>NW_008360327.1:1976938-2018971 GCF_000622305.1 Nannospalax galili | reverse complement strand
TAATCTGGGTCTTAAAGTCCTGTAGTATTGTTTTCATGAAGTTGGGTGCACCAGAGTTTGGTGAATATATATTCATGATTGTCATATCTTCTTGGTTCATTGTTTCTTTGATGAGAATGAAGTGGCCATCTTTGTCTCTTCGGATTAGTTAGTTTAAAGTCTTATTTTATCAGATAATAGAATTGCAATGCTTGCTTTTTCTTAGTACCATTTACTTGATATATTTTTTCCCGTCCTTTCACCTTAAGGTAGTGCCTATCCTTGAAAGTGAGATGAGTTTCTTGCAGACAACAAAAAGATGGGTTTTGTTTCTTAATAGTCTGTGTCTTTTGACTGGGGAGTTCAGTCCATTAATATTTAAAGTTATTAATGAAAGAATAGTATTGAATTCTGTCATTTTTATTTCTGTGTACATTCTTGATATAGCTGTACTTTTCCACAGTTATACCTTCATTGAATTTCTTTCCACAACCACTTGTGTATAGTTGTTCCTTTCTTCAGCTCTTTGTATTGCTTCCAGCACTCTCTGAAGGGCTGGTTTTGTGGACATGAATTCTTTCAGCCTATTTATATCATGGGAGATTTTTCTTTCCCCTTCAACTAAGATAGACATTTGGGCTGGGTAAAATAATCTAGGTTAGCATATGTGGTCATTTAGAACTGGGAATACTTTGTTCCAGGCTCTTCTGGCTTTCATAATTTGCACTGAAAAGTTAGCTGTAATCCCGATAGGTTTTCCTTTATATGTGACTTGTTTTTCTTTTGTAGCTTTCAGTATTATCTCTTTGTTCTGGACATTTAGTGTTTTCACTATGATGTGCCGTGGAGAGTTTCTTTTCTGGTCCTGTCTATTTGGTGTTCTATTTGCTTCTTGTATTTGTATGGGCAGGCCTTTTTTAAATTTAAATTTTCTTCCAAGATTCTGTTGAAGATTTGGTCCATGCCATTATCTTGGGTTTCTTCTCCTTCCTGTATGCCTATGATTTGTAAGTTTGGTCTTTTTATGGTCTCACACAATTCCTGCATATTCCATTCTTGTGCTTTCTCAAATTTTTCATAATCTTTGCTTGAGTGGTCTAGTTTGTCTACTTTATCTGCCAGTCTTGATACTCTGTTTTCCATTTCGTTCATTGGTGAGGCTTTCTCCTGTCGTTTCTAATTGGCTTATGGAGTGTTTCACTTCGTTCTTTATTTCAGCCTGAGTATTCTTCAATATTTTTAACTCTTTTCTGAATTCATTCAGAAGTTTATCCCTATCTTCCTTCAGTTCTTAGATTCTTTTGTTTGTGTGTTCTTTAAATTCACTGAATTCTTTTATCATGTTTATAAGTGTTCTTTTGAGTTCCATGTCCTGCATTTTCTCTAGGGAGTTCTCATCGTACTCCTCTAGAGGACTATTTGTACTTGGTGGGGATATATTTTTTTCATTTTTCTTGTTATTATTTTTGCTCTGTAACTTTGACATGTGAATTTCCTTTGTAGTTTGTGATTCTTGTGTGAGACTCAAGATCTGCTTTGTTGAGTTTAGATCTGCTTCTTTTTGTAATCTTTATGTGCCTTTGTGGTTACTTGTTGGGCATGAAAAACTGTTTGGTCTAGGCTTCAGGTTCTCTCTTTTGATTTTATATTGGAGTGGTCTAATTGCTTTTGTCTTCAGGAGTTCCCACAGAAGCTCAAGTGAGATGAGTCTCAGATGCTCTCAGGTCTGGATCCCTCCAGGAAAGATGCTGCTCTCAGGAATTTGGGGGTTGGACTGGCCTCAGAGCAGGGCCCTGGAAAAATGCTGGTCTCAGGAAGCCTGGAGGCTGTGCCACCCAAAGAAGTAAAGGAAGGTGAGGGTGGGACCAGGCCCAGAGGGTTCCTGAGGGCTGCAGGTTTGTTAGGATGCAAAGGCTCAGGAAGCAGTGGCGGCTTTGGGGCTGAGAGTTTAGCCTTGGTGTCTGGGTTGCCAAGACAAGAAATGGGCCTGTACCCAGACTAGGAGGGGAGATGTGGGGCATGGGTAGCTGGGAGGGTGAAGGAGGCTGGGGGAGTCAAGGCAAGGTGGGCGTACTGGACTTACCCAGGGAGGGTGCTGTTACCAGGACCCTGGAGACTGTGCAGCCCAGGGAGGTCAGGGTGGGACCAGGCCCAGAGGGCTCCTGGGGACCAGGAAAGGTGCTGGCACCAGGACATCCAGAGGCTGTGCAGCCCAGGGAAGTCACTTATAGTCCTTTTCATAGTCAGTCAGCCATGTGAATAATCACTGTTGCTCAGTGCGTCAATATGTGCTCAGTGCGTAGCTGTGTACTCGGTGTGCTTGGCAGTGGATAGGAAGTCAGGTTGCTGCCTGGGGTGGAATTTGAGGGTCAAGAAAGAGCTCACAGCATTGGTGGCACAGAGAGGCTCACCCATAACCTTTGTTCGGCTCCCTTTGACCTTCAAGGACTTTAAAATTTTGTTTTTGACTGGTTCTATCTAAAACCCTGGTGCTGACTATATGCACACTCAGTGAGGTGAATGCCTGGGACCCGAGATGAGACTTTCTTTGGACTTAAAGGGACATTGGGAAACAGCCACACCATCTTCCTTTGTGTCAAGCTGGCCCTGAAGAAAGCCTCACTACAAGAAGAGGAAACTAACAAGGTGAAGGAGCTCTACCCAGCCCCCAGGGTAATTGAGGTACCTGGGAGGTGAGCCTTACATCTGGCCCACAGGCTATAAACCACCCTAACAGGCATAATGGCTTTCGCATCACCACCGAAGGGGTTCATTGCAATCAGATAACAGCTCTTGCAGATGCCTGTAGATGTAACTACGGGAACACTCACTTTATAGCATCACCTGAATGATCTACATCCTGCTCCTGTCAATGGTAATTTCAGCAGCCGTGTGGCTTATGCCTTTTGTGCATGTGCATCTACACAGTACCCTGAAACCTTTAGCATCGTGGGCATGTTAAGGAGGTGTATGAAACTGCAGGCCTGGAGCTGTAGAGTGTAGGATAGGTCTGCACCATTTACTCATACATTTACTAATTCACTCATTCATCCACAACCCACACTCTCTTCTTACTAAGCACAAGACTACAGACTAGCAATGCAAAGAGAAAGGGCACACAGGTGAGAGGGAGGCAGACACAGAGATGCACTGGCTAGAGTCAGTTGCTAAGTACTCAGGAATATTTACCTCACCAAAATCTATGTAGCACATATCATCTATTGGTGCTTTCTTCCTCTTTCAAACTTTGGAGGGCATCTACGTCACACTGCTGTCATAGTGTGTCATAGAGATGGATGTCGTTAACCCAAGGCCTTGTGTATTTCATGAACCAACACGTAGGTCACCTAATTAAATCTCAATTTTGCCACCACGCTGTTATTCAACTTTTCTGAGTTTTGACTCTGTTCTCATCCCTAGAACAGAGACAGCAGTGATGTCTGCCTTGTAGGGGTATAGGGGTAGGGAGGATGAAAAGACTGGCTCTGGTGGAATGAAGACACTCAGAAATACAGTTAAACATGAAACTAGAGAGATGGCTGAGATCTGGTGGCTGGACTTGCACCTAAGAGGACAGATGGTAAGGAACACCTGACAGCCACAGGGAATGAGATGAGGGGGAGGTCTTGTTAGACTTAGGTTAAAGGCACATGGTGACATACTCTCACAGGCCCTGAGGGAATGACACACCCATCTTGATCCCAGACTTCCTACCAGGCATTGGCCCCCCCAGAGCTGAAATTATAGGTGGTTGTGAGCCACCCTGTGTCTGTTTTTCAGTCCTCAGAGACGTCCATTTCCATTAGCATGGTTTCAGCAGCCACTGAGGACTCATGGATGTCCTTAGGTGACGGTTCCATATGCTCTTTGGAAATTCCTCTTTTTCTGTGTGTGAAGCAGGTTCCTGGAGATCTGTTGTAGAAAGAATACATTTAGATAAGCAGTGTCTTTACTAGACCGTGGCAAAGTCTATGGTACCTGGAGGAGGGAGCTAATGCTTGGGGAGTTTGCTAAGTCAGAAGCATAAGCTTCACCCTTCCACTGTCTGCATCTTTTCCTAGGAGACACCCTGACATTAGTGTGGTATGTGCCAACTCTATTCTCGAAGCTCTTGCTTGCCCCCACCTTCACCATCCTGACCTTACTTTGTTAGCTCTTCATTGGATTGCTGAAGCTACATATCACCTGCTTGCTCTCCAGCCAGTCATCTCCCCGTTCTGGTCTATGTCCTGCTCCATGATTTCTTGTTGATCTTAGGATGAAGTACAGAAACCTATGTGCTATAATAGTGTTCCCATGTATTTCTCTTACTGCATGTGTCACTCGTTTACTTTCCTTTTAAGTGTGTGTGTAGATACATGCCTACACACGCACGCACACACACACACACACACCCCACCCCCACTACCCTCTACCCCCTTCTTGCCCTACCCACTGGCCTTGTCCTGGCCA
The DNA here is from genome assembly GCF_000622305.1 of Nannospalax galili. Taxonomy (NCBI): domain Eukaryota; kingdom Metazoa; phylum Chordata; class Mammalia; order Rodentia; family Spalacidae; genus Nannospalax; species Nannospalax galili. The sequence continues at coordinate 2,014,540 of NW_008360327.1, read as the reverse complement.
CTTGACTGTTGGGTTTCCACTTAGATTTTATTTCCTTGGAGAACCTTTCCTTCCTTCCCATCCAGTCCAGATCATCCTATATTCTGTACTGAAATTATAAGTCTTCCCTCTATGACTGTGGGCTCTGCTAGGGCATAGATTCTGTCCATTTCTTTGTTCTCCCTATGGCCTCCCATAATACCACAGGAGTTACTCAGTAAGTGTTTGATGAAAGGGAAGTTTAATGACTAGAAGGAAAAACACTTCTGAGCATGAGTGAGATCCTGTATGTTGGCACCAGGGTGGCCTTAGAAGTGGGGAGAACAGAGCCAGCACCTGTATGCTCCGTAGGTCTTGGAGAAATGCTCAGCCAGGTCTCAGAGAAATACCCATCAGGTCCCAGAGTGGCTCAGCATCCAGTGAGCTCCTGGTGAAGCAACTTCCAAGTCATTAATCAATTTGGTGATATTTAAAAAGAAGCCAAGGTCCTACTGAGAGTTGGCTGCTTCTAAGGTACCAAATGAGAGGCTAGGAAAAGTGCCTGAATGCTTACCCAGAGCTCCTACAAGTTTTCCCTCAGTGGACATGGAGTCCATCTTCATAGACTCCCACCTGCACCACAGCATTTGGACCTGGCTCAAACTTACCACCCTTGGCTGGGCTTCAGTTTGTTTATCAGGCTTTAAACTTTCAACTTGGGTGAACCTCTCAGATCTCTCTGTTCCTCATCCCTAATCAAAATCAGATTAGGAGAAGTCAGATGTCTTTGTTTGCTAGCAGGGGTGGAGGCTCTAAAAGAGGGACTGGGAAGATGTCAAAGATGGGCTTTGTTCACAGCACAAACTGTCAGCTCTGAGCCTGCTGTGGGTTATTATCCACTTTCCACCACTTCCCACATCAAGCAACTGTTCATAATGAAGCAGGGTCTCATTCTAAGTCCCCATGTGGACCTGTGAGGACTATCTCCAGCAGCAGAATGACTCCTTAGTAGTTGGAAGCACACGGTTGTTTTTTAGCATCTGGAAGTCTGGAGGTTGCCCTTGTAGGTGAGAAACCCAAGTCCAGCACCCTGCACCTGTCCTTTTCCATTCTAGCATGTGGACTGGCTTCCCTGCTTGCTGCCTGGTGGCCACAGGAGGGCCACTGTGATCTCAGCTGTGCATTCTCACTGCAGCACCCCAGAAAGGCAGCCTTGGTAGAAAGGAGCCCTCTTTAGCAGGGAGGAAGAACACTCCTGAAGTTCCCTTACAGACTTCCACCATCTTCATGACCACTGGGTCACATGGTCATTGACTGCTGACAGGAAGATGAGAGAAGAAGATACATACCCAGTTAGGGGAATTGAGACATCTTGCCCAGGCCAGAGCTGATGTGATTGGGTACGCTGATGCCCAGGCTTTTGTTCTATTGGTGAGAGAGCAAGTGGGCTACAATCATCTTTATCATCCTTCTTTTCTTTCCCATCTCTGCTGAACTCTTGGCTCACCAGATAGAGATTCATTGCCTGTTCAAGGGTGTGGTTTATCCTCCTGAAGACCCTGGTGGGAATGCTAGGAGTCTCCCTTCCCACCTCACCCAGCGATGAACTTTGAAGGCCAGTTGAAATGCTCTGGGGATGAGGTCAGGAAAATGGCAGGAGTTGGATGAAGAAGCCCATATAGAGTCAAGAGTCTTGGCAAAGAGGAAAATTTCTGTCCCTCAGCCAAGGACTTGCTCTGGATCCTGGTTGTCCCCAAGGAAAGTATTTTTCTGGTGTCCTGTGCTTGCACCAACACATTTCTCATTCAGAAAGTAGCTCCAACTACACATCCTTAAGACAGCAGGGTCCCTGAGTAAGCACATCTGTCACTGAGTGAGACACTGTTGCCCAGCATGCAGAGCCCAGTTCTGACATGTTTTCCTGCAGGGAAACACCTCCTCCTGCACTGATGCATGTCTCCTGTCTCAGAGTCTGAGCCTGTCCCTCTGTAGATGCAGAACTTGCCTCAATTGTGGTGCCTTTACCTGCTTCATGTCTGCCTTTCTGCTAATCATTGAGGGCAGCAATAATTTAAACAGGTATATAATTGTTGCATTTCTACTGCACTGTGTTGGCAAAAGGATTTATGAAAAAAACATGATACAAAATCAGTTAAAAAGAAAATTTGGCTTCTAGATGAGGTTGATACTCCAAATGAGGCTAATAACCCCCAAAAGCTTATGCTCAAGCTATGGATTGGCTTTGAGATATCTGGTTGACTCTACAGAGGAGTAAATGTGATGTACCCAGAGTTCATGACATCTGTTAAGTGTAATCAAGCCAGGCACAGTGGGCAAGAGCAAGGCTTCCTGGCACTGAGGATGGAAAGAAACTTCATGGATTCTCCCGAACAAGAAGCCAGGGCAAGAGAGCGGTCAGTGCTGCCGCTGTGTCTTTTCAGGAAAATAATGGGAATAAATTCTGAAATGGCCTTGGGTGGACACTATTCTACTGGAGTGCTTCCACAATGACTCCAGAACAACTGCTCTGGGTCTCTGGCCTCTAATAATTCAGCTCAGTGTAGGCAACAAGATCCTTGAACTTCACTTTCTGACACTTATTTGGAGGTGCACACTATGAATATTTTCTGGAATAAGTACCTGTAACTTTTATCTCAAAGTCTAAACCACTAAATCAGAGAAGTAGCTAGAATATCTGTCCATCACCTCCTTCTGTCCATCTCTCTTTTGCTCTGTGCCGTCTGGCTAGGAATACGGGGCTGTGTTATTTGATGAGTCCAAGGGACTGATGTTTGCTGATGAAGATCCAGGCAGTGAGCTGAATTGGATTGGAGTTTATATCCCCTAACAGAAAGAGGAGCTAGGCTTAAGGCCAGAGCTGGATCACTAAGTGACCATGAAAGGGATAAAAAGACAACATACCATCAATGTCGCATAAGCATGAAACCTGAGTTAGAACCCGAGAACCCATGTAAAAAGCTGGGCACAGTGGCACACATTTGTAATCCCAGCTCTGTGGAGGCAGAGGCAGGTGGATCCCTGGGGCTTGCTGGACAGCCAGCCTGGTCTACTTGGTGCATTCTAGGCCAGTGAAAGACCCCGTCTCAAGAGAAAGATGGATGGCGCCAGAGGGGTGACACCCAAAGTTGTCCTCTGGTCTCCACATATGTATATGCACACAGGTGCACCCTGTGTATGTGCTCCTGCACACACAGGTGCTTGTGCATGCACAAATATATGCACAAACACTGAAGTGACAAGGCTACTAATCAGTCATCTAGGATATTGATCAAGGAGTGCTATGGGCTCAGACAATGTCCAACTCAGAGAGCTGGGATCAGCAAGAAGGGAGGGGGGAAACAGCTCTGGAGGCAAGAGTGCCCCTGGTCCACATTATCTCTAATTAGGTGGGCTAATCAGAGTCAGTAAATAAACAAGTCAAAAGATACCCTAAACTCTGAAGATCCCTGTGATCTCTCTACTTTTGATTAATTTTTCTGGATGCTATTTATAGAAGGGCAGGGAGCAGATGAAGTCATCTCCTGGACCCTGGGTATGCACAGAAGGACCTTGCTTTGCTCTGTGTGTCACTGTTTCAGCAGTTGCAAAGGGCCACCGCCCATGTGGTAAGGTGGAGTCCCTTGTTTCAGTAATCACTGATTACAGGAACTTGGAAAGTCAGTCATTTCCAATACAGCAATACTCAAGGGGCCTGTACCTAATGCAAACCACAGATTTTCAATCAATCAATCAGAATGTAGGTATTGATCGCCTACTATGTGCAAAGAAGATTCATGAGGAGTGGCAGATGTGAAGGATGGCCCGGCCTCCGAGAAGCTGTCTTGTGGTTGCAGGGTAACAGGCACGGCTTTCCTAAAGGTGGCTTGTCCCCGGGTGGTCTGAAAACCTTGATAAATGCAGATTTATGTCCAGCAAGGCTGAGGTACCTCTGAGTCTGTTGCTAATAAGCTAGAGCAAAGGCCACACTATGAGAAGTCAATGGAGTATTCATATTGCTCTGATGGGCTGAGATACCTGATTTCTCAATCAAACGTGGGTACCAACAGCTGAATGACCTTCACCGAGTCCCTTCACCCTGAGCCTGTCCGTCTTCTTACTTGAAACCAGGAAGTCTCCTCGGTTGGCCTGTACGCTGTACCACTCCTCCAAGGGCACTATGGTCATAGACGACAGGTGCATGGCACCCTCTAGTCTTGTTCAGGACGCAACTTCCTAAGTGAAATAGAGTTCATTGAAAGGGTTGGATGAGTGTGGATCTCAGCCTTGGTGAAGCCTGATCTTGGGTGATTCTGACATTCAAGAATGAGACCTGGGTACTGGCACTATCTCTGACAGTTTCTTACAGATGAGATGATTAAGATTCATCCTGGGTCAAAGCTCTTTGATTCCTCTGTTACTCTGAGCTTGCTAACAGACCCTCTAAGTTGTTAAACTCTGGAAGGCAGGAGATGAACGCTGAGGAGTCTGAGGTTTTCTGTAGGAAGTTAGGTTGTTTGTTGTTGTTTTAAGACAGGGTCTCCCTGTAGCCCCAGCTGGCCTTGAACTCACTATGTAGACCAGGCTGGCCTCCATCTCACAGAGATCTGCCTGTTTCCCAAATTCTGGGATTAAAGGTATATATCACCATGCCTGGCAGGAAGTTAGCTTTCAACAGAGCCATTCTAGATAGAGCCAAGTGAGGATGATGCTGAAGCTTCTCATTTAATGTGTTTCCGTCTGAAGAAAGACATGCAAAGAGACAAATAAATAAATAACCATCTGCATGAATCCATAATTGTGTGTAATGGCAGGGGTTTACTTGGAAGGGAAGGGGAAGGAGACCTCTGATACAGACTGGGAGTTGATGAAGAGGCAGAAAAGCTGAGAAGAACAAAGTGAGGAGGAGGCTCCTATCCTGGGTGCTTTATAGCTGAGGGTTTATGGATCCCCCTGATCTAGCTCAGGGTCCTAAGAATGGGGGTGAGGGTCAGGGAGGGCAGAGTGGGCCAGGTGGCACCAAGTAGGCTAGGATGGGCAGCCTCCAGGATATATGATCCTATCTGACTAGAACTGGCTGCTTGAGTTTGGTGCTTACTGGTCTTAGACCACATGGTCCTTATGATGTGAGCATTAGTGTGAGCTTAAGCATATCAGTGGCTCTTTTTAGTTTAAAAGGCACTGCCTACTACATCTTTCCTGCCAATCTGACCTTTTACTCGAAGTCTCTATCCTCATGTGTCTTCAGGTCTTGGCCTAGGGACTGTGGCTGAGTCCTAGAGAGGTCACCTGAGGCTGGGGCCACCTGAGGCTGGAGCCTGCATCCTCCCTCTTACCACTCTTTTCTATGGGTCTTATAACTAAATCAGATCCTGCTGGGAAGGTGGCCTCCCAAATCCATCCAAGGCATGTGATTGATGGCACTGCCTAGTCCCGAGACAAAGAAGCCTTCCCTGGCTTTTGTATTAAGCTGGGTTATCTCCCACAGTATTGATTTCTTGTTTGGTGGTTGAAATTTCTCCTTTCTGTTTCTGAGCCATTTCTATAAAAATGAAAGAGGAGGTGAGGAATGATGGCGCCTGTGCTGACAAGCTTTGCTGACTTGCAGTATTAGCTGCTGTTTTCCATTAGGTCTTTCCAGGTCTGTCAGCTGCTTCTTTGGGGCAGAACTATATTTAAAATGTGATGTGAAAAGGTCCCCGCATGTCAACTGTAAGAGCCCACTACCAGGTGTGGTCACTGGATTTAATCTTCCCATCTTTAACACTTGGGTCCCTTTTGAAGAGGCACAAAGACTTTGATAGATTCCAGCTGCCCCTTGTGTGTGCCTCACTCTGGCTCCACAGACAGCTCAGCCACCAAACTATCGAGGGCAGAGGGTGAACTTGGGCCTCAGCTGTTTCCCTCATAGATAGTGGATACGCAGATATGTTCCTGCCTCTCCTCTCCTCAGCTCTTCTTGCACTCAGGGCCTCCACTAATACTGGGGCATCGTGATTTAGAATGCCTCGAGGGGGTCTCATCCACAGGAACCTGTCTTTAGGAGCACTCCATCCAGTAGCTTGGAATCATGGCACCATCTTGGATCATGGGTATGTGATGAGGAGGCTTGGTGGTGATCTGCAAGCAGATGATTTGTGCCAAGCACAGAGAAGAAACTACTCTCTTGTTTAAGCCATGTGTTTGGAATCTTCAATGTTTGTAGTTGACCTTAGTTCCAAGTATACACCTTGAGAAGTGTTTTCCAAACTTGCTAAAGGAAGTCAGGAGCCACCATGAGCCAAGAGGACTCAAGGGGCCTGGGTTCCCCTTCTTACCCACTCCCATCCCAACCCACTTTTGTATATTTGTCATGTTGACTTAGAATTTGAAGATGGAAATGCTTGGAGCTGTCCAAAGTCCCATCTCTTTTAGTCATTCTAAGACTCTATCCACATAGACAACCACATAAAGCAAAAGATGTCATAAGAGAGCAAGAGGTCTCCGCTGTGTCTCCATAAACAAACATAGGCATGGATGGCCAGACTGTACCCAGCAGTACAATTAAGGGGCACTGTGTTGGGTGCTTGGGAAGGTCTCTTCTAGGTTGAGGCCTTGTTTGGGCCATGTGACCCATTTCCTGCCATCCTGAACTTCCTTTTGGGTAGCCAGACAGGTGGACTGTATTTAGGGGATGGAAGGAATGCATGCTGACCACGCCACACTAACCTTTGCACATTAAGCCCTTTCACTGGTTGTCTGGAAGGAGCAGTGGGTTTGTCTCCTGGCAGCTCTCTAGTGTGGCCTTATTTCTTCCAATTTGAGGTTTCCCAGCATCCAGTCTGTTGAGATGGAAAACATGGAATCAGGCTGGACCTTGGTGGTGGTCATGAGTGTCAGTGTACACATATCCATCCATGATTCATCCTCTCTTTCCCAGGCTGGTGTCACTCTGCCTAGGACTTCATCAAGGTGCCTAAGTGTGCTTGTATGGAAGGTGATACATTTAGAGTACTGGGAAGTTGGGAAGCTGTAGGCATCAGCAGATGAAGTGGGCAGTGGATGCCAATGGTCTTTTCTGGGTCTTCAAAGGTGTCACCCTAACTGTTCAATGGCTATGGTTCTCATAAGGGGCTATTACTAACCGTTTAGTACCAGGAAAACAGAGGCAAAGAGGTTAGTTAGCCTGTCTGTCATCCTCTAGCCTGAAAGTGACCATCCAGCTCCAGCCCTCAGCCTATATTCATCTATGGCTCTGGAGGGTGCAGAAGGGCTCTATAAGGGGTAGTATACCATCTACATGCAAGGCATTGCTGCTCTTACAACCTGACTTTTAGAGAGAGGTAGTGGCAGTTGGTATCCCACCATGAGCTGAGACTTACTTCTCTTGGGTTTCAATTATGTAGTATGGTGTATGAGAACAAGTGTGCATGCATATGTGTAAGAGAGCAGTTGTGTGTGTCTGTGTGTGTGTGTGAAAGAGCAGATTTGCACAGGTTTGTGTGATAGTAGGTGTGTGTGTAAGATTGAGCAGGTATGCTTAGTAATGTGTGAGAGAAAGACGAGGTGTGCATAGGTATGTGTGTGAGGAAGATAGCAGATGAACACAGGCGTATGGGTGTGTGTGTGAGAGAGAGGGCAGGAGTGCACAGGGAGTGTGTGTTGATGTGCCCATGTGAGGGTGCCCCACCACTGCTTTCTTCACAGCTGCCATTTCCAATGAAGGAAAGGCAGCATGCTGTTCCTGTCATCGTTTCTCCTGTTTGGCTCCTGATATTGGCACTGGGGGAGTTCATACCATCTAGTACTGAAGGATAGCCAACAGGGGCTCTGGCAGGGCCAGGGTTTGTAACCTGGAGCAGGTTAGGTGAGACAGGGCAGTCCAAGCTCCGTTCCCTCAGTGATGCAGAGGTGGCCCCAGGAGACATGCCCTGCTCCCTACTCTCAGCCATGTCTCTGTGCCCTGCTTGACACTTCAGTATGAGTGAGAAGGGCAGATTTCACAGAGGATAGGCAGTGGGAACACATGAGCTCTGACCTGGGGTCAGCCTCCATTTGTCATTTCTCTGACACTTTTTTTCTGCTGCAGTCTTCCCCCTTCACTGGAGGGGTAGAATGAAAGAAGGAAGCAGTAAGAAAGGGCACCTTCAAGAATCTTCTGGACCAGAGGGCCTGGTGAATGGAGATGAGGCTCCAATTTAAGATCATTCAGGGTCACCCTTAGCAAATTTAGCGACAGGTGCCAGGAGGTCACAGACTCAAGAGTCCTAGAAGTGCTGTCAGTGGCTCTGCTCAGTGTCCTGTAGCAAAGCCTGGCCTCCATTCCCCCAGTCATCTATATTAAAAGCTGGGGAAACCTCTCTTCTCTGTGCCTCAGTTTCCTTGCCTTTTTCAACATGGAGTTTTTTGAGTCCCATAAGGTACTGAGAGGTTGTTGTGGTTTCAATGGAAGTATCCCTCATAGGCTCCAAGTATTTGAACACTTGGTCTCCAGTTTGTGGCTCTGTTTGAGGAGGGTCCTGGAACCTTTAGGAGGTGTGGCCTTTCTGGAAGAAGCAAGTCACTGGGGGTGGGCTTTAGCTTTGCCAACATCTAGTTTGTCTCTTTCTGCTTCCTGTGCCTGCTTGAAGATGTGAGTACTCCGTTTTCTGCTCTGGCCACCACCTCCTGCAGCCTCCTGCCATGCTTGTCCCACCATGATGGACTCTTATCCCTTTGAAACTGTAAACCCATTAAACTCTTCTATAAGTTGCCTTGGTCATGACACTTTATCACAGCAACAGAAAATGTAACTAATTCAGAAGGTTATATGACTTTGAACAGGTTTGATCTTAGCAAAGATTCAACAGGCAACTGCTATTAATACCTCTGGTTGAAGCTCTGCCCCTAACCCAACATGGGGGACTAGGCAAGGACGCCTCCTTTCTTTAGATCTCAGTGTAACATCCATGTATATAAGCTTCTAATCCTATGGGACATTATGGTATAGTGGACAGTAACTCCTGGCAGGCTTGTTCATAAGGAACAAGCAGGAAACAAGAGGGTTCTATCGTGCCAGTTCTCCTCACCTCTACTCTGTCCTCCCAGGATTTTAAAGTCAACGATGTTTGCTTGAGCAGTTGTCTAAAAACAGCTATATCCATTCACATCTCATTAGGAGCACACAAAATCCCTCATGATGAGGTGTCATTAACAAAACCAAGTGCCAGACTCTGCAAGGTCTTCTAGGCTGATAGATATGAACTGGTATCTCACCATTTTTAATTGAAATTTCCCTGATTGTCTATGAGTGTGAATGTCTTTTCATGGGCTCAGTTCTTTTTTGTAAGTTGTGTCTCCTGTACTTTGGCTATTTTGCTGTCAAGGCATCTGTCCTTTTCTGATAGATCTGTAAGAGTTTGGCTCTCCTTTGATTTTCGATCATGAGGCCAGTAGATGTCTGTTTCCAGGCTCCAGCTCTACATATCTTTTACTTCTATTGGGTGTGTGAGTCCGTTTGAAGGCAGTTCAATTCATCACATGTTGCCCTACAGGTTCTGCTTTTCATATTTTGTTAAGGAAATTATTCCTAAACTGTTGCCACACTGATGTATCTTTAAAGCTTTTTTTTTTTCTTTTGTGAAGAACTTTCACAGTTTTGTTGTTTTACATTTAGATCTTTAGTTCACGGGGAATTGACTTTTCTGTGTGATTGAGACAGAAGTTCGGCCTTGTTTTCTTCTGCATAAATTGTCAGTTCTTTCAGTTGGCATTTCAATTCTCTGACATGACCTGCGATAAAACGGAGGTCCAAAGAGGGGGGGGGCGGCAAAATTCACCCAAGGTCACAGGAGGGCTTCGTGGTAGGATTGTGACAGTGAATACATTTTGTTTATTTATTTATTTTATTGAATTTTTGCAATTTCCATACAATATAATTTGATGTTATTTCGATTGCCTCCCTTTATTGCCCCTATAGAGTATAATTCATGTCCCCAAATGTCCTTCAATATGGGTCCATCCTCTGGAGCCTGGTTAACCTACCAAGAGTCCCATCCTTGAAAGAGACTGTCTGTCTACCTCCCAGCTGCCATTGGCTGCCAATATTTTCCTAGGGTGGGTTGAGGTTTCTTACCCACTTCCTCACAGCTATGCTGGGATTTTGTCTAGTTTGAACTTGAATGGGATTTGTGCATGATGTCACCATTGCTATGAGTTCCTATGAGTAACTGACCAGCTGTCTGGAAAACTGTTTCCTTGTGGTCGTCCACCACTTCTGGCTCTTACAATCTTGACCCTCTTCTGAAATGGTCCCTGAGCCTTGGGAGGCAGAAGTTTGATATAGGTGTCCATTCAGGGATAAGCACTCTGCAGCTTCTTGTTCTCTGCACATTGGCCAGTTGTGGGTTTTTGTGTTAATCACCATATGCTGCACAAGGAAACTTCTCTGGTGAGAGTTGAGAGAATAGGAATGGTTAAATGGGGTGGGGAATGGGAGGGCAAGGCAGAGGAGGGAGTATGGGGAGGGATAAGTAATATTAAAGCCCTTTAGAAAAAGTCATATGGAACCCTACCCCTATAGAAGCCTCTTAATATCACTGCACTGGGTTATCCATTAGAACATGATGGTGACACCCTAGTGCTAAGCATACATGAATTATAGAACAAGCAAGGAAAAATCAAGCTGGTACTGACTTCAGAGCTTCATTTCTACTGGATATTTATTTATTTTTAATTAATTTATTTTTATTTTATGTGTATGAGTGTTTCGCCTGCATGTAGGTAAGTGCACCACATGAATGCAATGCCCATGGAGGCCAGAAGAGGGCATCTGATCCCCTGGAGCTGGAGTTACAAATGGTTGTTAGCCACCATGTATGTACTGGGAACTGAGTTTGGGTCCTCTGCAAGAACAATCAGTGCTCTTAACCACTGAGCCAGCACTTTAGTCTCAGTTTTAAATTTCTTTAACATAGGGATTCTTCCCTTTTCTCCAATCACTTCTAAGTGCTTACTTAATGCAAGGTTAGGTACCTGGTAGGAGCCCAGAAACTCCTGACTGAAAAATAAAGATAGTTCAGTAGGTTGACTTCTGAATAATTAATTCTTTCTGATTTCGCTGTTTGTTTCAGCTCATGTAGATTGTTGGGGTTAGACATAACTGCCCATTTAACAAACATTCACAGATTACCTGCTACATTTTAGGCACTCTGCTAGCTCTAGAGATTTCAAGGGAAGGAAGATACCTTCTGCAGTCTAGGAACTTGAACTGTAAGCAGAGAGACTGAAAGTCACTGGTACAATATGACTGTGTTGTTAACCAGTATGCATTAGAAGGGCAGAGAGGAATGAGAGCCCACTGAAACTCAGGAAGGTTCCTGGAAGAGGCAACACTTGAGGGGAACCTTTAATGATGAGGAAGAGTGATCTATTTTCCAAGAGTAGAAAGGACCCAACGTTCATATATGACATCTGAGGCAAAAGACAGAAGTCTAAAGTCTGTGGTCACAGTTCGTAGTGACCTGAGCAGAAGGTAACAAGTTGTTCCTCTTTTTTGAGACAAAGTGTCATGTAGTCTAGGCTAACTGCCCTCCAGTTCACTATGTAGCTGAGGATGACCTTGAATTTCTCATCCTCTAACCTCCACTTCCCAAGTGCTGGGATTATAGTTATTAAGCATCATACTGGGCATATTTGATAAGAGTTCAAGGACCCCCTGCTTCCTAGGTGAGGATTCAGGGTGACCACATCTGAACATAGAACTCCCAAGCCTGCCTGCTTGCTGTGGGTTACACCATGTGGATCAAGGAGCTCTGTTTCATAAGTTCCTCCTGTCTCAAGTGCCCTTCAGTTTTTATCAAGGAGCTTGGTTTTTACTTTATTTCATGACCATAAACTGACACTGCCATTCTTGTCATCATTTGTGGCCAGTGTTACTATTTTAGGAGCCTGTTCATGCAGCCAGAATAACACATGAGACCCCAGCCTGGAGTCACAGCACACCTAACACAAACAGAAATAGCCAGCTCTATTATCTGCAAAGGAATGATCCCTCAGAGGTGATTTTAATTGGGGGAGGGAGTTTGCCATAAAACAGTGTTGACCAGCACTTCTTTGCAGCCTGAATGCTTTTTTTTTTTTTAAATCAATCAATTACTAAAATGAGACAGGCTGGGTATTGTACCACATCTTTCTGGTTATTAGGCAAAACTAAGAACAACTAAGATGTTGAATTTGCTGGTGGGGGAAGGGAAGACGGGGAAAGGGTTTCATGTCAGAAAAAGAAAAGCACATAAGTGGTGGAGTGAGTCTAAATTAGAGGCTGCTATGTCAGCTGGGCAGTCAGTGGCCTCCTGGTTCTTGGTTGTAAGAAATAATAATTCAGCCCAGGAATAAGGCTAGGACATCTGTGCTGTGAAAGCAGATGTCATGAAGTTTAATTGGTGTCCATCACACGCTGCTATGTAGCATTTATGCTATTTTGATAATTTGCCAAATGTAAGGGGAAAAAAGGAAAGGAGACAAAAGCAAAGTTGAGGAGAGCCTTTGCTTAACATCAGAATTTCATGAAGTTGCTCTCCCAACTCAGCCAGGAAGAGAAGAGATGGCCTCAGAGCACTGATGGGCCTGAAAAATGAGTTCTGTGTTGCCTCCATTGTCAGCCTTGCATGTGCTATTTAAACCTGACATGTCATAAATCCAACAGGAGCCAATGGGATGGCACTGACTTGCTGTCCACTTTTATTTTTATGGATGCAGAAGATGATGCTGACATGTAAGAGGGGCAGGAAAGCAGGCCGCATCGTCTGAGACTGGAGAACACCACTGGCAACCTTGGGAGGTAGGGTGGATGGGGACCACTGCGTGACTTAGGACAGCCAGTCTCCTTTGTGCAAACAATGTCTGTATGATTTAAGCTTGGGATGAGGGCATTTCTCCAGCTCCTAGAATAACCCTCCCTGCAGTAAGTGGTAGCACACTTTATAGTTTGCATCTAAGTCTAATCAACCATCTAACCCTAACCCTTGGGAGACAGGACTACATTTTATTCAATTCATTATCCTTAGTGTGACTGTAATACAAGGCCCTTGGTATACACTTGGTATATACTAGGTAGGGTTTGTTAACTGGATAAATGGATGGAGGAGGTAGGTATATTCCTATACCCGAGCGTTGTTAGCCTGAATCAGACCAGGGAACCATTAAGTGCAGAGATGACTTGATAAATCAGACCAGAAAACTAAGAGATGATTTGATAACAGGAAAAGCTGTAAGATTTTCCCATGTCCAGTGCCTCATTTGTGGCCTGCTTGACTCAAGTCTTTGCACACTGATCCAATGCCCTACACATGTCAAAATTTTTCTATTTAATTTGTGATTTCTGTTTTTTAACCAGAACCAAAACTATCTGGTTCTAGAGTCTAATGACTATCAATAAGCTCTAGGTTTTGTGGGAGGTTTGATGCTTTCTCATTAGCGTTAGCAGTATTCTTCCAAAGAAGAGTCCATCTCAGAAGAAAAAGCTCCTCAGATTGTCTTCTTCCCTTCCCTCTCCTCTCCCGCACAATCCAAAGATGCACTGGAAACTCCCTTCTCAGATGTCATATTACAAATGCCAACTCTACTGGTCGTGGGAGTGTCAAGTCTACATTCTTGCTCCTGAAAGCAAACCTTTATTAAAGACTGAATGGAAACATCCTCTAGACAACTTCTTATTAAAGTCATCAAGATAAAGAGCTGGAAGGACCTTGAAAAAAACTTTCTGTGTCCTTTCTCCTGCTCCCATGTAGGACTTAAGCCTTCTGTTATGGTTTGAGTGAGAAATATCTCCCACAGGCTCATGTGTTTGAATACTTGGTCTGCAGTTGGTGACACTGTTCAGGGAGGTTATGGAGCCTTTAGGAGGTGTAGCCTTGCTAGAGGAAGTATATCACTGGTTGTGGGCTTTGAGGTTTTATGGACTGGCCCCACTTCCTGTTCTCTTCTCTGCTTCCTGTGTCAGGAAGAAAATGTGATTAGCCAGTTTCCTACATCTGCTACCAGGCCTTTCCCACCATGATGGATTCTATAGATTCTGGAACTATAAGCCAAATAAAGCCCTTTCTTCCCTGAGTTGCTCTTGATCAGGGCATTTTATCACAGCAGTAGAAAAGTAACTAATACATTATCTGAAGGTCTCAGTATTCCCCCAAGATCCCCGTCTTTGAGGGTTCTGTCTTCTTTGGCCTGAGATCCCTGTTGGTTTGAGTGTTTACTAATTTTTTGTTTTGTTTTATTTTTCTTTGTTTTGAGAAAGTCTCTTCCTATATCCCCAGCTGTTCTAGAACTCACTTTGAAGACCAGGCTGGCCTCAGTCTCACAGAGATCTGCCTGCTTCTGCCTCCCCAGTGCTGGGACTAAAGGTGTGCACTACCATAGCTGGCTTAGTAATTTTTAAAAGTACTTATTTTCTAGCCAAAAACTCAGCCCCAAAGCTATCTCTGTACATCAAACTAGTTTGTTCTCCTTCCTTCCCTGGTATGTGAGAAAGTAGTAATGTTCTCCTTCCTTCCCTGTTGTGTGTACAAGTACTAATGGGGGTAGAAACCCCTAGCTGAGTCTCGGGGAGGTGTCCTAGTTTGTTTCTCCATTGCTGTGACAAAACATTCTGACCACTACCAACCTGGGGAAGAAAGGGTTTATTTGTCTTACATCTCCCGGGTCATAGTTCATCAGGGAGCCCAAGGTAGAAACTCAGGGCAGGAACCTGGAGGCAGGAGCTGGGGCACAGGCCACGGAGGAACTCTGCTTACTGGCTTGCTCCGCCTGCTTTCTTATACAACCCAGGATGACCTGCCAGGGGTGGCACCACCCAGAGTGGGCTGGCTGCCCAGAGGTGGCACCACCCACAGTGGGCTGGGCCCTCCCATATCACTCAACAATCAAGAAAATGCCCCACAGACATGGCCACAGGCCCGTCCAATGGAGGCAATTCCCCAATTGAGGCTCCCTCAACCCAGGTGTGTCAAGTTACACGCAAGCTATCCAGCACAGGAGGTAGGAGGTATACACTAATGAGGGGTCTGTGCTGAGAAACCTCTAAGCTTGGTGTCCCCAGGTTCTGTTTTACTACCTTCCAATATTGCAAAACCTCTCAGCCCAGTGACATCTAGCTGGGTGGGTGAACATGTGGCCTTGGCTTATGAGCCGTGAGTGAAAGGAGTGAACCCCTAAGCCTAGGTCCCTCTTCTCTTCCAGCACACTAGGATGGAAAGAGCTGGGCAGCTCTGAGCCTGACCCCAAGCCCTGCCACTCATGACCAGACAATTCTTTGAAAATGGCACCCCCTGTGCTCAGTTTCCTCAATAGTGAGCTGTCATGTTACAGACAGTGGTGAGGTCTTGTGTGAAGAGTAGATCAAATGACAGATCTTAATTCTGCTCCTCATTAGTGTTGATAATTGGGAAAGTTGCTTACTCTTCATATAGTACTGGTTTATCCTCTGTAAGATAAAGAATAGTGCCTATCACACATAGGTATCAAGAGATGGGATGGTGGGTAAGGGGAGGCTAGATTGCTTGGATCTGAATCCATCTACCATTTCTGTGTGACTTCAGGCAGTTTACTCAACCTCTCTGAGGTTCAGTTCCAGCATCTTTAAAATAGAAATTGTAAGTATCTGCATGTTGGGCTGTTGAAAAGATGAAGTTAATGAGGGCCAAGCACTTAGAGTACAGTTTGGCATCTTAAAAGTGCCAAGCAAGTTTTCAAAAATTACTACTGAAAATTGAGAGATGCATGCAGGGTCATTAGAACAATGTGTCGAACACATTGGATGTTCATCATTATGTGCTAAGGCACCTGGAACTAAAAGTGACTCAGTAATGAACATTAGTCCTCTTTCTCCTCCCTCAGTTAGCCTGAGTACACAGGCACCAGGCCAAGTGGGACAAGTGGACAAGCCCTGAAGCACAGGCCTTGGGGAGCAGAGGGATGGGCTTATATGTGGGCTGTGAGGTCACACAGTTCTACCACACCCCACTTGCTAAAATAAAATTCCAAAGCCAAGCAGAAGTACTACCCTAAGTGATCCTATTTTGGGCCAATATGCTGTGAGGCAGTCGAGGAAACGGGGCTGAATTAAAGCAGCATTTATAAATACTTTAATAATGATGAATAAATGATTCATCAGAATTGCATTGCAAAGTAGCTCATTCCAAGATGCACAGAGGCCTGTTGGAAGGACCACAAACTAGTTCATAGATGTTATTGCAGCTGGTGAGGAAGCTCTTCAGAGCTGCAGCTCCTGCATGTTACCTTGCTCCGTGCAGCCTGGTATAATGGAAGAGAAGGGAAATTCATTCACTGGTTCTTCAAGTATTCATGCAGCCTTAATGTGAAATATACCAAAATTATTCAGTGACTTATTGTATGGCCAGGTTTACAGTCTTCTTGGTGTCTTTGGGTGATAAAGTTGATTAAGGCAGCATGATCTTTGATTCAGATAGTTCCTTTGTAATTATCTGTATGTTGGGCTGTTGAAAAGATGAAGTTAATGAGTTAAATTTTCAGGATCTCAAAGCTTGTAGGGGGAACAGTGGGGGTAGGGATAGAGGTCCTGGGGTCTGCCCCAGAGTGTAGAATATGCAGGCTGTGTAGTAGGTTTAGGTGTCCTTAAAGGTTGTCATGGATGGTCCTAGTTGGGAGGAGCTTCCTGGATATTCTGGTCCAACTCCCAAATGGGCAATCTGAATGCCACACAGCTAAGCATGGCAGTCTTGGAACTCCTGCATCATGCTAACGTCCTCTCTCTCTTTCTCTCTCTCTCTCTCTCTCTCTCTCTCCACATACACACACACACACACACACACACACACACGGCACTTAGGGAGAGATTTACCTCATATGGTGGAGAATAAAACTTACGTGCTTACTGAATGCAGGCAGCACACTCAACACTTGGGTCAACTGGGGATTAAGCTCACGTGGATAAATGAGAAGGCACAAGTGAGTGTGGCTACAACGCATGTGAACAGGAAGTCTAGGTGTCGGTGGCTGTTTTTGTGAATCAAGAGTCAAGATTTCTACTAATCCCTCTGTGTCTGCAGCTCCAGACACCTTCACTCATGTTCCCAGCAGGAGAAAGGGCACATGAAGGAGTGTGAGTTGGAGGACTGTTTCAGAGTTGGAAGAGTGTAATAGGGAAGCAAACACGAACACCTGACACCAGACACATGACTTCAGGCACAGAGAAGTACACAAAAGGATCACTGTGAGTGGAGGGAAGCAGGGCTCTGGAAAGGGGTCTCTAGGCGTGTGTGTGTGTGTGTGTGTGTGTGTGTGTGTGTGTGTGTGTTGCAGAATCTCTAGGAAACAAATAAGACAGACACCCAGTGCCAGACTTAGCTGGGGCGGAAAGGAAACTGTGGTGTTTCCCAGCACCCTCAGCCTCCCTCCACTGCTCACCTCCACTTTCCTCAAAGGGGACCCCATCCTCCTTTCAGCCGCCTACTACCTGGAATGCCTTCCCCCTCTTAAAAAAGACTGATCTCAAAGAAGCACCTCTACCAGTGAGCTTCCACTTTGGCCTGACTTTACAGAGAGCGGTGGACCTTGGACATGAAATTCATCACACCCTCATTTTACAGAGAAGGAACTAGACCTGGAGAGAACACATGCATTCCCTACCACCCCTCCCTGCCATCTTTGTACCAAAAGTCCATGGCAGACAGGGAAGGGATACCAGAACTGTATGCATCATGTGCGCACATGTGCATGTAGTGTATACATGTATATCATACATGTGCTAGATAGCTTTGGTTGTCAACTTGACACTCCTGGGCAGAGAGAATCTCACCTGAGGAATTCCCTCCTTTGGATTGGCCTGCGGCCATGTCCATGGGGCATTTGATGACTGAGTGATATGGGAGGCCCCAGTCCACTATGGGCAGTGCCACCCCTGGGGAGGTGGTCCTACATTGTATAAGAAAGCAGGCTGAGGACAGGCCAGAGGAGCAAGCCACTAAGCAGCACTCCTCTGTGGTCTGTGCTTCAGGTCCTGCCTCCAGCTTACTATCCTGACTCCTCTCTTCAATGAACTGTGACCTGGGAAATGTGAGATAAAATAAACCCTTTCCTCCCTAAGTTTGTTTTGGTCAGTGTTTTATCACATCAATAGAAAGCTAACTAAGACAATACATATGTCAGGGTTGGAGAGATGGCTCAGCGGTTAAGAGCACTGGCTGCTCTTGCAGAGGACCCAGGTTTGAATCCCAGAACCCACATGGTGGTTAACAACCATCAGTAACTCCAGTTCAAGAGGATCTGGATACCCTCTTCTGACCTCTGTGGGCACTTCATGACATGGGTACACTTATATACATGCAAGCAATACATTCAAACACACAAAATAAAAATAACAAATATTTTTAAAAGACAATACACATGTGTAATTGCTATTAACATTTAAAAAATTCATAGTGTTACTGTTACAGGGATTAGTAGCCTTAGAGGCCATTGAGGATGGACCCTTCCCTTGTGGGTGATTTTGGACTCCTCTTGTTTTCCTGGTAATACTAGAAAGAAAAAAATCACAACTGCTCCTCCTTATGATTTAAAATACCATATGAAAAGTGGAGATATTAGGGCTTTGTTGAGGGAAATCCTTTGTAAGGGAAATCTACTTCCCTCTGGTTTAAAAACTTGGAATCTGAGTTTCACCTCTGGAGTTGGGTGGGGATATGACATTTTAATCTGTTCTAAAGCTTGGAACATTATATACTATTATCTCTTCTATTAAGAGTTGATAAGAGGTTGGGGATTTAGCTCAGTGGTAGAGTGCTTGCCTGGCAAGAGCAAGGCCCTGGGTTTGGTCCTCAGCTCCAGAAAAAAAAAAAGAAAAAAGACAAAATAAGAGTTAATATAGCTGGGCTTGTCAATCACTTGGTCAGGGGACTGGTCCTCAGTAAAGCCGATTCACCTGAAGACATGCTAAGGAAATGGGAGGAATAGTTATTCCTTAATGAGATGATGTACTTCCCAGAAGTCTTTCCCCCAAAGCAGCTGCTTACAGAATTTCCTCCCGGTAGCGAAATCTGTCCAATTTTCTGAATTACAACTCAAGGAAACATAACTTCTCTTTTTCTTTTGGATATTGGTCAAAATCCTAAGCGTGCTTTTCCTAACACTCTGGGGTTTCTTCTTCATTCTCTGAAGGCCCTGTCCCCTTCTGTCATGCTGGCTGACCTCCATTATTAAACATGCCAGCTTTCTTGAACCCCAACTCAAAAAGCATGGCTTTCTCTTCCTAGTCTCCATCTTCTTCTTCCCAGAGTTTACAACTTGTAATGTAATGTAAAAAATTCCAGTTGTCAAGTTTACAACTTGCAAGGGCTGCAGTTTTCCTAATAAAATTGTCCTCAAGCTTTCTTCTGAGTCCATTTTTAAATTCTTTCATGAATGAGGTCAAGAACTTAAAAGAGAACCCAGATTTCCCCCATAACAGTATCACAGCCTCTTTTGTTAAGGAATAGGTTTAGGAAGTATGCGTGCAGAAACCAATGGCAGAGAATATTTGGAAACATTAACATATTAGGTACATGCCTACTCCAACTGCTTTGTCAGAATTTGCCTCTTGACAATTAGGGAAAAGATGAAATGATATGCCAGGCATGGTAAAGCATGTCTCAAATCCAGGCACTCGTGAGGGAGAGGCATTGGGACTGTGAACTCAGTGGCAGCTCCTGCACTTCACAGTGAGCTCCAATCCAGTGTGGGCTTCACCGGAAGACCCCAGCTCAAAACAGAAATTAAACCAAACCAAGCAAACAAACAGATAAGGAGACAGAGAGGTCAACAACTAACTGAAGATGGAGAGATCTGGAGGTAGGGCAGCTGGTTGAAGGAGGCCAAGGAAAAACGAGTACAGAGCTCTCAGTTCTACCACGATTACTTAGTCTTGAGGTGGAAGCAAGAGCTCAGGGCAGCTTACCTCTGCCCTGGCTGCAGGAGAATCCAGATATCCTTAAATCTTCCGACACAAAGACCAGTGTGACCATTCTCCCAGGAGGCTGGGCCTTGTTGCTGATGGGAGGCAGGCTGCCTTGGTAAAGGGCAGGTCAAATTACTGTCCTGAAGATGTTTCATTTGGGTTTATGAATCAGCAAGACAGGCACATTCATGCTGTTATAGTCTATTTTGATTTCTTGCCATGGAGTCTGGCCCACTTCTGCCCCAAAGTGGGACACTTGCAAAGTTTGGCTTTAGATACCTTCCACTCCATCCTTCCTTTTCTAACCTCACCTTACTTCCCAAGAAGCATAGTTTGATATTAAGGGGTTCACCAATTACCTACCACTCTACCCTTGGGCACTGTGGAAAAAAAGAGGTCTGCTGTCCATCAGATAATCCTGCAATTTGCCTGTGCTGCCATGAGGGGGCGGTAGTTCCATGACCAGGTGCTATGAATGATCTTGTGGGAGGTGAAAACCAACAGCTGAGGAATATTTTGTTTGGCACTGTATGTTTTTAAAAAATCTTAAATTGTCACCAATATTTTCACAGGAGACTGCCCATAAAAATCTTGGTTGGGAACTTTCTTTGAACTATTCGGGACATTTGGCAGCATTCCCCCAAGCTGACTGACAGGCAGTTGGAGTTGAATAGGGTGGGGCCTGGCCCTGGGCATGGGCATACAGGTTCCTGTTGATACTGCCTCACCTGTTGGGGTCTCATACATTAACCTAACTGCTTCCTGAAACCGCTGGTTTAAGCTTCAGCTCATCCTGCCTCAACTACTGTGTGACCCTGCCTATAGCAGGTGTCCTGGTACCCCAGCCCTGCACATCTCCTGTGCTAGTTTACCTGCCCATGTATCTGCTGCCAGCCAGACCCCCAGCTCTGGGCAATGGGCTTTGGCTCTCCTGTTCAAGGTTTCATACAGCCAGAGCAGACAGAGTAAACATTTAATGTGGAGCACAGACTAATTCCCTCATGTCTCCAGGCAAACAGGACATAATTCTGCTCTGTATCCCTCACAGGCCTATTGAATGGTAGGTGCTCAATAAGGTGTTTGTTGACTTTAATTGCATGGAACTGGAGCAAGGATTTGAGTTGACAGACATCCTTTTGGGTAGAAGAAGAGGATGAAGGGAATATCTCTCATTAGACTCTTTCACACACTATTTCAACCATGGCCCGCAGAGAGAAGGATATTTCACTGCGGGATCTAGTTTACTCCCTCCAGGCATGTTGCATTGTGGTTCTTCACACCATACAGCATACACCTGAGCTGATCCATTCTGTCCTGTCCTGTCCTGTCCTGTCCTGTTCTGTTCTAGCCCCTTCTATTCCACTCTGTCCCACTCTATCCTCCCATTGTTTTATTCTCACTCATCACATTACGTATTACCTTACATATGCTAATAACCTATTCAACTGTTTCACCATCTCGTGACTCATGGTAGCTTGAAACACTGCTCCATAGTGACTGTTTGTCCTAACTCTTACAGACCGTGGGCATCTGATTTCAGACTTTTATTGGTGCACAGAGAGAATGTGGCACCACCCACATTCTTACTAGCTGTTTAGTCTCCTGATATTCCCACTCAATTCATGACCAATTCCTTTTTGTACAATCTCCTGTAATTAATTTCGTTATTTTTCATCATTTGCCACGTGTGTCATTTGCTTTTGCTTCCTGGGTGTTTAAATTTTTCCTAAGTAAATGCTAAGCTTTCCATGGGCAGGTATGTCTTATGCATTCTTTAAAATGGTCCTCTTTAAAAATATAGTTTTGTCTATTATTTTTATTTTATGCGTATGAGTGTATTGCCTGCCTGTATGTAAGTGCACCTGTGTTGTGCAGTGCCCATGGAAATCAGAAGAGGGTGTCAGATCCTCTGAAACTGGAGTTATGGAGGGTTGTTAATGGCCATGTGGGTGCTGAGACTCGAACCTGGGTCCTCTGTAAGAGCAGCCAGTGCTCTTGACTGTTGAGCCATCTCTCCAGCCCCTTAAATGTTTCTCTTTTAGCAAGAATGTCAAAAAGAAAATAGAGAGGGAAAAGAACTTAAGATAAATTAGGAGTGTCTCATTTCAAAGCGAATCTTTCAGCAAGGATCTGTTGATTCTGTCTGTAAAACGTTCTCTCTTTATATTAGTCTAGCCACCATAGAAATCAGTATTGGAGGTTCTTCAGAAAATTTAGTATAACATCATTTAATCCACATGTACCGCTCCTGAGTAAATACTTAAAGGAATCAAAGCCAGTAAACCATAGAAGTAACTGTCTATCCATATATTGCTACTTTTTTCACAATAGCCAAGTTATGGAATCAGCCTAGGTGGCATGATGATGAATCAGCAAAGAAAATGTGCTACACACACACACACACACACACACACACACACATGCAATTTTATTTAGCTATAAAGAAGGAAATTGCATTGTTGCCGGAAAAGGAGTAGAAGTAGTGATCATCATGTTAAGTGAAATAACCCAGTTTCAAAGACAAGTGTTATGTGTCTTCTCCCATTTGTGGAATTTAGTAGAGAGAAAAAGTCATTCAAGTAAAAGAGAGGTGGGAAGAGAAGACGGGGAGAAGCAGAAGTGGTAATAAGGAGAAATATGATTAAAGTATGTTACATCAGTGTGTGGACATGCCATTATGAAACCCCTTACTTTTTACAACTAATGTGTGTATATTAGTTACTTCTGCGTAGTATGACCAAATACCTAGCAAAAACAAGTAAAGGAGGAACATCTTATTTTGGCTCACAGTTTCAGCACATGGATGCTTGGCCTTATGCACTTGAGTGGAGCATTACGGTGGTGAGAGCTTGTGGCAGAAAACAGCTGTTCCCGCCACAGCAGACCAGGAAGCAGAGAGTGAGATGGGGAATGGTCAGGGATATATACCCTCAAGGGCCTGCCCCCAGTGACCTGTTTCCTGAAACTGAAAATTTCAGAACCTCCCAAAATAATAATGCTAGCAGATGGGGATCAAATATCTAAAGAGCTTGAGGGAGACTGTTGCATGACTTTTCCAGGGGAAATGTCGATAACTGTCTCTTCACTACAGATAGGGCATTGATGACAGACCAAAGACATGACTCCACCCAAGTCTAGCTTGATGAACCAATGAATTTATTGTGGTTACTTATAGGAGCATGGGTGATTTAAAGGCATCTGTATCTCTGAAAAGCCCACCCCAGCTTGGGTGGTGACTCATAAAAGCTGCATCTCTGGAGCTCCCTGCTCAGCTTGTTGGCAGCTCCACTGGGGGAGGGGCTTAGTGAGCCTTATAACTTCCTGACCCTTGTAACTCTCTTTAGCTTAGTTAACTTGCTGAGATTTCTGAGTCTCCCGCCTTTCTCCAGAAAGAAATGGTTCAGAGAAAGAGCTGTAAACAGGGACATTTCAGATTCAACCCATAACAACATGCTAATAAATGTTTATCTTCCCCATAATACCTGGTTGTTTAGGCTTAGGAGAGACCCCAGTCATCCTTATTAGGACAATAATTGCTCCAAATTGGGTCAGACTCAGAGTACAGTGAGTCAGTGAGAAAAATCAAAGCCAGACAGAGAACTGATCCCCATGTTGTGGGGTTCACCTGAGGGATCTAATCACAGAGATCATGACTATAGGTCTGTAAGGAAGGTTCCCCCAAGTATTCAAGATACAGAGTGGCAGAGTGGCCCCTTTAGACATTGTTTCAACTTGAGACTTGCCAACTGCAAGAGAGAACTAGTGGGAGTGGCCAGTGGGAAGGTGGGTTTCACCTGAGGGGCAGGGTGACTACTGCTGGGACTCCTGTGGCCACAGTGAATGCCTGGGTAGAGGGTTTCACCTGTTTCCTAATTCCCCTTCATGTTCAGACCATTGCATGACAGGTATCATTGGTCCGCTTGGTCATGTGGCAGGCAGAATCCCTGGGTCAAGTACTATTCATTGGCCTCTGGGACCTTTCACTTTGCCTTAATATGCTGTTGACTCTGATTTGAAAAAGTGAGTGGGCTTATTTTATACTGTACCCACATAACCACAGTTATGTGTTTAGTACCCAAATGTCATGTCACAAAGTGAGTCTGATGTAAGGTTCAGAGGCCTGGGCTCCAGCCCACATTCACCCAGTTATTTTGTGGGAGAACTACCTCTCATGATGGTCCTGGAGGACAGGAGAATAGAGAAGCTAGGCTTGGTGCCTGTCCTCATGGAACTCACAGCATTGCTTGCTTTGGCCTTATACTAGTAAGCAAAGCATGCATTCACTTTCACTCCACCCCATGTGTAAACTTGTCCCCAATGCAGGTCAAGAACTCTACCTATGGTGTGAAAGGCTGGACGCAATCCTAAGAGCACACGTGCCATGTAGTCTGACTACCATGATCATGGTCATCTTATCTCTTGCACCACCACACACACCACGGGCATATTTGGGGATGACAGGCAGAAACGGACTGTAGAAACTTCACCAAGGAGCTGGTCTCAGTGTGACTTGCACTCCCTAGGTGCTGTCATTTTAACTTACGGTGCTTTGGATGCTTGTGCCATCACCTCAGCTCCCTGGTGCTGGTAACTGGCTCTGTGTTGCTGTTCCTCCTTTTGTAGGAGGACCTGTGGGCACTCCCCTGAAGGAGGAGGCCATCGTCTGCTGCTCTAGCCAAGAAGTGCTGTGAGCTTCTCCCTGGGGAGTATGCAACTGCAGAACCTTTTGTTGAATGAAGCACCTTTCACGTGAGGAAAGGGTGGCAAGAAAAAATGGCGCACTGCGAATGGTGTATTTTATGAACTGCCATCTGTCTCCAGAAAGGTCAGAGAAAAATGGCAACTTGGTTGCAGGCGATTGGGTGGTAGTGGTGGTTGACGGGACAAATGGCTCTCGTCGGAACATGACAGGGAGTCTGGGTGACATCATATAAATGCCCTAATTGGGAAGTGGTCAATTGAGCAGGCCTGACTTCTGAATTTGATGTGTCAATAAACAAGCTCAAGGTGAGATGCTGGATCAATACTGCAGGACAAGAACCATCCAGCAAATTTACTGCAAAGTAATTGGGTGCAAAATGACTCAAGTCAACCTTCACACCACCAAAAAGCAAACAAACAGTTGGCCCCATGGCCACCATCTGTATTTGTCAGTGACTGCTTATGAGCACTTGCTGCTTGCTAATGGGGCTGGAGAAGGGAGCCCTAAAAGGGGGTGAGAGAGCCACACGTGCCCCCCAGATGATGCTGACCCCATCAGTTGGGGGTATAATCTAGATGCTTCTCCTGGAAATACTCTGAAATATAATACAGCAATAACAACTATAATTATTATATATATGTTCTTCATTCTCATTGAACAAAATATAAACTCGGGAAATGTTCATTTCTCTCTATATCTAATCCTACTATATGTTGAGGTGGGTGACAGCTTGTTCTCCCATCCCTGGCCCAGGAACAAGGGAATAAGGATCCCAGTTGCCTTATATATCCCTCAGATGTCCTGACCTGGAGGGGGTAGGAAACTAAGCAGGGCATGTCTGCCATGACTCAGCTGGACAATGTCTTTTCCCAGAACCCTCCTGCTGTACAGTCAAGGCCTATGTCCTCCATGCAGGTTGGACAAAGGTATGCTAGAGCTGGCTCATAGCCACTGACAATAGTGGACTGCTAAATACTCAGGAATGATGTGAGCTTGTTGCTTGACCACTGGTAGACTGAAATTGATCACAATGCGAGTACTCCCACCACAGAGTCAGCAAGTGTTCCTCACCAGGCTTCAGGGAACTGTGCCCCGGCATGTTTCTGGGAAGAGGGAGGGCAAGGTCCTGGAAGTTAGGCTTAACTAGCTAGACCAGGGTAGGATGAGCCTTGGGCTGGGTTTTGACCTCAGAAGTTGGCCCAACTGTGGTGAATTGTACTTCAATGTGTAAGGTTTAGGCAGGAGAGGACAGTTCATGGCCATGTTATGGTCTGAACTTGAAATGTCCCTCAAAGGCTAGTATGTCTTGCTTTATTGCTAGCTTTAGGGAAGCGGTTGGATCATGAGGCCTCTGACATCAATCCATGGATGGATTCATAATTTTGTGGGTATGTATGTATATGTTAATGTGTGTGTGTATGTGTACACACAGGTGCATGTGGAGGCCAAAGGCAGACATTGGATGGCTTTGTGAATCACTCTCCATTTTATTTTTTCAGACAAGTTCTCTTTCTGAAAGTAGAGCTTGCTGATTCAGCAAGGCTGGGTGGCCAGTGAGCCCCAGGGCTTCTGCTGTCTGTCTCCTTGGTTCTAGGATTACAGGTGTGCATTACCACACCTGGCTTGTCTCATAAAAATATCTATCTATTTATATATATATATATATATATATATAGTTAGTTAGTTAGTTAGTTAGTTAGTTAGTTAGTTAGTTAGTGGAGGGCTGGGGCATGGTATAGAGGTCAGAGGATAACATGTGGGAGTCAGTTCTTTCCTTCCACCATGTGATTTCCAGTAATTGAGCTCAGATCATTAGGCTTGTGGCAGGCCCCTTTCTCCTCTTTCACCATCTTGTTGGCCCATATATGGTTTTTTATTATTTATTATTTTTATTTTATGTGTATGAGTGTATTGCCGGCATGTGTGTAAGTGCACCCATGTCGTGCAATGCCACGAAGGTCAGAAAAGGGTGTTGGATTCCCCTGGAACTGGAGTTAAGGATGGTTTGCAGCCGCCATGTGGGTACTAGGAATCGAACCTGAGTTCCCTGCAAGAGCAGCCAGTGCTCTTAATCTCTGAGCCATCTCTCCAGCCCCTACCATATGTTTTTTTTAATCTGCCTCTTGGGGAATCTAAACTTGGGTCTTTATTTTTATGTGGTAAGAATTTTACCTACTGAGCCATCTTCCCAGCCCTGGAGCCATATTTGGTGGCATTGTTGGCACACAATAGAAACCTGGAAGATGGGGACTAATTAGAGGAAGTAGGTTACTGAGACATGTACTGAAAGGGTTAGGGTAACTTCTCTGTGTTTCTGAGAAGAAAGGGTAACTTTCTCTGTCTTGGTCTGTCTCTGTCTCTCTGTCTGTCTCTCTGTCTCTTGTCTGTCTCTGTCTCTCTGTCTCCTCTCTCTCTCTCTCTCTCTCTCTTTCTCTCTCTCCCTCCATTCCTTTCTTCCTGGTAGCCATGAGATGAGCATTTCTGTTCTGCCATCTCTCACTGTTATGCTGTGCTTCACCCCAGGACCAGGAACAATGAAGGTGAATGACTACGGGTTTCAGCCTCTGAAACTGCGGGTCCAAATAACTCATCTACTGTTATTTTCCTCAGATATTTTGTCTCAGAGATGGATGGCAATGTGGGGAGGCAGCCTATGACACAGGAGAACATGTCACAGGATACCATGCCATCTTGTTTGGGTCACACTTCTCAGAGTTCTTGTTTAGGGATGATGATTGACTGGAACAATAGGAAGAACACTGGCCAGTCACTAGCAGGCCAACCCTCTAGACCAGCTTGTCCTCACCGAGTGTATATCCAGTACCAACCATTGGCTGGAGTGCACACAGGGACCTGTACAATATACTGAAATGCTTCTGTATTGGTTGCCCAAACTCTGGAAGTGCCTTGGCCACAGCTCTGGTCCCTCTCCTGCCTAAGACCTCTTCATCTCTCATCCTCCTAGATCAAACCACCAAGGGGTCAACCCTTTCATATCTGGGTGCCTCTGGGTCCCTGCTCTTGTGTTAGGCCAGCTTCGGTATTGTTAAGTAGCCTCACCCCAGCCTGTCTATATGATAGTACAGGAGGACTTGAGGGTCTGGGGACATCATCTGTATCCTAGAGTTCATTTGGGTTCCTGGAAGAATAAAATGTAAGATGGCCCATTACCATCACCAAGTCACTGGATGGGATGGAGCTGCTGACTGTGGTGAGCAGAGTCCCCAGAGTGTGAGGACACAAGTTCCTCAGAGAGAGGTAGAGGCACCAGGACCAGCAGTAGTAGTCTGGGCTCCAACTGATGCTGTGTGCCTTAGGCACAGAACTCTCTGTGCCTCTGTTTCCCTACCTGTGAATTTGAGGTTACTAGAAGAATCCACCTCACTGAGCTGCTGTGTGGATCTAATGAGCTAATGCATAGGAGGTGTTTGGAACAGTGCTGGCTCATGGGTGAGCTCTTACCCCTCCTTCAGTACTTCTTTTCTTTCACGTGGAACCTCAAAGTAACTGTGTGCAAACAGGTTGTAACACTACTGTCCTGGTTTTTCTGATATGGAGCCTGAGCCTGAGAACTTTATCGACCTGTCTGTACTCTTATGGCCTATCAGAATGGATGGAAGCCTTTTCTTCATTACCCCATTGTCAAGCCCCCACTGGCATGACTCAGATGCAGGTGCTTAAAGAACAGTATGTATTGGGTGGCCTAAGACCAGAGGTGCAGTATGCAGGCTGCTGGGGAGATCTAGGGTCCACACAACATGGGGAACTGGAGATAGTAGCTAGCAAGTTAGACATAACAAACTCTATTTGTACCTCATCATGAGCTCTATCCACATAGAAATTCAACATTGAGTTCTGCCAACTCAAGGCTGCTTCTGCTGGTATTAAATGAAGTCACTTTGGTTGGGGCTAATATGAGTAAGTTCAAGTTTCTCCTATTCTTTCTTCTCTTTCCCTGAGAGTCATTTAATCTGGGCAAAGAGGAGGCTCTGTGTGTGTGTGTGTGTGTGTGTGTGTGTGTTTGTGCAAGCACGTGTGCAGCTTACCCACTGCATGCACATGTACCCTTCCCCCAATACATACTGCCTGCTGTGAGGTACCCTTAGGCCTGTCAGCACAGACACCCCTCCAACTTTTCTTACCTGGTGCCAGGTGGGGTGGAGGTAGACACAGAAGCCCTGCTCTAGCCTCTAGAATGCCAGGAAGCTGAGCATTCTGTGGTCTCTGTTAGCCAACCTGCCCCCCCCCGCCACCTCCGATGCCCAGTTTGGGTATGGAGCCCGTTCTCAGAGACTGCCTTCATGCTTCCTGTCTGCACCTGCCAATGGCTTGACCTATGGCCCATGGGTGAGGCCTGTGTGTCCACAGTGCTCTCCCCACACTGAGTTTCCACTCGGTGCTTCAGGCCAGGGCCCTTTAGCCACTTAAATAGTGAGGCACAAAGCCAGACTTTGGAACTAAAAAAAGTCATGCCTTTGAGAAACGCAATTCCTTAAAGTAAAATACTTTCAGGTCTAGTGTTTCTTTAGTAAATTAAAAAAATATTCATTCACAACTCCACTAATTTCTTTGTAAGCTAGTACTATATCCCTGAATTACAGAAGAGGGGACATCCAGAGCAAGGGTAATGGAGGGATGAGTCATAGGACCACAGAAAGGTCGTTAAAACTCTCAGACTCAGGCTCTATATCTTAAAATATTGGTACATGGCCAGGTGTATTCATTAGAGCTCAGTAATTAATTGTTAGCTACAGTCCTTGTCATTTTATATTTCTGAGCTGTGGTATTTATAAGCAAGACAGAAAGGCCAAGAAACTGTTGGAGACTGGAAGCAGTGTTGGATGGCAGGAGGGCTCCTGCCATTTCCTCCCACTTCTGCACATCCTCTTCTTCACTTTGGCTTTGCTCTACACTTGCTATTCCCAGATCCATCATCCCCTTCCACTGGATCTCTGCTCTTATCTGCTTTCTCCATACTGGGAATATTTGCCAGGCTTCAGTCTTTATTCTGATTGCAACCTCATGGGAGACCTGAGCCAGGACTGCCCAACTCTGCAGTTCCCAGTTTCCTGAACCACATAAACTGTGAGACACTAAATGCTAACTGCTGCTGACTCTTAAGTTATGATGCATTTTCCATACTTGTTTTCTAGGTTACTCATTGTCATTGTAGTACATTCTTGTACAACGTCTTTGGACCCAATAAATAAATCAATAAGGAAGAGACAAGCTCCTGAGAGGACATGTTAGGGGGTGCAGGTTCCTGACCTGTTTTATCAGCATGGTGCTGGGGCTTCTCAATGTCCTCTGGCATGACCTTTAGACCCTGGAGCCTGGCCAGGCCTTTAGGCCCTGCTTGCCAGATAGTAGTGGTGCTCCAGGCTCTCTATCCAGTGCGGAGATTCTAGATCGCCTCAGTTGTTTTCCTCTCTGACTATAGAGGATTCTCCAGACTGGATGTCTTACTTTGTATTATATTCCAACTCTTCTCTGCACCAGCCTTGCTTGGACTTCCAGGCTTTCTCCCTCCGTCAGCCAGCACTGCAATACCATTCTGATGGCCTACAACTTGATGGCAGTGGAAGCAGAAAGGGGCTGACTGGGAGAGGCAGGCCAGGGTTGGGAATTCCTACCCTTCATCTACTTGCCACCCCTTCCCTATTAAAGGAGGTTCTATCATGAGTGTCACTGCAGTGCTTTGGACTGTACAGAATGGACTCATGACAATGTCTTAAACATGAACTCCCTGCCTCAACACCCCAAGAGATATACTAGCTGGCAGAGTTAGTCCATGGTTCTAGACCAAAATGCCACCAGCAAGCATTCAGGGTAGGAAGAAAGAGAAGTCACAGCAGGCATCTGTTTATATCTTGTGGAGGTTTGTCTTCATGGTCAATGTGACTGGGTTTAAATTATCCAGGAGATTGGTGAGGCATGCCTCTGAGTGTGTTTATGAAGGCATTTCCAGAGAATATTAACAAAGGGGTAAAGACTCACCCTGAGTGTGGGCGGCACTATCCCATAAACTCATCAATAAAAGGGAAGGAGAAAGCTAGCTGAACTATTCCTCTTCCTCTGTTTCCTGGTCAGCCGTGAAATGAACATCTTGTCTCTGCCACATGCTCCCACTGTCATGATGTTCTGTCCAAGCACACAGGACTGATCCAGATGAAACCCTTTGAAACCACAAACCAAAATAAATCTTTCATCTCTCTCTCTCTCTTTTTTTTTTTTTGTCTTTTTGAGACAGGGTCTCCCTGTAGCCACAACTGTCCTGGAACTCACTATGTAGACCAAGTTGGCCTTGAACTCACAGAGATCCACCTGCCTCTGCCTCTCAAGTGCTGGGATTAAAGGCGTGTGCCACCGCGCCCAGCAATCTTTCATCTCTTTAGTTGTTTCTGTCAGGTATTTGGGTCACAGCACCAAGAAGTCAACTTAAATATTTCTCACTGTCTAGACAGACTCAGAATTGCAGCTGCAAAGGAGGCAAGACAGCAGGTCTGCTGGAGGGCAGGAGGTGAGGTGTTAGTAAGGAAGATGCTGGTTGTAAGAGACGGAATACAGTTCACATTAGGATGGGCCAAAGCGGGGATTAGTGGGTTTTCTATAATCCAAAACCTTTCCAGAACCTTCACAGCTCCTCTGGTGTTTCTCTGTGAGCTGTCTTTTGTCTTCTCCTTCTATTAGCTGAAACAGCCTCCAGTTCCTGATGGCAATACTCTACAGACTTGCCGAGGGGTCTCTGTCTCTGACTCCAAGCTGTGATCTCAGAAAGGTTGCTGGCCTATTCTGGGTTCAGTGCCCAAATCATCACCATTTATGCTTGTGCTGGGTAGCCTCAGTTGTCAACTTGAAACACTTCTGAAGAGAGAACCCCAATTGAGGAATTTCCTCTACCGGATTGACCGCTAAGCATGTCTGTGAGGAATTTTCTTGATTGTTGAGTGATGTGGGAGGGCCCAGCCCACTGTGGGTGGTGCCACCCTTGGGCAGGTGGTCCTGGGTTGTGTAAGAACACAGACTGAGCACAGACAGAGGAACAAGCCAGTAAGCACCATTCCTCCATGGTCTGTGCTTCAGTTTCTGCCTCCAGATTCCTCCCCTGCTTACGTTCCTGCCTTTGCCTCTTTCAGTGATAGACTATTACTCAGAAGAGTTAAGATATGCTAAACCCTTTCCTGTCCAATTTGGTTTTTATAAGAGTATTTTTATCATAGTAACAGCAAATTAGAATAATCCCTTACCAGGAGCAGGGTGCCAGTGATCAGGGTGGTGTGAGCATGAAAGCTCCACTGGGTCTCCAGTGTTGAAGATGTGTAGGAGGAGCATGCATGAGAAAAGGGAGGAGGGATGAGCAGATGGGGCAGTGGTTGTCCCTATCCAAGACCTCAAGAGGCCCTAGAAAGGGAGTGGGTATGAGTGAGAGTGTCAGTATGTGTGTGGAAATAGCCACTTTTCTCTAAGGAATAAAAAGCCCTCTGGGGCTGTGGAGATGCCTCAGTTGATAAAGTTAAAAAAAAAAAAAAAAAGTCAAGCCTGGTGGCATGTGCTTGTAATGTAGTGCTGGAGAGGAGGAGACAGGCTGATCTCTGGAACCTGTCCAGTAAGTCTTGCCTACTTGGTGAGTTCCAGACCAGTGAGAGCCCCTGCCTCAAAACACAAGGCAGATGGTGCCCGAGGAATGACATCTGAGATTGTCCTCTGGCCTGTGCCCACACAGGCACATGCACACGCACATGCACACACCCCCCCCCACACACACACACCCCCCCCACACACACACCTTCTACCAAAGTGACACTGAAGAACTAGGTACCAGGTAGATGAAGACATCAGGAGAGGTGGGGCTGGGGCTGGTTCTGACCTCCCCTCATTGATCTCCAGTGAGACTTCATGGCCTAAGAACCAACCTTCCCAGAGGAGGCAGGCCTTGAAGTGTGCTGGGAGTGAAGGACAGCCACTAGCAGCTTCTCTGCTGCCAGGTCCCCCATGTTTCTTTCTGAGCCTGCCCCAACTGAGATCAGAAAACCTGTCAATCAGTCATGGTGACACCAGGGACTCTGTGCTGCAGAGCATGAGACAGTACAATGATTTGTCCCATCCCCTCCAGGGGACATGTGGTACCTTCTCCTGCCCTAGAGGACCAAGACAGGGCTGGCTCAGCCCTGAGTCCCCTGCAGGATGTCATTGCCCAGGTTGTAGGAAGATTCACATGTTGTGATGGCAGTGCAGGAACATCTGGGCAGAGAAGCCTGGTCAAATGAGAGGTCTTCTGTGTGGTGGCCTGGGCCAGGTCCTGGGAGAAGCAAAAGCCCAAGTTATTCTGGAACTGGTCATTGAACATTCTGTTCTGGGACCTTCCACTGTGGAGCCTATGTTGGAATCATTCTGGAGACATTGGCATGGACATGGCCAGAGAATGTTCTGGAGGATATGGTGTTTGGACAGGTCCTTGGAGAGCACATGATCACAGCATACAGACTAGAGCCTTGGGCCCTATGTTGGTCTGCTCTGAGACACCAACCAAAATGTCTCATCTTCCATGTCACCCACTAAGTCAATACTTCTTAATACACATCTCTTGCTTCAGCCTGAAGGTCCTGGATTTCTGATTTGCATCTTCGTTGTTTTAATTACCTTTGTGCAGGTATGACCCATGAGGCGACTAATCACTTGTTTTGCTTAGTTTCAAGATTTCATTTCATAGTCTTTGGCTGTATGGATTCTGGATCCATGGTGAGACAGAGCATCATGGGAACAAGGGTGTGTGGCAGAGGCTGCTCACCTCATGGCAGACAGGAAGTGGGTGGGTAGGGGAAGCAAGGGTCAAGTTAAGTTTTTAAAGAAACACCTCCAGTGACCCACTTCCTCCAGTCAGACCCTCTTCCTAAACTTTCTACCATCTCCCCAAATAGCCCCAGTTGAAGATCAAGCTTTCAGCACCCCAGCCTGTGGAAGACATCTCTATTCAAGCCATAGCTGTCTTTAATCATATCAGGTTCTGCTGAAAGGAATTCCACATGAACTGGGCATTTGTCCAACCTCGAGGAGGAGACCGCAGGAAACAAAGGCTATGGTTCCTA
Organism: Nannospalax galili; assembly: GCF_000622305.1. Lineage (NCBI taxonomy): Eukaryota > Metazoa > Chordata > Mammalia > Rodentia > Spalacidae > Nannospalax > Nannospalax galili. Next base: position 1,980,870 of record NW_008360327.1, on the reverse strand, counting down.
CTTTCATTAATATACGAAGCTGATTCATGACTGAGAAATAAAAACTGTGATCAAAAGTTGAATAAAATATAATTGGATGTGGTAGCACATGACTGTATTCTCAGTACTCGGAAGATGGGAGCAGGTAGAAAGGAGATCAAAGCCAGTCTTGGCTATAGTGAGTTCAAGGCCAGCCTCAGCTACATGAGACCCTGTCTTAAAAAACAAAACAAAGCAATATAGTACATTAGGTGGATTATCAGTGGAAGGGAATTTGTGTGCATAGTTGGGGTGAAAGCAATGGGTTGTAGATTCTAGGTCCAGCAGAGCCAATCCTGGCATGGGGCAGTTATGGTTGTTGGGTAGCCCTCCTCTTGAGGCTGGTAAGATTTTTCACAAGTGTTTCCCAAGTGGGCTCTGCAGGAGGCAGCTGGATGGACTGATTTGTCATGGAACCCTTCCCCAGGGCCATTACCTGCAACCACATTTCTTTAGGAACCGACACCTTCCCCAGCAATTTCATTTCTGCTCAAGTTTGTGTTTTCACACAAGGCTGAGTTTCCATCCACCTTCAGGTGTCCTTCCCCTTTCCCATTTCACGCTCCTGTCCCTAAATAATGTTTGCATTTTCTAATAATAGGACTGTCTTGATTGTGGCTGGGCCAGCTGACCTACTTTCTTCAGTTCTTTTATTCCAGAAATGGTGCTGCCTGATTCTCTTAGCTTTGTCTACTTTGGGCATTTATTCTACACATGGTTACAAAGCTCTTATTGTTCAGAATGCAAAAACCAGCAAAATAGAGTCCCTGCCCCTGGTAGCTTTGAGGTTTCTAGTGAAGGCAAGACAGGTGCTCATATGAACTCATCATGCAGTGACTTCTGAGCATGCACGTGTGTGTGTGTGTGTGTGTGTGTGTGTGTGTGTGTGCCCACTGCTTAGAGAAGGGGAGAGGAAGAGCACATAGCCAAACAGACCACATGAAGATGTACTAGGAGCCCTGAGAGTTTTGACATTTTTCCAGAGACCAGAGACCACAGGAGCAAGTGCTCTTGCTTCCAGTTCATAATTTCTTCATTCATCAAGAAGAGACAAGGGCCCCGGGAAGGGATTATTGGCTGACTGGCCATCCATTTCTGCCCCTAGCCTCATTGCCCATCTTCTGCCAGGGGCAGGTGGGCCTCTACTCTCTTTATGGCCCACCTATCATCTTCATTTGCTGTGCCCCCCATTTCCTTCTGGCTCATCTCCCAGACTCAGACTCAGCAGATGAACCCATGCCTTTTGCTTATTTAGTCCTTCTAGGTGGAATAGCATTCCCTTCTGTATCACTTCATTGAGATTAACACACACATACTCACAGCCCCTCAGACTTCCTTTTCCCCTGGTCCTGGGCTGTGTGACTTGCTTTAATATCATAATGGACAAAGTGTCTACCTTGATTAATGCTGAGATCAAGCTGTGCCCTGCCCTAAGTTACTCCATATTGTGTAAAGGAGTGGTTTTCAGGCTGGGCCATGCCCTAAAAGAGTCCACTTCACAAGCAGCATTTGGTCCCATTTCCAGGATGGAGGATGATTCTGCATCTTGGTGGGCATATGAACAGTGCCATCTGTCTAGCACCACCCATGTGGCACAGACTGATAAATGACTTATTCCTAAAAATAGAGAAGGTACCACCCTATAAATTTATCCAAGTAAACTGGGACTACAGGGACATGAGGACATAGTAAAAATAATATCAAGAAAGCCAGACCTGAGAATTTATGAAATATACTAGACTAAGGAAAGGGTGCAACTCTGTTACCTAGACCCCATGAAGAAGGGACACTAACACTGCAGTGACAATGACCCTACCAACCTGTCATTTGATAACCCAGTGTGACTGCCAAGGGACCAATAGTCTCAGGGACTTCAGCTAGGCTCATTTTCTGCCGTTGATGCAGCCTACTCAAACTGTCATCATCTGCCCCTTCATGTCTAGACCTGCCACCCACCTGTTTTCCCATTCATTCATCAGAACTCAGTCCTACCTTTTGCTTCTACAGCATCCATGGTCTCACACCTCCTGTAACTTACTGCCTCGAAGCTCAGCTCAAACCTGTGACTCTATAGCAGCATAGTTATCTGATCCCCATTCCAGAAACTCTTTTTATAAAATTTCTATCAGCGGCCGGGCGTGGTGGCACATGCCTTTAATCCCAACACTTGGGAGGCAGAGGCAGGCAGATATTTGTGAGTTCAAGGCTAGCCTGGTCTACATAGTGAGTTCCAGGACATCTGGGGCTACAGGGAGACCCTGTCTCCAAAAGACCAAAAAAAAAAAAAAAATTCTATCAGCTTCCTACCCCTTCTGCCTCTGTGAAACCTCTTTGAAACTCCTTGAACTTTGAACTCCTTGCTGGGCCTCTTTAATGCTTTGTAGATATTCTGTGACTTACACACACACGCACACACACACACGCACGCACACATGCATGCACACACACACACACACACACATACACCCGCATTACTGAGTGATATATGATGTGTGGTTTTTTTTGAGAGGTAATATTAGTCATTGGAATAAAGGAATGTATGTTTGCCTTGGTCAGTTATCGAGGAAATCAGGACTACTTGGCAAATTGCTGTCAATAAAATGAACTTACTTGCCTTGTGAATTTATTGTTGTTCAATCAATTCTGACGTGGAAAAACACAAACATGTTTGTCTATGTTTCCAGCATAGCATATACATGACATATAAGAACTTCGCCATATTACTTGCTTTGAGCAGCGCTTTTTTTCTTGTATCTTGCTATGGCCAGAACAGCACATGGTCCAAGTGGCCTGCTGTGATAAGGAGCCCGAGGAACCAAGGCATATTCCTGGACCCAGCCTGCATCAGTGTCCCACAAGCTTGGGAGTGAGGGTGAATAATTATTGCTTTAAGCCATTGGGTTTGGGGATGTTTGTTATACAGCCTTGATGTGGTAGCACATGGCTGATACACATCAATACAAAGGCTCTGGTTTTCTCCTTACTACAGTGCTTCATTCGGGAAGCCCTCCCAGAAAGACCATGTCTAACCTCTTTGTTCCTCTCCTCTGTGCCACTTTCCGTGACTTCCGCTTCTGGGTTACCCATGGATGTAACAAGCTTTTCCTTTTGTGAATGTAGCTCTTTGCCACTTCCCAAGTGGTTTCCTGCCTTTGTGACCCTGCTATAAACGTGAAATGGTCCGATCTAGGGCTATCAAGTCTCTTTCCTGCCACTGTATCATCTTGGGAGCTTGGCACATGGGATCTCAGAGCCACTAAAGAAAAGAGCATGCTGGGTTTGACAACTTTGGGCTCTTTACCAGGGCTTGGGTTTCAGTGTTACTCTAGTGATTAGTTATCTAGCTGGTACTTCTAGGATGCTCAGGGGCACTGAGATGCACACAGGCTGGATTCCACAGGTGTGGTCCCAGGGGACCGTAAGCAGTGCATGTGGGCACATTGTAGGCTGACCTCATTGTCTAACTGCACTTCACAAAGCTGTTTCCACTGCTGGACTCATTCCTAGGAAATGCCATCTACCTGGGGTAATTGGGCTCCATGCCCATCTTTGTGGGTGTAGGGAAAATAACCATTTCCTCAATGGTTAAGGTGTGCACTGAGGAGGTTGGTGTTCAGAAAACATTCATCCCACTGACACAATTTGGAAGCAAGAGACACCTTTGTTTCTTGCCTCTGCCTTGCCATGTCCACTTTGAAATGGCAGAGCTGTTCCCTTCTCCCTCACATATACTCACATCTCTGTCAGCCAGCGGTCACTGTAGCCTAGCAGGCCTTGTCCCAAGGCCGCGTCTCACTTTCAGACAATTCATTGTTTTATTGCTAGCTGCTCTTGTGGACCTTGATTCATTCATTTTTTGGGACTCTTCAAACATCTTATTTTAGATCTGGGTAAACACTTTAAAATATATTTTA
>NW_008360327.1:1936025-1976815 GCF_000622305.1 Nannospalax galili | reverse complement strand
TTTATTTATTATTTTTATTTTATTTTATGTGTATGAGTGTATTGCCTGCATGTATGTAAGTATACACATGTTGTGCAATGCCCATGGAGGTCAGAAAAGGGTGTTGGAGTTCCCTGGGACTGGAGTTACACCACTATGTAGGTGCTGAGAACCAAGTCCAGTCCTCTTCAAGAGCAGCCAGTGCTCTTAGCTTCTGAGCCATTCTCCAGCCCTGGGTAACATTCTCTATGGCCTCCAGACTATGACCTCCAATGGGGCAGTGGCTATAGTTAAATTAAAATATCCCCAAGAGGTGTAGGGAGATGGCTCAGTGGGTGAGAGTACTTTCTGAACAAGCATTGGGGCCTGAGTTTGAATCGTAAGAACCCATATAAAAGGCTGGCCAACAATGGGGCACGGGAGACAGGAGGAGTGTGCTGACTGCAAACCTAGTTCCAAGTTCTATGGGAGGTCCTGTCTCAAGGGAATAGATGGAAAGTAGTAAGTAGACTTGATGTCTTTTCCTGGCCTCCACATGTACTCAGGGACACATGGACCTGCATGTACATGAGTGAACCCCCTCCCCCTATATACTAAAGAAAAATGGCCTCAGGAGGCTCAGTTCACTTTCCTCCCAGTGAGAAACATTATGCATATGCCTGTGGCAGGTGTCCAGCCCAACAGCTGTCCCAGCTCAGCATCCAGCTCTGGTCAGAGGACAGGGGAGAAGAAAGAAGAAGTCAGGGGAGAGAAATTAACCTCCTTGCACCTTCCATAAATATCCATGTGGTCCTTGCTGCATGCTCTGCTCCATGCATATGCAAATCACAAATGGAGAGACCCTTATAGAAGGTGTTGTAGCTATTAAGAATTATCTCAGCCAGGCGTGGTGGTGCACGCCTTTAATCCCAGCACTCGGGAGGCAGAGGCAGGGGGGTCTCTGTGGGGTTCAAGGCCAGGCTGGGCTATTTAGTGAGTTTCTAGACATCTTTGGGTCCAAGGGGCACCCACACTCACAAAAACCAAAAAAAAAAAAAAAAAAAAAAAAAAAAAGAATTATCTCAACTGCACAAAATAGAAAACCTAAGAGCAGAAAACTATGCCATAAGCAAGGGGAGTTTATTTCTATTTTATTTGGAGCAAGTCCAGATATGGGCAGGGTCAAGCTTGGATGATGGCTCTGCTTCCTCAGTCATCAAGGTCCTAGGCCCTTTCTGATTTCTGGTCCACTGTCTTTAGCTCATGGCTTATATACACAAGAAGGCATTATCACAAGATGGCTGCCACAGCTCCTGCCATCAGATGCATAGTGTAGGCAACAGGAAGAAGGAAGGAACAAGGAGAAAGAGTGCACCTCTCCGCTGAGGCTGCAGATCAGATTGGGTTGCAGGAAGGAAAAGGTACTTAGGGGTCTCTAAAGGGTCAAGGGCAATTTATACTGCCAAAGTCCTGAGCGAGGAGATGAAAACTGAGTGGAATCTCCTTAGGGACTTTGAAGGCTGATGACAGTGGAAACCCTCTCTTCATGCACAGAGACCTGTGTATACTGTAGTTATGATGCTTTGTAGATGGTGGAAAGGGCTAAATGGTTTCTCAGGGGTTTGTGACCAAGTGTTGGATGAGAGAGAGCTATAAACAGTTATTGAGTAATGTCAGTTGGCAAGGAGCTAACTAACATTCCTTCTCTGGGAGCCTGAGATGGGGTGGCTGGGGCTCAGGATGGTCTTTCTGGCAGACTTGTACGTAGACTGTTGACTGTGACTGTGACACGAGGGAGGCCTGCTGGGAAGGCCACCTGCTTCTGGATGAGGGTGGGTCTCTGGAGGTGTTTATAAGGTTATGAAGGAATCTAAAGAAAGGAGTGAATTCTTTCCTTCACAGAGGAAGAAACTGGAGCCCAGAAGCAAAATGGGTGCTTCAACTCACCCAGCTAAAGCTGTGGTAGAACCCAGGCTAGATTCAGCTCTTCAGAATTCCAACTACTGTGTGAGCATAGTTCTCAAAATGGTGGAGAGACTGAACAGGGTGCAGGACACAGGCAAAGTTAAGGAAGAGGGAGGCCGATCTACGTGAACCCCGCTCCCTGGTCAGCATCATCCTTTGGGCTGACTGAGTGCTTTCTGGTGCTTTTCACTGCAGGTAGAAGGACATTCCATGGCTGGACGTTTTCCTATCTCTTTCTTCTGCCTTTTTCTGTGACTCTCCCTCATGAGTTCCACGCCCCCCTTCTGCCTCCCTCATATTGAATCACCAGGGTGTGAAATATAATAAAGCATTGTACCGTTCAATCTGTCGGCTATTCCTTAAAGGTGTACTCCAGGTAAATATCCCCTTGGCCTGTGAAAAATGAGCTTACCTGCAACAAATGACTTTGATGAACCTCAGCAGCAGGCCCGCTATCATTCTTTTCCAATTGGCTTCCCCTGCACAAATTTGTCTTGCTGAAGACAAGAGTTTCTCTAATTCACCTTCTTCCCAGTTCCCCAGCTTCCTGCCTGGCCATCCCTTTATCCGCCCACCACTCTCAGAGAATCCGGGAATTCTTCTCACAGCCATCAAATGCTTCATCAGGTTGGTCACAATCAGAATTCAGATTAATCAGCCCTTCCACAAGCACTTGTTGGGTATGGCAACCAGAAGTGGGCCACTGTGAACCAGTCCCTCATGATCTTCCTCTTGCCTTTCTACGTCCTTCCCTATTAAGTGGGGTCAGATAATCACACCTGACCTTCCTCCTTCAAAGGAGTGTCTGAGTAGCCAACACAATACATGTGAAAATGCTTCAGAAACTGTAAATCACTGTATGAATACAAGGCCTGCTATCTTTATTGTGTGTTTGAACTCTTCAGGAGATGAGAACTAGGTTTTTATTTTATCACCATCTATTTAATCAATATTTATTGGTCGTGTCACTCATAGCACATGGCTCTGTGTGTGTGTGTGTGTGTGTGTGTGTGTGTGTGTGTGTGTGTATGTGTGTGTTGGGGGTAGTTTATGGAATAAAAAGAGTAAAATTCTCGCTCCCTAAAACCAACACAAATAAGAACCAAAACAGGACAGAAAGGTGTATCATATATGAATAATAATGTATTTTGAATTGTAAGTTCCTGTTGCCTGTGTCTCTTTTGCTACGATGATTTCTTATTGTTTTGGTATTATTGGGAGTAGAACCCAGGACATGGCTTGCTAGGCAAGTGTTCTGCCACTGAGCTATAGCCCAGGCTTTGTTTATTTTCCAAAACAACAATAGAAGCTGAACATCTTTATAGAAGAAGAATCTAAGGCTTGGAGAGGGACAAAATTTGTCTGAACTCATAGACCAGAGCCAGGGTGAAGGCACAGGACGCTGGGACACCTGGGGCGCCTACCCTCTGGCTCATCTCTCTCAGCCTTGGTTTGTAGGTTGTGCGTGCTCTGTGATTTTTCCTATCTGGGGAGGGTGCACAGTGACTGTAGTGGTCAGTGGTCCGAAGGAACTTCAGAGAAATTGCTTCCCACTTGGCATTCAAGAAAAGGAAGAAGAATTTGCATCAAGTCAGTGTGGGCAGAGACCAATTGTGACAGTGCAGACGTAGAGTGAGTGAGCCATGCGGGAACAGAGAGGAGATGGTTGCCTAGAGGCAAAGATGGAGGCAGGGCTCAGAATTAAGGCTGGTGCATTTCTCTCCAGGAAGAGAAGATAGAGGGAATAATTTTGTCCAAACAAGAAGTGGCCCTTGGCCCTGCCTGACAGTCTGTTTCTCAGCCCTCTACACAGACGCCTACTCCTAGGCAGCCCCAAGATGCTGGTGATTCACACCCTTTCTTTTGCCTCAGTTTCCCCAGCAGGAAGAGGAAAGAGTTGGAAGAGAGGTATGCCAAGGCTTCCTGACTCTGAGATGTCTCGGTTGTGATTCTATCACAACTCCACAGCATGTGTGTATGCAGAGCACAACCGTTTACCTGCGAGGGCTTTTCTCCTTCTCCGCCGTTGTAATTTTAGATAAGTACCAAATGCTCTTTACTCTCGAATATAAAAACATCGAGAAGATTAAGCCACAGCCTGTCTCATAATAATCTGGGCATCCAATTCCAGCTTCCTGATGAAGCCACCACTGTTAGAAGAAAATTGGAAAGTTTAATATTTGAAAAATGAAGACACAATCCCCTTCTTGAATGAGGTGGGCTATTTCAATGATCTTATATTTTTCTTTCCAGGTTCTTGGTACAGGGAACTTTATTTTGAGGTGTGTGAGATTTCTGGGAACTTGATGTGACCTCCATAAGAGACCTCTTAGAAGCTTAACCTTACACAGGAACCCATACAAAAGGGTCCCTTTAAAACCTCAGTAGGAGTCATGTCCTGAGTACAGCAGATGACAAGAAGCCAATGTTTTGCAAAGCAGAGTTTCCTGGAAGTAACTATCAACATATTCATGCTGCCACCCCCATCTCACACATGAGAGAGCAAGCAGGGGACAGGGGCAAATCAACTACTAATGCTTAACAGCTGCCTTGAACCTATGCTGGACTTGTGCCCACTGCTGATCAGAGATGACGGGCACACATTCAGTGATTCCTCTGTTCCAGGCTGAGCATCTTGCTTGTTAGAACTTCTAATAGGTCCTAGAAGTGAGCATGCCATTCCCCTTACTTTGCAGCAGAGGAAGTTGAGGACCAGGAAGGCTAAGAAACTTGCCCAAGGCCCCAAAGCTGTGATATAATTAGCCAAACCTTACGGTCTAGCTCTAGAGCACTGTTCTTCTCATGATGAGCCTTATACAACCTTATAAGAGTTCCCTTCACTTGCTCTCCCCTACCTTCTTTGGTTCAGAGCCAAATACATAGTAAGTAGAAGGATTTTCTTCTGGGGACATCTGACCAACAGACACCCAGTTTTACCATTGCTGGGCTCCTTTTCACACCAAATAGAAGTCAAGACTGGCTTTTTCCTAGAGGCAAGGACAGAAGCAGCAGCAGCTAAGTGCTGGGGTCACTGGGCCCAGTGGTGTGACATCATTACTGAAGGCATCACAGAACAAGGGACTCCTCACATCCCCTCTTTCCTTCTCTTACACCAGGATTCCTCCAGCCTGTGGGGCTGTGTGTCTTCTCTTTCTTCACCATTGACAACCCTACCACTCTTTCTTTAGGGTGACCAGGAACTCATACCAGCTGTCCTGATACTGATATGCTTTGGAACAACCCTGTCTAGAAACTCTTCTTAGCAGAAACAAAAGGGGAAACTGCATGCAAACCAGGAATCTGTAGCTGATGTGTGAGTAGCAGTCAGGGCTCTCCAGAGAGAGATGATGTTCCTTCAACAGAACCAATGATGTACATGTGCACGCATATTTGTTATCAGGGGTTGGCATACAATCATAGAGGTTGAGAGATTCTGAGATCAGTGATCAGCAGGCTGGAGACCCAGGCTCAGGTCATCAGGCAGGCAGGCCAGGTTCCTTCTCATTCAGCCTTCATGTTCCATCAGGACATCAGTGGATTCGACGAGGCTGCTCACAGTGGGAAGGCCATCTGCTTCACCCAAAGTACACTGACTTAAGTGTTAATCTTGCGTAGGACTTCTTCCATTGCTGGGATATAGGCACTGTTCTCTGATGCACAGGTGGTGCCCTTGCAGGAAGGACAGGTAGGGCATTCTGGAAGTTTGGTTGGTCTTCAGCTAGCACCTTCTTCCACAGCTGGGAAACTCCCCATACCATTCCTTGCTGGGATGAGAAGCAGAGAATGCAGCTCCCTGCATGCCAGAGAGGGGGTGGTCTCCTACCGAGGAGGGAGGCTGTGCTTCTTGAGTGGCAGGCCTATAAGTCCTCTGCTGCGGGGGAGCTGGGCTGCATCTTCCAGTCTGGTCATGGCGAAGCTGCTTCTCCCTCTCTAGACTCAGCTCTTCTGGTCATCTGTGTAGAAGGAAGAATATTTATGGACTTTTAAAATCTCATTAGGAGGCAAGTCCTAAGTAAAGCAGAGGACAGCAGCCAACCCTTTTCAAAACAGAGTTGCCTGGACAGAGCTGTCGCTACAATCCTGTTGTCACTCCCATCTCACAGATGAGGGAACAGAGGCCAAGGTGGGGAGAAGGGCAAACCAACCACTGGTCCCAGCATTCCCCATATGCCACCTCGGTCAGCCTCACAGCCTGATTTCACTGGACAGAGCAGGGAAGGAGGAGTGTGCCATGGTCAGCAGCAGACTTCAGCAGGGTCCCTTAAGCACAAGCATGCTGCTCTTTCCTTCCACTGCCCCTTGAGAGTCATGTATATAAGTTGCACTAAAAAAGAATCAAGCCGGGCGTGGTGGTGCACGTCTTTAATCCCAGCACTCGGGAGGCAGAGGCAGGCAGATCTCTGTGAGTTCAAGGCCAGCCTGGCCTACATAGCGAGTTCCAGGCAAGTTGGGGCTACAGGGAAGCCCTGTGTCCTAGTCTGTTCTTCATTGCTGTGACAAAACACTCTGACCAGTACCAACTTGGGGAGGAAAGGGTTTATTTGTCTTTCATCTCCCAGGTCGCACGCAGTTCATTAGGGAGCCCAAGGTAGGAACTCGGGGCAGGAACCTGGAGGCAGGAGCTGGAGCACAGGCCATGGAGGAACGCTGCTTACAGGCTTGCTCTTTTGGCCCCTGCTCAGCCTGCTTTCTTATGCAACACAGGCCCACCTGCCCAGGGGTGGCACCACCCACAGTGGGCTGGGCCCTCCCACATCACTCATCAAGAAGATGCCCTTCAGACATGGCCACAGGCCAGTCCAATAGAGGCAATTTCCCGATTGAGGCTCCCTCAACCCAGGTGTGTCAAGTTGACACTAAAGCTATCCAGCACACCCTGTCTCAAAAAGACCAAAAAAAAAAAAAAAAAAAAAAAAAAAAAAAAAAAAATCAAAGGATAACAAAACCCTGAGCTAAAGCATGGGCGTGGGCTGTCAAGTGGGCACTAGGAATGGATGGCACAGAGGAGAATCCAAGGTCATCCCACATCCCAACCTGTAAGGGAAGCTGGCCCCTGAGCACCCTCTCCCTGTTCTCCCTTCTTCTCTGCTTCTGGGAGACACAGGGCCTTTCTGTCAGCTATCCATTTTCACCTTCCTGAAAAGTCCCTCTCTAATAGGGAGTGCTCATTGTGTAGAGGAAACCTGAAGTTGTGAGCTGGATGGAGTGGTCAGGGAAAGGGCTAAACAGTGTTAGGGAACAAAGAAGCTCAAAGTCTTGGAGGGGCATGTTGACCCAGGGTGGCGGCTGCCACCGGCAATGCCACTTGAAAGCTGTGTGACTACTGTGGGGAGGCAGTACCTGGAAGACAAGGTATTAAGATCTGATAGAAAAGGAAACAGTTCACGCCATTTTTTTCTGAGAGTGGGAGCATATTTAGGGTATTAGGATGATGGGGAAGTATGCTTGAAAATGCATTTCCAAAATAGGAATCCATTGGACATGCTTTGGCACCACGAAACGTAACATAAGGGGCTAATATCTGCTATGTGACATCCCTGATCTACGTATTTTATCGGAAGTATCTCATTTTATCCTAATAGCTGCATGACAGTTGGTAGTACCCCACTTTCCAGATCTAGAGACTGAGGCAGATGGAGAGCAAACAGCCTTCCCAGCTTCTGAGAAGCAGAGCAGCTTTGAAATCTGCACAATCTGACTTTGGAGGCGTAAAGAGCAGCTAGGGTGGGGTGGAATGGGGCAGGGAAGGCAGAACCCAGATAGCTTAGGAATGATTGATCTAGCAAAGGTCTGGAGGTGATGGGAAAGGCTGGAATCAATATTCCAGGTGGAAGGTGCATCTTGGCAAAATAAAAGAATACATCTTCCTTGAGACAGGAAGGAGGATGAAAGGATGGATGATGATGATGCAGGGAGTCTCCGAGGCTCAGGGAAGAGAGTCCAGGCAGTGCACATTAGATGACATTGATCTTCCCTGCAAGTAGGCAGGAATCAACAGACATAAGTAAAGCTACTCTTTCTCACAGGCTTCCTCTCTTTTCTTTCCTGCCCACCCCACCCCCTTGCTTTCACATGGAAGAAACAACACAGGTAATAGCCTTTCATCTAAATCGGAGGCTGAGAATAAAGGAGGTATTGGGCTGTTGAATGGCGAAGGAAGGGGAAAAAGTTAAAACAGATTGTCTGGTGGAGGCTTCTGGGAGTCAACAATAAATGTGGAAGTGGGCAGAAACGGGAGAGGTGAGTGCTGTTTTCATTTTATTCAGGACCTCTTAGGGGAAATGCAGATCTTGATGAGGGTTTAGAGTTGCTTCCAAGGAGGGAAACACAGCTACAGATGCCATGAACTTGGGGTCCGGAGTTAGGGATGACTTTTGTGGATGGACTTGAAAGTAGCAATTAAAAAAAAAATCCAACTTTTAAGGAAATACATTTAATATGTGAAGATAGCAGAAACTTGGGAAGTACAGAAATATAGGAAAGGGCCAGAAAAACCATTCCATTTCAGAAAATTATTACCGTTTTGTACTTTTCTCTATACATTTGAAAAGCTTAAAATCCCAGTATAACATACTTTCCCTGCATATTTTATTATAAGCATTTCTCTCATGTTATTATAAATTTTTACTGGACACTGTAAATAGATGACAGACCATGGATGTTAACAATATCCATGACCATAAATGTGAACACACTTTTGAATTGCTGATGAGTGAGCCTTCATATGAATTCATTGTATTTCTTTAGCTGTTCCCCTAATGCTGGGTGGTAGGCTGACTGAAGTCATTTGCCTTGGAATTAATACTCTAAGGAGCATCCCTATATACACCTTTATGTGCAGTTTGAATGTTTCTTTAGCATAGAGAAAAATAAAATAATTGAGATGATGCAAATATTTGCAAGAGTGCCTTCTAGAAGAATGCCTTATTTACAGCCATTTACAGCCCTCTCCCCAATGTACACAGGGAATTAGGAGTGTCCAGACTCTGGGAGATTGGGGTCAGGAAGTATAGCTTTATAGGCTGAATCTGAACTTGGAAACCTGTGGGGAATCTGCTTCCAGACTTCTCTGCTTGTCCTGTCCCAGACAGAAGGAAAGACAGAGGGGTTGGGGCTATCTCTGTTGGAATTTGCTAAATGCTGGTGGGGAGCAGGAAAACCATCCTTGCCCTGATAAACTTCTTATCTCTCCACAGTGACTCTATCTTCTACTGTCATAAACCTGAAAATCTAATGAATCTAAGAAGCTTCTCCTGGACAAGGATATGGTCACACATACACACACACACACACACACACACACACACACACACACACACATGCACATCTTCAATGTCAAGCAATTCATCGATCTATAGAGGTCTCAGAGTTTATGAACACTAGGTTAAGAACCTCTGTTTTAGAGACCATTAGTTCAGCCTTCTTTCCAGACAGTTAGCACTTTGGGGGCCCTTTTCTGTACTAGAAATTTCAAGCCACACAAGGGACAATCTTAATGGTCTGAGTCTGGCCTTTACAGGCCAAAGCCCTGCATCGATAGCTCTTGATGGGCCTTGGTGGGAGGAACTCTCTCAATACTGAGGCCAAAGCAAGGTGTCTAGATGGGCTGACAAGTTGAGAGAGGACTATGGGAGGGACCATGCATACACATCTTCATAAACAGGTATTCCCAGACACACATGTACTCACACATACACATACTCTCACTGAGGGATCATTCTCATAGATACACCCTCCCATATACATATAAGCATTCATCTACATCCCAGATACACATGTATCTGCACACATAGCGTGTACAACTCTAGTCCTCTGCTCCCTTGGGCTCATCCTAGAGACTCCCTTTTCTCCTCTTAGCTCTCCCCTCCTTTTCCTCCCACCCAGTGGTAAATACACCTCCTGAGTTCAGGCAGATGTAAAAGAAACACAGGAGGAAAGTGGTAGATAAATTTAACAAGCATTAAAGTTAATATATAATTTAAATATGTATAAAATTATTCTACGTATCGATTAGAAAATGGGCTGTTGACCATTTCAAGGCAACAATCAATTTCAGAGTTCACAGGTCAGGTCAAGTTTCTTTCTAATGATCTAAGGAAGAAGGCAGCATTAGGGGATAATGAACTCCATGGCGTACAGATGCGATCTATGGCCAGTGGCCGCCCAGTGGCGGGTGCATATGGAGTTCTCCTGTGGGCTTGTGTAAAAGCCTGGCCCCACGACAACCCATGACGTAATGGACATGGGCTTTGGAATGACAGACCAAGTGGTTGCTGAGTTGTTGATGGGCAGCTGCAGTGGAACCCCATTAATGTGGTTTGAGAGGAGAGCTTCCCCTTTTCTGGGAAGTGGAAGTGGGCTAGGCTGGCACTGTGACTCACCTGGCCTGACAGGGGGCTGGGCCCACTTGGGAGAGGGGTGGACTCTGTGCTGTGATCTCACTGAGAGCTGTGGGGATGGCTATTGCCTTCCAACAAGCAAGGATCCCCAAAGTACTAGTGAGTCCTTAGCTGAGAGTGAAAGTTGGTTTCCATGGGCTCTCTGCGCCCTTTTGAGATGCTGAGAGGGAGTAGAGTTTGGGCAGGGGTGGGGAAGAAAAGGCGGAATGAGTGAGTGGCCCAGACAAGGGTAAAGTAAGATCAAAGAGCTGCTAAGGGTGGCCTGCCCAGCCTCCAGTCCTCCTCAGACCCTGGGAGAGAAGAACCCAAAAGAGCAGCCCTTGGTGTATGGCACAGAAGGAGTGCTGCCTCCCCTGCTCTGTGCTGATGGCAGCAGGGTAAGATACGAAGGCGAGTTAGGTCCCTAGATGTCAGATGTCTCCATCCCAATCCCCACCCTAGACCCCTCAAATTACTAGACAAGACCTCCTCCTTGAACCTTCCTCTTCTCTGACTTCTTAGTTACTGCTCTGCCTCTGAGCCCAAGATGTCTCAGTGTGTCAGGCTCCTGCCATTGGGGGCAGCTCTGACCCTGGAATGCAAGCAGTTCAATTTCCATGTTACAGACCAATACTACAAATAGGGAACAGACATGAAGACTCCTTTTTGGTTGAGATGGACAGTGTAACTTTGTGGTGGCCATTTGGAAACAGCTATTGATGAAAGTGTGGCACCAGGCCACTATGAGGGATCCACCATGAGAGTTCCACCAGGGAACCCCTTTGCCTCATTTTCCTCCAATGTTCATGGCCCCTCTGAGTGCAGTCACTGTGCCCCACCTTCCAACATGGCTAGGCAGAGGTGCCTTGTGCTAAATGAAAATCTGCACCTATGCAGTGGTGAGAAAGGCAGATAGATCCATGTGGCTCAGATTATTTTTGGCCATCACAGCTGGCATAAAGAACAACTCACATTCAGGTTTGTAACAACCTCCCTTCTTCCCTTCATTAATCTCATGAAGTGGAGGAAGGAGAGAGCTGGGTGCAGCTCTGCAATGTATGTACATTACTGAATTAACCAGGCATGTAATTAGTGCTCAGGTGCTCAGTGAAGGAAGAGCTGCTCACGATTACTCAAATTTAGCTTTAATGCTCTAAAGTTGGGGGAACTGCAGTGGTACTGGGTGTGTGGAGCTGCTTCATTGCTCCCCAATCTCTGGCATCCTCTCTCTTCTCCCCCTCTCATGTTCATGCAATGTGCCATTGGAGGACTTTGCAATGTTTATGGAAATTTATGTAACTATTCCAAGGGCTGTAAATCATGCCCTGACAAAGGAAGTCCTGCTCCTGGTGCTGGAACATCAAGGAACCTGTGGGAGCCAGGCACTGCCTCTGAATCTTATATGAATTACATGGAGATAGAGATGGATGCTGTTATTAAGTGTTAAGGGGCCTTGGTTATAAAGCCATCTTCCTAGTCTGTTGAGGTTTTATCTGCAGGTTGAGGCCATGTCACAACTACAGCAAGAGACACACGAGGCCTGGGTTTGAGACCCACACATGAGCACTGGTCTCACTTTTCTCCATCTTTATCTTCAACAGTCTTGATGAACCTGACATTCCAGAGCACAATTTGCTGCTGCTGCTGCTGCTGCTGCTGTGTGTGTGTGTGTGTGTGTGTGTGTGTGTGTGAGAGAGAGAGAGAGAGAGAGAGACAGACAGAGAGAGAGACAGAGAGAGACAGACAGAGACAGAGACAGAGACAGAGAGGTAGTCCTGCCTTAATTCTGTTTTGAGATGCCCTTTCCAGCAGCCAGCCTAGTCTAGTTCACAGTTCACATCTTACCTCTCCTGCAAAGCCTCCACTGACCAGTGCTTTAACGAAAGAAGCCCTGGAACTGGGAAATAAAGACTTTTCCCCAGGCATCCAATAGGGTTGCTACATCACCTCCAGTGCAGGTCAGATTAAGCAGTAGGGAGGTTTACAGATGAGGAAGTGGGGATGAGAGACAGGAAAGGCAAGGCTTATCTTTGGCTCCCACGAGTTCATGACTTT
Source organism: Nannospalax galili (assembly GCF_000622305.1). Lineage (NCBI taxonomy): Eukaryota > Metazoa > Chordata > Mammalia > Rodentia > Spalacidae > Nannospalax > Nannospalax galili. Next base: position 1,964,459 of record NW_008360327.1, on the reverse strand, counting down.
GCCAGCTCCAGAGAATTGACTTTGAATTGGAATACAAGTGTTGCCTTGAAAAGATGGCAGTTGATACCAATGGGCTTATTCCTAGAACATGTGTCCTAATAATATGCTTTGCAAAGTGTTTGCATGATCCTAGGCTCTCATAACAATTTTATGTAAGATTGTTAAAACTTCCTGTTGAAATTATTCAGTGTTAGGGTCTGGTAACTTTGTGAGTCTGGGTCAGCAAGCTAGTGCTTAGATTTTTGACATGGATTCTGCATGCCGTGCTCCTCCCAGTTCCCTCTCTTCCAGTTTGCCTGGAACTTAAGGCTCTTGAACTTGAGGCATGAAGGAAGAGGAGATCAGATAGTGTCAGTGATATGAGATGGCCTGCCTCTCCCCAGATACTGCCATTTACATTCCCATTCAGGTGCTGTCTGTGCATCTCCTTAGAGAATCAGGCTTTCTAGCAGTGTCGTTTCACCATTTCCCAAGCCCTCTTGTTTGAACAATATCAGAACATTTCAGTGTGTTCTAAGATAGCTGGTCTCTCCCCTTTTCTGTTATAATTGGCAGCTTTGATTGAATTTTGCTTTTATGCAAAACCACAGCAGTAGAGTTTTAGACCACCTTAAGATGAGACAAGCCTCTAAGCTGCTCATCTCTGACAGTGCGTGCCAAAAGTTTATTGTTTGGGTAGTCATTGATGGCCCAGTATTCCCACTGTTGAATCTGTTCCTTTTGATAAAACACACTCTTGAATTAAAAACATCCTCCAGACACTGAGACGGCTGCTCATTCCCCAACTGTGCAGTAGCCAGGCTCGGGCAGGGAGGGAAAGGCCAGGGAGATGGCTGAGGCCCATAACTATATTCCTATGCATCTGCCCTGCCTGCACTTGCCTTTTCCAATCTTGGCCTCTGTGCTAGTGAAACAAGCAGGGTTAGTGGTGGTAAGAGAAGCTGGGGTCATAATTACACCCTGTGTGATGGGGCACCACAACCACCAAATAAATCCCTGGACAATTATTAAAATGGCCCAATGCATTACACAAATTAGAACAGGCTGGGACTTTTGGGGAGAGGGGAGGGGGGTGATGAAGACCCAGTATTTAAGTGTTCTTGTAAGCCATCTAAGATATTAATGTTGCAAAGCTCCTTATGAATATTTAAGAATGGAAAATGGAGCTGCGCTGCAGTCCCACATCACCACAGAAGCCTATAATACAGTTGTGTCCACTTAAGAAGGCAGAATTGCGTCCATGGCAGATTGAAGCCAGATGAACCAGGGCTGGCGCCTGCGCAGTAGTAATGCTTATCCAGCCAAGCCTCACCACGCTGCATTATATCCTGGAAGAGGATATAATGGAAGAGGTAGTTTTGAGCAACTTTGATGAATGGGACTCCCCAGTGATGGTTAGCCCATTCCCCCATTCCTCCAAAGACTTTAGGTTGATGTTGCCTTTGTTTCAATACAGTACAGACAATCTTTACTCACCCATTCATTCAAGTTCAGGTTCCACATCACCCTTTGAAAATAAGAGTTGTGGGATCTCTTGGCTCTTCGTTCAGTCAGTGATTTCTCAAGGTGACTCCTTATGAAGGGGACAGTTAATTCCAGGTTCTTGTGAGGACTAAATAAAGTCTCCCGGGTAGAAGAAAGGGAAGGGTTGCTCTGTTGGAAGACATGTCACTCCCAGAAATCAAGTGCAATGGTGCCTTGCAGGGCTGCCCTGGCGTGCCTTTTGGCTAGGAATGAGATCTGGGCTCCTGTGAGGTGATTGGAGACAGTCCAAGGCACACAGGGGAAGAGGGCAAGGCAAAAGCTCTGAGCTGTGGGCTCTGGCTTCAGCTCACCTGGGACTTTACTTTCTGTTGGCTTTTTCTAGCTGTCAAATGGGCTTAGTGTTCCCAGCCAATCTGGCTACCAACAGGTATGGGTGGGGTGGTGGCCCCCTCAGGAAGAAGAGGATGACAAAATATGTGGGGTTAATCGTCTAGTTTTACCCCTTGGTCTGGTTTGCATCTTTGTTGCTGTGATAGAACACTGTCCAAAAGCAATTTGGGGAGGAAAGGATTTATTTCATCTTATAAGTTATAGTCCATCATTAAAGGAAGGCAAGGCAGGAACTCAAAAAAAGCAACTGAAGCAAAGACCACAGAGAAATGCTACTTGCTGGCTTGCTTCCTCTGGCTTGCTCAGTTACCTTCTTCATTCAACCTAGGCTCACCTGTCTAGGGAGGCACTGGGACCTCCTACATCAATGTACAATCAAGAAAATGCCCCCACAGACATTCCCACAAGCCAGTCTGATGGAGGACATTCCTTAATTGAGATTTCTTCTTCCCAGATGACTCTGGTTTCTGTCGAGTTGATAAAAACTAACCAACACACCCCTATTTGCAAACGGTTCTCCTTCATCCTCCTCTAGTGAAATTGTGAAAAGGAAATGGTCTTCTCTTTGCCCACTGGTCCCTTGCTTCAACTCCTCAGACTCTTGTCTCCCTCTTTAGGAACAAGCAACCCTTTCCATGGCAACCCACAGCTGGGAGCACTTGTGAAGGAGTAAAGCAGGTGATTGTCTGGAGGGAGGACCTGAGGATGCCTAAGAGGTTCCTGCATTGTATAGAAATGTTGGTGGAGAGGAAAGAAACTCCAAACTTCAGGGAACTTCAGGCCTAGGACTTAGGGATGAGGTACAGTGTGAGGCCCTGTACAGTGCAAGACAAGGCAAGGCAAGTCAGCTACAGAATGTTTCATGCTTTCTGGTCCTCCTGCAGTCCAGGTATGTCCTGGGGCTTTTGTCCTGGTGAGAATATTTACTCAAGAAGCCCATAACAAAGAAATTCTCTGATTTCATTATTTTTCAAAATTTGATAGTAAGTGCTATTTATGGAAGGACCACACAGATACTTGAGAGCTACTATTCTCTGTTCATGCATAGGAACACCATGTGACATGTACATCTCAGGGAAGCTTCTCTCTCCTCTCTCTCTCTCTCTCTCTCTCTCTCTCTCTTTCTCTCTCTCTCTGTCATGCATACAAACAAAAATTTCATATTCCCAAGAAGTTTTTCTGTTCTATCCAGACCTTTTGATACCCACTGCCAACCCTCACAAACATTTCCATCCTAGCATAACCGCATAAGAATCCATGAGCCATTAAGTATAACCTTATTTAATCTAAAGCCATTGAGCACTAAGAACACCTCATTCACTGATATGGATTCAAGTCTCAGCTCCTTATTTATCAGCTTGAGAACTGACACACTTATTATCCTTGCTGAGCCTCAGTTTCTTATGGAAAACTGAGTAGAAGGATTATAAGTATATCCACCTTTTTGAACTGTGAGCACTGTAAATTTGAATCTTAAATATCCCCCCAAAGCTCATGTGTTAAAGGTTTTATTGAGAGGTAGTGGAAGTGGGGTCTAGTGATAAGAAGTGAGGTCTCTGAGGGTGTTCCCTTGAAAGGGACTTTGGAACACTGGCTCCTCCTCTTCCTTTTCTTTCCTTCCTGGCTGCCATGACGTGGGCAGCTTCCTCTGTCACGTGTTTCCACCATGGGTACTGCTTCACTGCAGGCTGCCATATGCTCCAAAGTTTTCTAAATTCCACTAACTTTTGACAGGAGCTCTTCTGTCTATCCAGCCTCCACTTGTCTGTTTGTCCCTTGAATGTGTAGGGTACTTACAATCTGCAGACTCCGACATCATATTTTTCTGGTGTTTTCTAACAGATTTTTTTAAAATTAAATTTTTGCAAATCTCATATACTATATTTTGATCATCTTTAGATCTTTTTCTGTAGTTTTCTAAGAGTTTTATGTGTAAGAGCTTTGTTTCTACTAGACTCTGGTGCTTAAGATGGTAACTGCTTGAAAGGATGGGATTGTGTTCACCAGTGTAAACTGGAATTGCCTGGAATGCAATAGTTAGTAGGTACCACCTGATTAACAGAACGGATGGATGAAGTAAGAATCATGAATTCCCCACTGAGCCCAGTTTAGGATTGAGTACAAGGTGTATAGACACTAAATATTCATTGATGCTACTAACCCATCTCAGATTGTGTTTTATTTATAAGGTAACTTCACCCTCAGTACACAGAAGGACTGAAGGGTGTTACATAGGTACTGGCACAGTCTTTAAGAAGGTGTTTTATCCTTTAGTGACTGTTGGGGTTGAGAGCTTTTGCCTTTTTCCAAAAGAGGTACTCACCATATTGTACTCTAGAAAGATAAAGATGTGGCTTTCCTGCAGGCTCAGTGGATTAGGAGAAAACAAACCTTGAACAAGGAATGTAATCATTTCTCAAGTTTCCCCTTAGGAGTCCACTGAGAGGTATCAAACTTGCCCATCTTAATTAGAGAGTCATAGAATCTCTCAGATAGACTTCAAGAATGATTTACTTCAGTGATTTTTTTTAACTTGAAAAATACTTAGCCTTCTTCTCCAAGTGAAAGCCCATTGATTGAATTTTTTGGAATTCTCTGATAAGAGTTTGGTGCCGACAACCTTGTGTTCCTGACCTTTAGAAAAGCACTGAGGAACTCTTAGAGCTTTTTGAAGAAAACTTTATAAACCAACATTGGAGACTGTAGGAGATACACTTCATCTTTTGGTGACTGTGATGGTTAATCTTCACTGACATTTGACTAGATGTTGGAGAAAGGTGTGGTAGCACTTGCTTATAATCTTGGCACATGGGAGGCAGAGATGAGATCAGGAATTCAAGACCAGCCTGTGCTACATAAGATTCTGCTTCAAAACAAAACAACAGCAACAAACACCATCTAGGATACTGGCAAGGCACACCTCTGGGGGCGTCTATGAGGACATTCCCAGAGAGGATTAACTGAGGAGTAAGACTCACTCTGAAAGTCCAATCCATGGGATAGGGGGCCTTTGACTAAACAATGGGAGGGGAAGCCATCTGAGTGTCAGTGTTCTTTTTTCTGCTTTCTGTTTCACCATAGCATGAACTGCTCTGCCCCGCCACTCTCCCACTATGGAGGGCTGAGCCCTCAGAAACTGTGAACCACAGCAGATCTTTTTTCCTATAAGTTGTTTCTTTCAGGTGCTATGATCATAGCAATGAGAAAAATGACCAATATAGGGACCCAGCATGGAACTGACTTTCTGTTTGGGGGAATGTAATTTTGTATCAGGCCCAATTTATAGATACGGGTATACTTTTCAGATATGGTAATCAACATACTGTCTTAAGTATCTAGACTTTCTTAGATGGCTTACTGAGAACTTTATTCAACAAAAGTTCATAAGAAAGTAAGATGCCCAAAACCCCTTGATAAATTATTAAAAAGTTGATATAAAAGTTGACAAGTCTTTCTCATGAGTAATCTGCTCACCCATACTTTACTGAGTCTCCTGGAAAGGACGAGAAGATACATCTTCCGAGGCACCAAGAAATGCCACAATGGGGAGTACCCAAATCTCTGATGAATTCTTCAGAGGCCAGTATCTTCATGCTGAGATTTCAGTAGCTGAAATGGGATTCCTAAGTTCCTTGGGGGATAGTAGGACCATTAAGGGAAGAGACCAAGGGGTGACACTTTCAAGAACCCCAGGGGCAGGGTGGTACATATATTATTAATGTTCTTTTTTTTTTTTTTGAGACAGGGTCTCTCTGTAGCCCCAGCTGGCCTGGAGCTCACTGTGTAGACCAGACGGGCCTTGAACTCACAGAAGTCCACTACCTCTGCCTCCCAAGTGCTGGTATTAAAGGTATGTGCCACTATGTCTGACTTTATTTACTGTTCTTAATTGCATCAGAATCGATGAGTGGCTTAAGCAAAAAGGGATTTTATAAAAGGACATCAGAACTCTCCAAGATGCCTTTGGATGGGGGCTGCCTAGAGAACTAAGCTTGGGGCTGTGGGCAGCTCCAGTGAGACACTACTGCTCTTTGGCACTGGTAGCACACAGGACTGGATGCCAGGAGCTCTGTGCTCTCACCATTACAGGATTGGCTACTTCTACCTCTGTGCTTCCAGAGGTCAGTCAGCTCTACAGCATGTAGCCTGCTCTCCGTTTCACTCACTTCTGAATTCAGTTTTCACACCCACACATCTGATTTGTCAGAATATAAGCACTTCCTACAACCTATACAAGGGAACCTGAGAATGTGAAAACTTCTACTTAGGCACCTTCCATCACAGTAGCAAACTATATCTCAGTTAGCAGGAAGTGGAGAAAGACTGTTGGAAAATAGTGTCTAATACTGTCTGGTCCTGTAATAGGCAGTGGGCTAGTACTCTAATCAGAGTGGTTGGGGCCCAGAGAGATTTTAGGAAAGATTATTGGCTATTAGAGCTTTGGTTCTGAAATATAAAGACAGTGTTCTAAGAACGTCTTGATCCATATAATCCAAACAAACAAGCACCAAACCTAGTGAACAGAAAATTCCTTTGAGTCACCAAGTACAGAGAATCATTGTTCCTCATGCAAGTCCTCATCCTGAGCCACCAACCCAGAGCCCATTAAAAATAGAGGCCAGATATCTTGGGTGGAAGATCCCAGAATTATATCATATTAGATATGATTATTATAAAACCTACTCTTGATTTGTAGTACATACAGAAATTTGGGTCCTTACCAAGGCAAAGTTTGGTTTGGAAGAAAGTACAGAGCAATACCTTTAATGTTTTCCCTTTATTTATTTTTTTAAATTTTGTTTTCAGGTTAACATACAAGGTAATGGATTTCATCACGACATTTTCATAAGTGTGTGTCATTATACTTTGAAAAATACTCTTTGTATTTTTCATTAATTCTGACCTAATTCTTGGGGATCTAGTATTCCATGATCGTCCACTGGTCAGGTGACTTTATGGGGGTCAGGTGATAAATTTTGACACCACAGTTGGTCTACTAGGTCCCAAATCAATTCCAGTTTCTGACTGTAGAGTTGGAATTGATATGTTTAGTTCATGGAACTATTGCATTGATTTCCTAAAATTTCCATTAGAAAATGTTGAATATCAGTCTCACCCAGCTGTAAATTCTGCAAGCTACAGTAATAACTGGCCTGGCAAGATATGCCCAACTGTATAATAGTGGCTCTAATATTGAGGGGGTAACCAACAGCTGTCTGATTGGACTTAAGACCCACTCAATAGAAGGAACTCATGCCTAGTACCATAAACCTAGTCAAGAACCTGTGACTGAAGAGCTCATAGACCCTATAGCAGAACACTGTTAACATTTTGCTGAATTGTTAAAGTATCAAACTGCCTTCTAAATACTTATTCTTATATTCATATATTAGTGCTGTTCTTGCCCCTCATAAAAGAAGCTTCTTTTTGTAGCTGATGGAGGCTATTACAGAGAACCACAACTGGTCAAAGTGCAGAAAATAAGTGACGTGACTGTGGAGTGCCATCCCCAAATGGGACATTGATGTACAACCTCTGTACTCAAGGCTCAGGAAACATTGAGGAAGATGGGGCAGAAAGATTCTAAGAGCCAGGGGACCAGGAGGACCACTGCAAAATAGTGTCTTTTGGACAAGACAGGAATGTTACACCCACAAATTGCTCAACAATATGATTTCCTGGGCAAGACTTGCCCAAAACTACACCAGTCAGCATTCCAGCATGGATAAGGAAAAGTTCACTAGGGCCACCTTTAGCTGAAGAGCTGAGGGCAGTTGGTGGCTGCTGAGGGAGGGAGAGTCCGTTTTCTTAAGAGATGAGGCCCCTAATAGATTGCCCATGCCCAAGTGGTCAACCCTACACCCATGTATATAATATGGGCAACAGTAGTTGGACTCAATAGGTTTATATATATATATATACATATATATAATTTTATACATAATTTAATTATATGTATAATTTTATATATAATTATAAAAGAAAAGGACATGAATTTGAGAAGGGGATGTGGGGGGGGCGCAGGGGGAGTTGGATGGGGTGGGAGGGGTGGATATGATGAAAAAATGTTGTACGCATGTATGAAATGCTAAAAAAAGAAGAAAAGAAAAGGAAAATAAAGTTGAATGGAACTGGGGAAAGACTCAGTTGGCAAAGTGCCTGCCATGCAGGCATGAGGACCTCAGTGCAGATCCCCAGAATCCACATTAAAAAAAAAAAACCCTGGCCATAGCAGTGTGCTCATACCATAGCACTACAGGGGGTTGGGGTTGAGGGTAGAGAGTGACATTCAGATTCCTGAAGGTCATTGGTCAGTCAGCCTAACCAAATCAAAGCACTACAAATTCAGTGAGAAACCTTGTCTAAAAAAATAAAGGTGGAGATCAATGGAGGAAAGACACCCATAATCCACCTCTGTCTGGCCTCTTCACATGCACAGACACACAGACATGTGTGCCCACATGCACGCACACTAACAAGTACATATGCCACACACACATACCACACACTATGCACAAACATACCACATACAGAGAGAGAGAGAGAGAGAGAGACAGAGAGAGACAGAGAGAGACAGAGAGAGAGAGAGAGAAAGGAAAATTTGAATGGAAGGCTTTGAATAAAAAACCAAAGCAATACCCAATTCATGGGAGAAATCATTAATGTCATCCAAGACTTAAAAGTCAGATGTGGTGATTCTGATCACACCATTTAAATCACTTGTCTTCTGAAGAATGAGGCTATCCTAGAGAATGGGAATCAATAATTACAGATGTGATGAAGTGGCCTCCAGTTGCAACATTCCAGATTTGCATGCCCCCCACCCCCCCATTGCATTCCTGGAACAAATAACCCTTGATTCTCACTCTGAAGCTTGCTGTATGGCTAGCATTACTTACAATTTCAGTTCCAGTAAAGTGCACTTTGCTTTCACCTGGTAAGGACTGCAATATACTTCATTGTTCTCCATCTGTATGTCCCAATTTAGTCCACAAAGAGAGTTAATTATCTCTTCCAGAAAAAAACATGCAGATTCAGCATGCTGACACCACCACACTGATAGGAGTACCACACTGTAGGACCTTCAGACAGCTGAGTAAGACATTAGTATCAGAAGTCTAAGGTTGGATTCAATGAACATGTAGGCATCTAATGATCATGAAACAATTTCTTATTTTTGTTTAAATACTATAAAATATAGGTATATTATTTCTGTGTGAAATTTTACTCAGTTTCAGTCAGTCTGAGTTGCTATTTTACATTTTTTCACTTTATAATTTTTTTGAGGCAGGGTCTCACTGTGTAGCCCTGGCTGGTTTGGAAGTTACTATGTAGACCAGATTGGTCTCAAACTCACAGAGATCCACCTGCTTCTGCTTCCCTAATACTGGGGTTGAAGGCATATTCCATCATGCCAGGCCACTTACAGCTTTATATGTGCCTTTGTATGTGGGTGTCGCTTTTCTCCTACCTAAAAATGATATAATGTTCTTAGCTTTGCTTTCCACTTAGAGCTTATATTTCTGCAGCTTTTAGTCTATTCTAAGCATTGTTGCTATAAGCATCTTCATATAAATTGCTTTGGGGGTTGGTTATTTTCTTAGGGTGTATTCCTTAAAATATAATTACTATGTCAAAAGGTATGAATAGTTTTACAGCTGTTGTTGCATCTGTTCCCTCACTCTCCAGACAGACTAAGCCAATTTATGGTGTTACTGACTATGCATAGGTGTGCTGTTTCCTCATAGTCCACTCAGTTGGATCATCTACATTTTATTTATTTTGGTTAGTTTGATATGTAATAATACCTTAAAGTTGTGTTAACATGCATTTCTTTAATTATTAGAAGATTTACATATCACACAATGTGTCATCAGTCTTTGCTATTTCATAGTTTATTTCTGGTTTCTCTGGCAGGTTTGTAGAGACTATGCATTCATCATCCATACATCTATCTACCTATTTATTAAGCATTAATAGTACTCCAGTGCAGACACTGTGCTATGACTGAGGAACAGCAGAGAAGATTCTACATCTTCAAGGGACTTTTGTTGCAGAGAGCAAGGTCCGTGATTATAACTAGGTGCTCTTCAAAATGTGCACAAAGTACAATGGGGTTTGAAGAAGAACATCAGGGATGATTAACCAAACTGTTCTTTGAAAAATGGTTCTAAAATGAATCATCCTTATGTTCAGGTACAATGCTCAGGGAAGGCAAATCAAGCTTCAGAAGATGAAGAAAGATTCTCCAGGGAGTGAAAGGTGGACTGTGCATTTTAAGACGAGAGTCCACATGTATAAAGGGTGTAAAGTGAGTGTTAGAAGGAGATCAGCAGGAACTTGAAAGACTTTAAAGTTAGAAAAAGTTCAGAGATAGGGCTTCTCCAAGGATGGCTACCTGTATGGCTTGACAGTGCCATGAAGGACCAGCTTCTTTTCAAAATTCTGACAGTCATCTTGGTGGGCCTCCCTCAACACTACTAGCACATAGTGCCACCATTTAAGGGAAGTTTTGTGGACAGAATTAGGTGTTGTAGAAGAAAAGGACTGGTGTCTTTCAAACCACAAAGAAACCATTCCTCAAAGTTCCACAGATGATTTCCTGTTCCTTAGTTCTTACTGGGTTATATGCCCATCCACAAAATTTCAGCAAGGAAATGGCATCACCAGGACTGGTCCTGTTTTAGGATTTACTTATGTATTAAGAGTACAATCATCTCTGAGAATTGGAGCTGATTAAACTCATAGTATAGCTAGCAAAGAAGAATCGGGGGAGGGTTTTGGATAGGCGACCCATAGCATCTGCTGTATCAGGGAACTGATACTTGTATCTTCTAAGAGGCTAACTGATACATAGATGTCACTTCTGAATTAGTTCCTGTGAGATCACAACTAGTGACTCTATCACTAGTTTCAGCCATATGGAGGCCTGATATTCATGGGACACCCATAACAGTGCCCTCTTCATTCTCCCCCAGCAAAACAGTGAGTGAAGACAGATGAAAAGATACATTAAATAAGCATTCATTGCTTGCTTCCTGTGTTCCAAACACAGTGCTAGTGTCCATAGATATGGAGCAGAAAAAGATACAGCATTGTCAGGTCCTGTTTTCAAAGAGCTTGCAGTGAAGGTTGGGCTAAGAGGATACAGAGAGGGTAAACAGATCAGTGCCTATCAGTCAATCGATCAATCAATCAGTCTATCATAAACTATAAGTAGAATAATTATAGATGTCATTTACTGAATATATGCTATAGTGTACTTGAGAACTGCACCTAGCTTTGCATTTGACTTTACAGCTAACCTTATTTCTTTCCCCTATTTACCGTGGATAAAAGTGAGTCTCAGAAACATTAAGTGCCTCATTTGAATTCTCATAGCTAGTGATTGTGAGTGCCAGACTCCAATAGAGGTCTGTGGACTTAGTGCCCATGCTCTTTACTGCTCGGCTGTGTGGTATCCCCGTCATTCACTCCAACACCAAAGCACCATGAATTCTCTGAAGATCATGCTCATGTCAGGGGTAGGATTATGACTGTTCTACAAAGGGAGTGCAAACAGGAGGAGCACCTAAACAAACCAGGTATGGAAGACCATTTAGCCAGGGGAAGAACACGTGCAAAGACTAGGATGCATGAAAGAACTGGAAGATGGGGTTTATAGGAGCTGGGACTGAGGGAGACCAGGTAGAGACCAGATAGTGAACCTTCTGCTTAGAAATTTTGGATTGTCTCATAAGCAAGCCATGGAGATTTTCTGATATTCTTAAGGCAAAGGTAGATTTTAGAAAGAACACCTTGGTAACTGTGCTGATTAGTTTTTATTGTCAACTTGACACAACATAGAGTCACCTGGTAAAAGGAAACCTCGATTGAGGAATTCCTCAGATTAGATTAGTCTGTGACCTTGTCTGTGAGAGACTGTCTTGATTGAGGATAGATATGGGTAGGCCCGGTTCACTGTGGGCAACACCATCCCTAAGAAGGGGGCCTGGGCTGTATAAGAAAGCTAGCTGAGCATGAGCCAGTAAGCAAGCCAGAGGTCAAGCCAGTAAACAGTGTTCCTCTGTGATTTCTGCTTCAGCTCCTGCCCTGACTTCCCTTAGTGATTAATTGTGACTTGGAAGTATAAGCCAAATAAACCCTTTCCTCTTCAAGTTGCTTTTGGTCAGAATGTTTTATCACAGTAATGGAGAGACAAACTAGAACAGTGGCATTTTGGTAGGTAAACTCAATAGTCAAGATCCTGGAGAGACTGGTTAGGAAGCTGTTGTAGGATCTAGATGAGTGATAATTGGGAGGAGATGGGTGTAACTAAAAGAGGCATCTCAGAGTAGGATCAAGAGGGTTGGGTGACTGACTAGATTCTGGAGCTAAGGAAAAACTGTGAAGATGACTTACACATGTTTTGTTCAGGGAATTAAGTTTGTTATGATGTTTTATATTAAGAAATCCCTCTAGTCTAGGTGACAGAAACTTAACTGATGTAATCTTAATAAAAAAGAGATGCAAAGACACCTGTAGCTGGAGCAAACTGAGTTGTTACTAGAACTGAAGAAAGAGCTGTTGGAGCTGAGGGCTCAGTATCTCTACATTGTCTCTCTCATCCTTGCTTGTCTGTACTTGGCTTTCCCTACATTTCAAAAGATGACCCCAAAGCTCCAAATATGTACCCCCAGTGTTTGTATCAGAAACCTTCCCTGCTTCAGTCATAGGCCTACCTTGGACTAATCCCTGTATCCAGAGAAATGAGGATGTGGTGACCAGGCAGATTAAATGCTTTTTCCTGTAGTCAGAAGAAAAGAGATGGTGCCAAATGTGCTAGGTAGCTCAAGGTAAAACTTATCATGGTTTACTTTGGATGCTTTTGACCAGTAGAAAAAGGGAACAATATTAAGTGGTTTTCAACCAAGATTTGATTTGGATATGTGAGATTCACAACATCAAACTCTCTGGTGGATTCCCAGTGTCATAATATTTTATTGACATCAACATGCTAGAGAGATAAGGTACCTGACAGACAGCAGATGGCTCCCACACAGAAAGGCTAATCAATTCAGACAAACGAACAGCCATCATAAGAAAGCAAAATGTACACAGAATGCACACACATCAGAACAGCTCAAAGACAAAGGCTCTTGCTTGGCTCTCATCTGGAGAGAGAAACAGTTTCTATGTAACAGCATTGGGAGATGGTCTGGGCATTTGCATGATCTTCCCTCCCATGGCTTAGCTCACAGATTTCTATCTTATCCCTACTCAACCCATTAGGCTTCCTCAGACTCCCTTGGGTTTTTCCACTTTAGCGCCATTGCCTGTTTTCTTCATCTGTCTGGGAAATTCATCTCTGCTCCTCTTTCTGTCCGTTAAGAACTGACACAGTTCTCAAGATCAAGCTCAAGTTCTCTGTTTTCCTAAAGACTTGATTAATTCTCCATGCATGTGTTTGTGACTACCCATCCCAGTTAGATAACTGAATCACAGGCTCCTTGAGGGCAGGTGATGTGCTTTATTCATTCCTGCTTACTCAAGAACACTTGACCTAAAACCTCAAATTAAGTTCTTCACTTCTCATTAATTTGTTTCTAATCATGGGGTGAGTAAATAACATTTCTTGAAAAGTCTTGACATTGGTGTTAATGGCTTCAGCATATGGTAAGCCCCTTCCTTTCCATGACAGAAGATGCTCTACTTTCCCCAGTAGACCTTCATCTGCATCTCCTGCTGGGAACACCCTTCCTTCGTGCGCAACGTGACTATAACAGATTTTTCTCGCCTTTCAGGTCCTAAAGATCTTTGGAAGATCTAATGCACTGCACTGAACTAGCTGGTCATTGGAGTACAGATAAGAAGGAAGCTCATATGCTGGGCGTGGTGGCATGGGTCTTTAGTCCCAGCCCTCGGGAGGCAGAGGCAGGTGGATCTCTGTGAGATCAAGGTCACCCTAGTTCACATTGTGACTTCCAGGTGGGCTGTGACTAGGGGACCCTGTCAGAAAAACAATCAACAAAAAAAATGCTCATTTTATTTACTTATCTATTTATCACTTCTAAGATTACTTATGCATCAGAAACATACTCATTTAGCCATCAAGCCATTTATTCATTCAAATATCCATCCTTCCATCCATCCATTCATCCAAATACCCATTGTGCTAGTCAGACTTTTTGGTTGCTATGATGGATACCTGAGAAAAAGGGGAAATGTTTATTTTGGTTCACAGTTTCAGAGGTTCCATTCCATGACTGACTAGCTCCATTGTTTGGCAAAGCATCATGGCAGAAGGCCATAGTGGAGCAATGTGGCTTGCCTTATGGTACATAAGGCAAGCAGAGAGAGGGACAAGCAGAGGCCAGGGCCAAAGTCATGTCTCCAGTGACTTATTCCTCCAACTAGATCCCACATTCTACAGTTCCAACATCTCCTAATAAATAATCTATTCAAATTTTGAATCTATGAATGGATTCAATAGGTTTTGAATTCATCAGTGGAGTCCATCAATGGAAACTATTGCTGAAATCAGATCCTTCATGGTCTAATTCTACCTGGAAATACCCTCATAGTCACAATCAGAGGTGTGCTTTAAATTGACAATTACTATCAACCACCACACCTATTCAGCCATGTAGTCTCCCATCCATGCATCCATCTATCTATCCATGCATCCATGCATCCATACATCCATCCATGCATCCATCCATCTATGCAAATGTCCATCCATCTATCCATCCACTATCTATTTAGATTTCACCCTCTTTTGTTCCTCAGATGCTTCCTCAGCACAGCCAGGATCTATGCTGGATGTTAGGTTTACACAGGTAACAGACATGACCTCTGTTACTAAGTTACTCCTAACTCATTTATATAATGGACTAGAAAATAGGCAGTCAACTGTTTCTTCTAGAGGTCAACACGCACAAAGAGTTCTGAAGCATGGGATGAGAGGAGTGTCATCTCCCCCAGGTGGTAGATCTTAGTGGGAGAGTCTGAGCAGGGTAGCCAGAATTGCCTACAAGTTAAACTGGCAATGAAGAGGAAAGGAGTATTTAAAAGAGATGGATGGAGGTGGGTGGAGAATCACTGGAGGGACCATAAAGACAGCATGTCAAGGAGGGGATAAGAGGAAAAGTGAAAGGACACTGACAAGGTTAAGGGAGGGATATTTTAAGTGCTTTGAAAAATCAGGAGATAGATAGATTGGAGACTCAAGAGTAGTCAAGGCCTGGTTACAGTGGTCTAATTACTGGGAGGAGGAGGTAAACTAAAAGATAGAGGAGTGGGGAAAGGATAAAATAGTCAAGAGATCTTACCAAGGTCAGGTGGCTAGAACCCAGTGACCTATTAGGAATATATGGGTGATAGGGCATTGTAGCAATGAAGGCAAAGAGGCAACAACAGGATTCCAGGGTTTCTGGTAACAACCCGTCCAGTCCACACTTGGGCACTGTGGTGAAAGCAGATGAAGTGGGTCTGTCCTTGGCACATTTCCTCTGGAGGCCCACTCTGCAGTCAGCCCTCTCTTCTTGGTTCTTCTAGTTTGTCTCCTGTACCTGCTATGGATGGCCCAAGCAGCCCTACGACAGGCACGGCACTGGAACAGTTTCCTGGACCACTAATGACTTTCCTGACAGCAAGTTCTGAAGTCTGATCTCAGGGATGGATGACTGGGGACACTTATCCCTGCTGGGAAGGTTCCTGAATCAAGTTTATACTTTATCCAATGAAATGCTGGAAGATGCCCTGTGTGCTTTCTATTCAAAACTAATCACTTTGGCACTGATTGCACTTTTATTTACCTTCTAGGCCCAACTTAAATGGTACTGACTTTAGGAAGTCTTTCTTAACTCCCCACCCCACCCCAGATGCCCATGGTTTAGGGCTCTGTTGTGGCCCATTTCACAAGTTTGGCCAGGCTGGTTGTCTCTGGGAGGTGGGAGCCACCTAGATTTCCCTTTCCAAAGCACAGATCTTTACAACTCCCATCTTTGTTTTCGCTCATTACCCAGCATTTTGAACAGTCAATATTTGTTGCTGGGACAGCTAATTCCTTTAGTGTTGTAAAACTGTTGTTTATTTCTTTGTCACAAGTGGTTGCTGTGATTGCTGGAGGTCAGACACAGAAATTTCTCTTTAGTTTTAAAAGGGTATAGCTGTGGCCTGACACTCTTAACACACTCCTATTTCTTTAGATGGGCCTGGCTGCTCCAGGGAAGGCATTTTGGCCTGGAAATGTGATGCTGAAGGCATTATAGGAAGCAAAACCTCCTGCTTCTCACTTGGGAATGGGACTTGTGCCTTTAAGACCTGTCTTGGGAAATCAGCCTGAGCAATATAATTGCGATGAAATTATCCCATATCACACCCACACATTCATTATGAGATTCCTTATTGACACCTTGACAATTTGTCTCAGAAAACATTATTGCATATTCCTCCCTCTGGAATAGATACAGATGCATATAGACATACAAGCCCACACATAATGTATATGCATATCAGTGTGTTTTTATTATATAATTATACGAGCCTATCAATCAATTTTCATTTGGAACTCTTTGCATTTATAGTTCAGGAAGTTATTTAAAACCAAGAGGTGGAGAAGAGAGCCTCTTCAAAGAACTAAAGAGGCAGGGCTGGATTGAGCAAGCCAGAGCCTGTGGTTTTGCTGTCTAAGGTCTGCCCCTCCCCAGCCCGTATACACAGCCTTCTTCTTCACTAAGCCAGGTTTTGCTCCCAGTGGGAACTCAGACCTTGGAAGCACCTGCAAGGTCAGATATCAGGAAGTAAGCCTTGGGAGAACCTCCTTAGTGCCATACGGCCATCTTGGCCTCCATAAAACCCTTCTGTTGGGTTTGGGGAAGATTTATGGCCATGATGATTTCACGGAATAGCAAAGAGATAGTGATACCAGCAAGACTCAAATCCAGGAACAGATCCATGAATATCAAACACAATACCTTAGCATGGAAATAAGAATGTTTGTGCTGTGTGCTGTAGAAGACTTGGAATATCTATAAAAATTGGGGGGGGCAGCCCATTTTCTTTACACAAAATGCAGAGTAAAAGATAAAATGCTGTTTGTTAGGTATGCTAGGACTTTTGTCACTCTGCCAAAATAGAAACACTAATAACTTAAAGGAAGGAATTATTTTTCTCCTGGATTCAGAGATTTCATCCTTGGCTCCATTTGTTCTGGACCCATAGTGGGTAAAGCACAACATAAAAGAAGTGAAACCATATGCCAGAGGCAGCTTACCTCATGGTGGCAGGGGGCAGACAACTAGACACAGGCTCCAAAGACATACACGCCCAGTGACCTACTTCCTCCAGTTAGGTCCCACCTCCTAAAGTTTCCAGAACCTTCCAAAATAGTGCCCTCTGCTAGGTATAAAACCTTCAGTACATGAGCCTGTTCCTGAGATACTTCATATCCAAACCATAACATTAGGAAATCCATATATTAATTAGTGTCAAACATTTTCCTGGCTTTAGTGAGGAAGCACAAGCTTGCTTGCTTCCATGAATATCACTGTTTTTTATCAGAGTCCATACTTGAAGCAGCTCTGCACACTGCCTGATCAGGACTTTCTAAATGATCTCTACAAATACTTGGTAGTCACCCTTGATAAGAAACTTTGCACGAGAGAGTGATAAAAAATTTAGAGCCATTCTTCTAACCGTTAAAGATTCATAGCATCTGAAATTATATATAAGGGACTTAACAGCGCTTCCTTTTCTCTCAAGGACAAATGTAGTGTTGAAAGTTTTTGCAGAGGGGTCTGAAGTCCAGTTTAACTTATTCACATCAAGGATGCTGAATGACAGCATCCTGAACTGTGGGGCATGATGTCTGTGCTGCTGGAGCATCCACTCTGCAGCTGGCGTGGATGACACTTCAAGGATACACTGCAAACAGATGAAAGCCTGTGGCACTTATAAAACCCAGTCCAGGGTCATTGCCCACCACTGGGATACACTAGGCAACTCTTCTCTGATCACTGCATTTGGAGTTGCACATGGTACTTCTTGGTGCATAACAGCTGCAGTACTTCATCAGACTCTGTCTTTATGATGACGATGATGGCAGTGGTGTTTGGGACCATACCATATCCCATCAGACCCCACTCACTTCACCTCAGGTGGCCTTTTGAGGACTATATTCAAGGTTACCTGTGTCCACAAGACACTACCTCCAGGTACTGTGCCTGCCCCACTGCCCTAAAGCTGAGAGGTTAAATCCCATATGACTAACTGGTTCATCACCTGCACAGAGTGGGAAGCACAAGATTGACAAGTTCCTTTTCTTCCCAGCACCTCATTTCCTCATCAGTGATTTTACTGGTGGCTTTCACATGACAAATACATTCACAGAACAGAAAGATCAGACACGGTTGAGTATAATGAGCTAAACAAACAAGTAATTTAGATGACAAGTGCTCCAGGCTCCTGTCTGGCAGATGCTAGGCAGAGAGGAGTCTGTGTTAAGTTGTGTTAAAGTGGAGAAAGGTAAGGACATCATGAACCTGAACCTCTTCCTCACAGGGCACAAGCCACAGTGCCCAGCAAGCAGAGGACGGTGTTAGAGCTGGGAGGAAGCAGACTGAGTTGTTTCAGAGTGACAGGAAACAGACTCTGTGAGACAGAATCAGAGGAATGGAGTTGGAAGAGGCCAGAACATCACCACAGCTGTGTTTACTGACACCAGGCTCCAGGTAGTATGATGATGTGTTTATACCCATATTAACTAAAGAAATCCTTGTGACTCCTTACAAGCTCAGCAATACATGTACATAAGAGACTCGGAGATGTTATTTAAACTATTGAAGGCTACAGGGCTGTTAGGCGGCAAAGCCTGGACCCCAGGCTATGGGCAAGACCACCAAGAAAAAAAATGAAGTGGCTTGTGCAATCACTCCCATACTATCCTGGCTCTTTGGGGGCTGTATTTTGATCTTTGTAGGTATTTAGGAGAAGGAGATATGTCCTTGGCCTTTTACACCTTCAGACTATTTAGAGATGTAAGATCAAAGGGACTTTTGTGAAGGAGACACAGTAGCCAGAATTTGTAGCTCCTCACCTAAAAGGCCTTTTTCTAGCCCCTTTCTATAACTCCTTTGTCACTACCATCCTGTTTATAAAGGCACAAGTAGGTCTGAACATTCAAGGTCACTCATTGTAAGCGTCCTCTAGCCTGACTCTAGACACACACAGTGGGTGCTTAGCTAATATCTGCTACAGAATGGATGGATGGTTCCACTGTCTCTTTCTTCCTTCACCTCACTGCCCAGCAACCCTTAAGCTCCTTCCTAGAATTCCCTTCCATCATCTGTCTTCATCCTTAAGTTCTAGCTGTCTGAAAATACTAGATCAAGCCCTTCTTTACATAGGCCTGCCTGGCTAATATGGCTACAGAGACCAACCAGGCTTAAATTCCATCAGTCTGGATGGTCTGCAGGCATCCTTTTATTAACAGTGATTTGTTTAGAGCTTAAATGTGCTCTTGTCCTGGCTGGAGAGTAAATGGCCAAGTGCAGATCATGTATTCAGAAGAGACCATTTTTTGTTTTTCTGTATAGTACTTGCACATAATAGGTACTCAATTCACATTATATGAGTTGTCATATATATGTATATAGCAAAGTGTATACAGCAAACACAATGCACAATGATACTGTTTAACAGATTCTGTCAAAAGCAATGATATGAGGCATTAACTTTTCACAAATGCCTCTGGGAATATCTACAACTTCTCAGAATGGAGACTATTTAAATTGTGACTGATAAAATGTGCTCATGTTCCTCATCTTTCATTGTCGATGAAGTAGTCAAATAAATGTTCAATTAGGCATAGTGTTAAAGGCTCTTTAGCATTAAAAAAAATCTTTTATACCAAGCAGTCCAACATTTTTACTTTGTCTAAGGGGCATTTGTACTAAACGGGTGGGTGGGGGGGCTATAAAACATGGGCTATTTTTGCACAGAATGAGGTCTTCCCATTTTTTGTGCTTTGGGTATGAACTGCCCCTCCCAAGGCTCATGTGTTGAAAGATTGATGCCAAGATGGTAGCACTATTGAGGAGTGATGGGATAATGAGGGCGCTAATTTTATCAATGGGCTATATGAGGTGGGGCCTGATTGAGGAAACAGGTTATTTGGGACACGTATTTGAAGCGTATATCTTTCCCTGACCCATTCTTGTTCTCCTCTTTGCTTTCTGGCCACCATGAGGTAAGCAGCATTGCTCAACCACACACTTCCACCATGATCGACTGAAACTCAGAAAACATGAGCCAAAATAAATCTTTCTTCCATGAAGGTGTTTTTTTCAGGTATTTTGTCACAGCAATAAAAGTGACTAACACAGTTTCCCCCAGATCCCTGGAGAAGACTTCAGCAACCATACTTGGTACAACTGCAGGGTCAGGAAGGAGATGGTTAACAGTCAAAATACAACTCTCTAGTCAGTACCTAAGCATGGAGTTCAGAGACCTGGTTTTCTTGGGTGCCTGCTTGTTTTTTCTTAATTTAAGTTTGTGATTGACTTATGATGTGCACTGGCACTTTTAAGAGATTCGAATAAAACACAGTGAGAGTTCAGAACAAATGTAAATGGCCTCTAAGAAAAGGGAGGGGAAAAACACGACCATAATCTTTTTTAATGGCTATAAAATGTGGGGAAGGATAGATCATGAGCTCTCTGCATGGGGCCCTCGACTGATCTCAATCCAGTATTGTAATTTAGACATGACTTTTTATTTAATTTCTGACTGAGAAAGGGAAATTAGAAAGCAGCATTATCTCAGCTGCTTTGTTATAATGAACAATATTTCACAGTGCCAACCCCGGAGTTACCTTCAGAACTACTTTTATGAGGAGGATGTTGAATCCAGTTGCAGGAGAGCATGAGTTTTCCCACACACTGGTTGCTCGAGGAGCAAAAACCCTAAGCAAGGTTTTTAATTAGAAGCTGGTTTAGGGCTCTGGCGGCCCACGGGGTGGCAGGTAGGGGAGGGGAACAGAGCAGCAAGCCAGGCCATCGCTGGAAGACTCAAACCTGGTAGAGTTTGTTCTACGCTTCCTCACATGTGAGCAACGGTTCCCTTCTACTCTCCCAGCCCTGCTTGCTGATTTAATTTTTAAATCAAGGGGATTTATCCCATCTGTAATTAACCCTTGCATCTGGCCAGAGCTGTGCTGCCTTCTGTCCTTTCCCCTCCCCACTCCTGAACACTAAATACATAATGGTCTGATAAATATTTAAGCAGTGATGAGGGAGATAATGTAAGCAATCCATTAGCTGGCACCAGAGGGAAGGAGTGGTGGTGTGAAAGTGGATGGAGTAAGTGCTAGATCCCAGGCAGAGCAGCAGGCTCCTTGACCGCAGAGGGCACATAGCAATCACTGAGCTCCTCTATGGGAGCCCTGACACTTGAGGCCCCGAGGCCTGTCTTTCAGTGGTCCTCCCTGGCCCTTACCACTGATCCCATGGGTCAGCCTCACTGCTGAGCAGGATGAAGTAGCCCATACACTGGACAGTGGATGGCATGGAGTGAGCTCCTTCCATGGAGGAAAATGCCACCACCAGGCCCCTTGAAGACAACCTGCTGCTTAACCTCTAAGCCAGGGTGCCCCAAACCCCAATTTGACTAGGATAATCGCAGGTTCTGCCAGTTGTCTGGGACAGTGTCTTAAGCCACTTAAAAAAAATTTATTCTGGG
This sequence comes from Nannospalax galili, assembly GCF_000622305.1. Lineage (NCBI taxonomy): Eukaryota > Metazoa > Chordata > Mammalia > Rodentia > Spalacidae > Nannospalax > Nannospalax galili. Next base: position 1,942,865 of record NW_008360327.1, on the reverse strand, counting down.
GCTGGAGAGATGGCTCAGTGGTTAAGAGAACCAGAGGACTTGGGTTTGATTCTCAGCACCCACATGTTGGCTAGCAACTGTCCATAACTCAGTTCCAGGGGATCCAACGCCCTCTTCTGACCTCCCCATGCATTTCACATACACACATGCAGGCAATACACTCATACACATAAAATAAAAATAATAAATAAAATATTTTAATTAATTTATTCTTTGGTATTTTAAACATGTATAATGCATTCTAGTCACACTTATTTCTCTACCATCTTTTGTCCCCCTCCCATCCCACCAGCCTCCCTCTCCTTTCTTTCCACTGGGTCCCTATTCCATGTTCATGTCTTTTTTGCTGTGTTTTTGCTTTGTGACCCACTGGGTTGAACCAGGGCCGTTCTTGTGGGCATGGGTGTGGAGCTATCTACTGGAACATAAGTAACTCACACTATCTAGTTTGAACACTGAATTCTATGTAATCCCACCTATGGCTTGTCAGTCAAATGCTTCAGAATGGTGGGACGATCAGTGGGTAGGAAATTATAGAAACAGCTCTCCTCATGTAAGACACACTAAACACAGCCATATATAGGGCTTGAAAATCCTACCACAGATACTCCTCATCCATTCACACGCAGTCGCACGCGCACACACACACACACACACATGCACGCGTGCAACACACACAAGCACCGTATGTCAGTTTCTGTCACTTGAGATAGTCAAGTTGTAAAGAGAAAAGGTTTGTTTTAGCTCACTGTTATAGAGATTTCAGTCATGACTGGCTGACCCTGCTGCTTTGAGCCTGTGTCAGCAAATTATGACCAGAGTGAGCATATGGCAAAGTAAAAATCATTTACCATATGGCTGGGAAGTAAAAAAGAGGAAGAATAAGAGTTGGGGACCCCTCTGAGGGCACGTCCCTAATGACCTGAGCACCTCACCGTGTTCCACCTCTGAAGGCTCTACCATCTCTCAATGGTACCAGAATTGGGAGCAGGGCTCTGCCACATGGGCTTTTGCAGGACACTTAGGATCCAGAGCATAGCACACAGAAGTCTCTTGGTTTCTCTGTCCCTCTTGCTCTTCAACCACACAGCTCTCTTTACCTCCTGCAAGTTCACCCTTCACCCTAACATCCACAAGCATGCTTTACACTATGAGCTTCAGAGTTCAGTCAGGATCTGTCCCACTCACTGTGGTACTGTCATAGTTCCCAGGTCAGTACTGACTGACTATGAAATGAATGTGTCAATTGTAGCTATTTGAAATGATGGTACATCTCTCCTTAGCTTAGCAGCAATTTTTTGGAACCATTTTTATCCAGGATGCCGTTCATATCCTCCAGTGATTGTCAGCAAAGGGCCGCTTTTTACTCACACACATATCCCACATGAACTGTACATGAACTTCACACATACCCTGTTTCTACCCTTCAAAAATGATTTCTCACTTTTCATGGTTTTATCTCTACTAGTTCTCTCTTAGCTTTAAAATTTTTTTAAAAACATTTTTATTTTATTTATTATTTTTATGTGTATGAGTGTATTACCTGCATGTATGTAAGTGTACCTGTGTTGTGCAAAGCCTGCAGAGGTCAGAAGAGGGTGTCAGATTCCCTTGGAACTGGAGTTACCGCTGGTTGTTTAGCTGCGTGTGGGTGCTGGGAATCAAACCTGGGTCTTCTGCAAAAACAGTTGGTATTCCTAACTGCTGAGTCATCTCTCCAGCCCCAACTTTATATTTTTCAAAATAAAGGAATAGACCATTACAAATTCACACTGAGGGCTGGTGAGAGGGTTCAGTGGCACACGAGTATGAAGATCTGAGATAGGTTCTTTGAACCCTTGTGGAAGCCAGGCACAGTAGCACATGGCTGTAATCATAGGGCTTTTACAGTGAGATGGGAGGGGGAAACATGAGAATCCCCGGATGCTTGTGGACCAGCTAGTGAACAACAGAGAAGAGACCCCACCTCAAGGGAGATGATGAGGACCAACAACTCATGGTTGCACTCTGATCTCCACTCATGCACCATGGCAAGTATGAGCCTGTAAAACACACAGACACACAGACACACACACAGACACACACACACACACACAAAGTTAAAAAATTATTTCCATTATCCATTTAATTAGTCCTCTCAGTTTCTTCCCTTTCATTTAATCTATTCATTTATTTCTTCAATCAATGAATCATTCAATAGACATTCCTGAATATGGTGTGCTGGGCTAATCCCATTCCCAGTGTGACCTGGACAAACCCCACTGAGGCTTCAGCTTCCTCATGACCAGCAGGAACTGAATATTATATTGCTACTTACAGAAGCATCACCCAGGGCCTCCCTTGTAGACAAATAAGACATAAATCCATGTGTCCACTTCTCTCAAACTCCCAGGGGATGAATCTGCAGCTGAGGAGGGAAAATATCCCCAGGGCCTTCACACCCTCAAGTCTGTTTGTGCATCAACTTTCCCCCTTGCTCCAGCCCCAGCTCAGCCAGTGCCTAATGCTGGTGACCTCTGCTCCTTTTGGGGGCCACCTGAACCAGCCCATCTGCCCCAGACTACCAGGCTTATGGGCCCCTATGGCCTTGGCATCAGCTTCCCTCTTTACTACAGTGTCTTTGGGGCTTTTGCTTTAGTGCTGGATGCCTATGGCACTTCCTCCATATCCAGAAGTGAATCTGATGGAGACACAGGTCTTCGTGCCCTGTCAACCATTCAGATGTTCACCCATATGTTAGCCAGCCATATGGTCATTATACACATACACACACATGAACGGACACATATGAGTCTGAATATACAATGAACATACATTAATATATACATACACTTATACATATTTTCCATAAAATCAACACAAGTTTGCATACCATTAACTTTATGTATGCACACATTTTACATATACATATATGCACATGCACAAGCACCCTTAAATCACAGAAAACATGAGAACTATAGCAATGTTCAGATGTCTATAGAACTCCATGTGCCAGGCGCTTGGCTATGTGCTGTGTGCTGTGTGCTATGCAGAAAGTGAGGGCATATCTGCTTGTGTGTGGGTATGCACATTCTGACCTTGTGGACACATTCCACTACTCGCTTTCTGCAGCATCCCCTCTCTTGTTTTACTAATGGAATTGCAACGGCTGCTTATAGAAATTTGATTTTGGTGCATTCAGAGATACAGTGATCAAGCCCCTTGAATTCAGCATCGACTTTTATTTTATTTTATTTTATTTATGTGTGTGAATGTATTGCCTGCGTATATGTGAGTGCACCCGTGTCATGCAATGCCACGGAGGTCAGGAGAGGGCTTCGGATTCCCCTGGAACTGGAGTTAAGGACGGTTTGTAGCTACCATGTGCGTGCTGGGAATCGAAACTGGGTCCTCTGCAAGAGCAGTCAGTGCTCTTAACCACTGAGCCATCTCTCCAGCCCTTCAGCATGGACTTTTGTTCCAAAATAATTGCTCAATGTAATTGATACAGGTATACAGCTATCTCTGTCAGTTAGGGCTAATAGAATATCACCAACTAGGTATTCTGTTCCTCTGGTCCAAGAAGTCAGCTTTGCAGGGCTGTGTCCTGGTGATGATTGTCCTGGTCCTTGGCATGGCCACCTAGCTGGCACTGAGCTTTCTGATAAAGGAGGGTGCATGGGAAAAGGTAATTTGTGATCATAAAGTGACAATCATATCAAGAGAACAAACAAAACCAGGATGGTGTATAGCCAGGCCTGTTTTCCCAACGACATAATGATTAGCAGGTTGACCCCAATTGGGTAAGTTCTTGTCAACTTGAGTCTCAGTTTCTTCATACTTAAAATGGGGTTAATAATAGATCTTCATCATAGGGTTGTTAAGGGTTGAAGAGGAAAAATGTAGTGTCAGTGTAGGGCCTGTCTCAGTGTTAAACCCTATAATTGGCAGATATCATTATCAGATAGGACACAAGCACAAAATATGCCATCTGAACAAAAATTAACTCCTCCCAGAGCTGGTGAATCCAGAAGATTCTGTTGCTTACCTTGATCTTTGCCTTTCTGTCTTTGTACATACTAACTAAGCATGGGCCACTGGTTTCCAAAGTGGGTCCCTTAGGCCAAGTTTTAAGGTACTTGCTATGGAATTTCCACATACATCCTCAGGTGTTTCTTTGAGCTAGAAGGCCTTGGGGCAGAGAGCAGCATAGCTAGAGATGACTGTGACTTCTAGAACTTTCCCCAAAGGCCTCCTTCCCACACAGGTGAACAATGAAATTTCTGGCCTAGTGGATTACATTTGTACTTGGTCATCATTTATTCTTGTAAAGACTGTAACTGGCCTCAGTTTCCCTCTCCCTGTGAGACTGTGGTATAAATTGCCAAGGGAGATTGAGACTAGCTTTGGAATGGTAGCATGGTGGTTAAGAACCAGGGATGGCATACATAATCTTTTCCTCTTTCTTTCTTTTAAAATTTTTTTAAATTTTATTTTTGTTTTCTGGAGACAGGCTCACTATGTAGTACTGGCTGGCCTGGAAGTTGCCATGTAGACCAGGCTGGCCTCAAACTCAGAGATCTGCTGGCCTCTATGTCCTAAGCAGTTGGAGGACCTAAAGGTGTGTGCAAACATATAAGGCTCATAATCTTGACTAGAAGTCAATCATGATCCTAAACAGACAAAGGGCTAAACAAACAACTAGAAAGGTGAGAACACAGGCAGCCCTCACAGCACAAGGTAAACTGAATGGTTCACAGAAGGTGAGGCTCGGTTATCATAGGGAAGGGATGCTACCCCACCATGGGAACATCTCTAATACTTATGCCAAGATAATCATTGTTGATAGCCTTCGAGAAGCAAAGAAAGGGAAAGAACCACTCTGCGGGAACTGTGAAGGAGACAGGAGCAGGGTCTTTCCCTAACAACTTGTCTTGGTGATGAGAAAGGCAGGGCAGAAACTGGAGCTGTACTCTTGACTCCTGATAGGTGTAATTATGAGTTGAATGTTTGAACCCCCCAAATTCATAATTGAAGTCCTAAACCCCAATGTGATGGGGCCTTTGGGAGGTAATTAAGGTTACATGAGGTCATGATGGCAGAGATACTATTACGGGATTAGTATCCTTCTAAAATACCAGGGCTTCTCTCTGCCATGTGAACATAGCAAGAAGGCATTGTTTGCAATCCCCAAAGAGGACCCTCCCCATGCCTGTCCATGTGGGCACCCTAATCTTGAACTTCTAAAAGCTCAGGTTTCTAGAATTGTGAGCAATAATGTCTATTGCTTAAACTAGTCCTCTGAATGGTATTCTCTTAAGCAGCTGCAGGACTGAGCAAGGCAGGTGTGCATACCTAGCAACCACATTGAACACTAGCTACAACCTCCTCCCATAGTCCTCAGTTGGCAGTCTTTGGGTGGGGTGGTGGGCCCAGAGTATCCACTTTGACATCTGTGGAGGGCCTCCCTGCGCTCCCAAGGGACCTGAGAACAGAACCTGGTGCAGAGCTCTTAGTCTCAGCAGCTTTTCCTTTGAGGGGGGCCAGAGGACAGAGGTCAGATCTCTTCCAACAGGAGCTGAGAACCTTTGCTTCCTGGCCAGGACTTGCTAGTGTGATGGTGGGCTGAGCCCCTGCCTCTGTACAGATCCATACCCTTTCCTCACTATGAAGAGTTCTTCCCTGATAAATTTGGCCTCTTCTCCATGCAGTTCTTCGAACACCTCTGGCTGCTTTTTTTAAAAAAATTATTTTATTCATATGAGTGTTTTGCCTGCAGGTAGTTATGTGAATCTATGCATGTCATGCCCAAGGAAGCCAGAAGAGGCCATTGGATCCCCTGGAACTGAAGTTACTGACAGTTGTTAGCATGTGGGTGCTGAGATCCAAAATTGGATCCTCTGAAAGAGCAACAAATGCTCTTAACCATTGGACCATATCTCCAGCCCCAGGCTCTTTCTTTTTAACCCTAATAAGGCTATTTTAAGCTCACACACAGACAGAAGACCCCAGGGAAGGCCCGTTAGCCCTGAGCTCACCTATGGCCATCACCTCCCAGCATCTGCCTCCCCTCCAAACACAGTTCACGCCTCTAGATGGTCATCTTACATGCGTGGGATCATGAACGCATTCCTAGTCACAGGAGGCTGGTTTCACACTGCTATGGTCTACCAAGGGCATCACCTCAGCTACCTTAACTGCAGTAGGTGTGGATACAACGACAGTCAATGGACTTCCCCAGGGAGGTTTTCAGGGCTGCACATTCCACTCCTTTACCACATCACAACCTTTGGCTTAAAGGGATGGGTATCGGCAGTCAGGCTCATGGGCAGTCCTTCCCTGACACAGTGATGCTCAGGGTGGAGCCCAGAGCCTGCGTCTGTGGCCTTTGAGTGATGTCAGTTCCTTTAGATCTTTCCCTTTGCCCCTAACTATGGGTGGAGGCCACCCAAGAATGTCAGGGGAGAACCCTGTTTGTCTGTTTGGAGTAGATCTAATGCTTAGTAAAGCAATCGGCAACAGTCGGTCCCAGTGTGTGATAGTTTCCGGACACAGTTTACTCAGTGCAGTTTTAGAGTTCAGTTTATACATTCCACTTTTCTGGAACTCCGAGGAAGGATTATTACTAGTCACAGTCGGTTACACTCAGATCCTTAGTACCTGAGTACGGATATAAAGTCATCAGGTAGATTTCACTGATAATGTTTATCACCTCCACTATTTAACATGAAGAAAAAATTTTATGCTTCTTCCTCAAATATGTCTTTTTTAAATTTGTTGATTTTTCTGTATGTATATCATACAGAACATCCCACACAATCTTATTCATCTATATACCCACTTCCCAAATGGCACCCTCCC
>NW_008360327.1:1878571-1935735 GCF_000622305.1 Nannospalax galili | reverse complement strand
CACCACCTTGGCCAATAACTCAAAGGAAGGTGTCTCCTGTCTGGCATTGTTCCTTGTTATGTAGCCTTTAGCTATACATATGGACTCTTAAAAATTATATTGACCCAATTAATCTTTAGTTATACTTTCCTTTTGGGTGTTTAAGACCCTACAGTTGGCTCAGATAAACCAATTTATTTTTACTCTTAAGGTTGTTTGAGGATCTGTTGCTGGGTCACATGAGCTTGTGAGGAGCCCCTGGCTCCTTTCTTTTACCAGTTCTATGTGAAGACAAGTCAAAGGTCCTACTCGATCATGGCTGAGTTTGCTTGGAAGCATGGAGGAAATGTTTCCTCTGTGTTGACCCTCCTCTTTGTAGACTAGACACTGGTTCAAGTCCATTTCATGGGGTCTCCATGGCCTCCTTGCTCAAGAGGACAGGTGACTCACCACAGTTACAGGACATTTTGAGAGATGCTCATAGTCCCCTGGAACTTAGTCAACCTAGGAGGGCAAGGAGCAAAAACTGTCCTTTATGTCCCCTTGACCAAATTAGTATAGGCCTCAAAGTATGGCTGTTAAACATCCAAGAAGGTTAGTTCTTTAATTTTTATGTATATGCATGTATTGCCTGCATTATATGTATGTGCACCTGTGTCATGCAATGCCCATGGAGGACAGAAGAGGCTGTCAGATCCCCCTGGAACTGGAGTTACAGACAGCTGTTAGCTGCCATGTGGGTGCTGGGATTCTAACTCAGGTCTTCTGCAAGAACAGCCAGTGTTCTTAACCGCTGAGCCATCTCTCCAGCCCCTTCTGACTGCTTATTAAACAAGGTAACTACTGTGCTGGGTTCAAGTTGGGCACTTACTTTGGACCTGAAGGTTAGGACAACTCATTTGTAGCCCCAAAGTAACAGAAAACCATGTCCAGATTCTTCACCTGACCAACTTTGTAGGCTTTCTTGGGAGCTTTCTGCTAGACTTAAGACTGAGTGAGTGAGTTCTACCAATCCCTTCCTACTTCCTGTCAGTGGCCCCATCGCACCCCTTCCTTTCCTGGAGGTATCTGTACCCCCTGAAGTTGCCTCCTTTGGCCACCTCCAGACTGGCCTTATCCCTGGGCTCTGAGTCATCTCTTCAGCCATGATAAAGTTTAGCTTCTTGCTGAAACTTTCTCCCTCAGAGTCTGGTAACTGGAGTCCTGTTAGACTAAGATTTTATGAGGCTGTAATATGCAGTTCCTTCTTGGGCTAATTACATGTTGATTGGGGCAGCATATTAACCTAAAACGGGAAACTTTGCAAATCATAAAACTGTAGGCAACAAGAGGAGATAGGCTAGAAGTCCCCTGGTAGAAGTCTTCTGACCTAGACAAGCTTTGGCTGGGGTCTCTTGCTGTTTCAGACATCAACAATTGGCTTCATGACATCCAAGAAAGTGCTACCTGCTGCTGAGTGGCCCCTGTTCATAGCTGAGGCAAAGGCAAGCTCAAATGAGGCTGTACAACTTGGTGGGGTCAGGGTGGGAGAAAGTTTTCTTGTGTAGCGGCATGTCGCACCTGGATCAATAAACAGGTTTTTTTTTAATTGTTATTCATTTTACAACTCAATAAAGCTTAATTATGAGAAAGCAGGAAGAGAAGCAGAAGCCATGCTCACATAATATTGTATTCCTTGCAGCAATTCCTGCGGGGACCTCACACTTGCATCGCAATGTAGAACAAACCAAATTACGGGGACTATTCAAAATTCATTTAAAAACATCATTGAGGAGCATCATAATAAAAACACAATGAAGAAGACAAGCTTGGGTTGTTAATTTGTAGTGCTGTGAGTGTTCATGGGGGTCTGGATGCCTGCATACATGTGGGTGTGAGAACGCACGTGCGGCTTAATTGGCCCTGCTAGGGGTAGTCAGGAACTGAGAGATAGCAGGTTTGAGGTAATGGACTGGACTAGCCCAGAGGGGACATGGAGGATGCTGAAGACTGTTAGGAAGTACCTGTGGTCTCATCTCCTGTTCGGCCAAAGACCAGCCAGGCAATACTGGCGCTTAAATCCTGGTGCAGTGTTCACCAGGATGTGGACAAGGGGCTGGGGAATCCCAGGGTGTAGATTCAGAGAGAATTTAAGACGTGCCCAGTTCCCTGCCCCAGACTTTCCCATTTAGCCAGGTGAACCCCTTTCCCTTCAATGTGGACAAAGCCCTGCTCTGCTGAGCTCTCAGCAGGGAGCTCAGAGGAAGGTGCTCAAAGCTCCAACGCTCTTAATTGTGTGCCCACGTTCCTGGCTCTGCTGTGAAGCCATGCCCTTTCTCCTCACACCAGCTGACATGATGAGGGTGGCTGTCCTGTGGGGTGCAAGGCATTTTGGGGGAGCACCCCCACCCTGGGTTGAGGCCTAAGACGTCTGACTTCTTGGTGTTAGCTCCTCCTATAGACATTCCTTGGCCCTGTGACTTAAGTTGAGATCTGGCTTCTTGACCTCTTTGTTCCTGACTTCCGCTCTGCCCTCACCAGCCTGGCTTCCTTCCTCCTGGGCCTGCCTGGCCTGTTCCACCTGCCCTGCCTTTTATTGTCCATCTCCACATTATGGGATGAGTTCGTTTTACCCTGGATCCCATTTGGTCACTCTCCTAGTAGGACCTTGAGCCTATTGCTTTGGGCCTCAGTTTACTTATCTGGAAAGCAGGTGTTGTAAGTTTGCCTTCCCTCCCTTTAGGAGTTTTTTTTTTTTTTCCCCAAATTAATTAATTCTCTTAATTAATTAATTAAGTAAAGTGCTTTGAGATACTTAGACAAAAGGTGCAGTACAAGTGCAAATTATTATTTATTCTTAATGAAGCCTTCTTTGGAGATAATTTACTCCTGATTCTGAAGGGAAACACAGTGGACCCCAGGGGAGGAGAAAATGACAATGTTGGCTTTTTGTTTGTTTGTGGGGAGAGGAAGGGGAGGAGAGGTTGTACGTGATGCTCTCTGTGGGCTAATAGTGAGAGAATTAACCAAGCTGCTTTCTCCTCTCTTCCAAGCTGCCCCAGCCCAGTGTTAACCCATGTGAGTGCGCAGGTGGGCAGATCTAGAGATGGGGTAGCTTTTAGATCTATCGCGATCTGATTTTTAAAAACAAGACATTGCCAATATTAGGGTCAGAGAAGGAAAGAAGAGAGAGAGGAGAGAGAAAAGAAGGGGTAGAAAACAAAGGAAGAAGGAGCAGAGGAAGTGTGGGGGATGGGTTGTGGAGAAAGCTTTCCAGAGCATATTACCAAGTGTGTTACCACCATTTGTGGGCACTCCCCAGGACACGTGGAGCATGTGCCTGGGCTGCCTGCTGCCAGATTCCAGCCCTCTCTGACCCACTAAGTCTCCCTTCATCTTTGATCATTCTGTCCACCTGGCAAATTTCCTCCCTCCCTCCCTTCTGTGTCTAGACCTTAACGTGGGAAGCTGGCATATCTCGTCTGCAGTACTCTGGGTTTCCTTATTCCATCTGAGACTGCCCTACCCTGTCCTTACCTAGGCTTGAGACCCATAGTTACCTAGTTATACCCTTCAGCACCTCATCTCAGGAGCTCTGTACATGAGGTGTGTGTGTGTGTGTGTGTGTCTGTGTGTGTGTGTGTGTGTGTGTGTCTGTGTATGTCTCTGTGCTCGTGTGTGTATGTCTGTGGGTGTGACTCTGTGTGTGTGTGTGTGTATGTGTGTGTGTGTGTGTGTGTGTGACTTATTTCACTCACCAGAGGGTGAATGAAAGGAGACCATACCAAGCTGCTTTCCTGAGAGAGGGATGTTTGCATTTCAAGAGAGATCAACTGTTACACAGTCACATATACCTTACTTCTCAGGCCCAGAATAGGGAAAGCTGAGGAAGGCATAGGGATGTTTTTAAAAATAAATTTAGGGGCTGGAGAGATGGCTCAGCAGTTAAGAGCACTGGCTGCTTGTGCAGAGGACCCAGGTTCTATTCCCAGCGCTCACATGCGGCTGACAACTGTTCATAACTCCAGTTCCGGGGATCTAGCAATCCTCTTCTGACCTCCAAAGGCATTGCATGACATGGGTGGACACCTACCTACATGCAGTCAATATACTCATGCACATAAAATAAAAATAATAAATTAGATATTTAAAAATTTTAGATTATGACACCTTTTCTTTAAAATCAAATGGATTTTTAAATAATTTATTTACTTCTTTATTTACTTGAATGATGTGTGTATGAGGGTATGCATGCCATGGCATGCCTGTGGAGGTCAGAGGACAACTTTTGAGAGGGGATTCTCTCCTTCTGCCACATGGGTCCTGGGAAATCAAACCCAGGTTATCAGGCTTGGCAGCAAGCACCTTTACCCACTAAACCATCTCATTGGCTCTAGGAAGAGGCTTTATTTCCTTTCCTGCTTCTGTATAGTTGGGCACTCCTTCCTGAGGGATACACAGTTCTTACTATCACTGTTTCCTATCTTCAGCAGATGAACAACAGCCTAACGAGGATATTCATGGTATCAGCCAGAGGGAATAGCCATTCTCCTTAACAGTCGTAATGTTCTACCTGCTTTGGGAAATGCTTTGGACCCAGCCCAGAGGAGAGGAGGCTGATCACCAGGACCCAGAAGAGGGCAAGAGAGGGATGGGGCAAGTGGGCACAATCCAAGAAGTGTGTATGTGAAACTCCTATCCCCTGAAGCCCTTAAAAAATCTGGATTTTTATAAAACATCAAAAATTTCCCTGGTAACTGGTGAGATACAGACTACAGGACCTTAGGAGAGTACCCAGGGTAAGTAACTGAAGGACTTTGTAACTCACTATTTTCATCAGAAAGATGAGGGCAACATCTACCAAGGGCTGTGGTGCAGGTTAGGAAGTGGTAAAATGGTACCGGCACTTGGCATATTGGCTACCACGTGATTGTGTCTATGTATTTTAGTTAGTATAATTGCTACCACAATTGCAGCTTATGATCGTGTCTGTTTATGCACTGAGAATTTAGGCCTATTGGTAGATGCTGTGGTTTGAATGTAAGACATCCCCATAGATTTGTGCTTTGTACAATTTTTCCTCAACAGGTAGCCATGTTTTGTAAGGCTATGGAGCCTTTGGGAGATGGGTCTTGGCTGGTGGAAGTAGATTGCTAGCAGTGGGCCTTTGAAGGTGCTATAGCCCAGCACCTGGACCTTCTTTCTCTGCTTCCAGGGCAGCAGTGGCCTGAGAAGCTATTCACAAGGGCAGGGAGTGCATTCCCATGATCCTAGAGGCTTTTTCTCTCTCAGCTTCTGATGAGGCAGAGGAGAGTGAGCATGTAGAACATGAAGCAAAACCCATCACTCCTCATACCCTCAGTGTCCAGGAGAGATGGAAACCTTCCTTGTGCAAGAGGCATTATTACCAAGTGGTTAGAGCATCGGGGATGGTATTGAGCCACCGCATCCAGTCTGATTCTGCTGTCAGTAGCTTGGTAAGCTGGCAAATTACTCCCCTTCACCCCTCCATTCTTCCCACTCTATATAATAGGGACGCAAAAGAGCCTGTATCTGAGATTGTTGCCAGTAACAAGTGTGTTAATATATATGAGGAGTTTGGCACAGTGCCTGGCACATGAGACCCGCTCAATCAATGATTTTCTGATTGACCAGGGAAATGTCTGTTGTCTTGAACTGTCCCTATTAAGAAAAAAGAGATCATGTGTTTACTAAGCACCTTCTGTATGCCAAACATTGTTTAGGGTGAATTATATGTTCAAAATAATATCAAAGGGCTGGAGAGATGGTTCAGTGGTTAAGAGTGTTTACTACTCTTATGGAGGACCCAGGTTTGGTTCCCAACACCCACACAGAAGCTCATAACTGCCTGTAATTCCAGTTCCAGGGGATCCAGCACCCTCTTCTTACCTCCCCCAGCCCGTGCACATGGTGCACATATCTTCACACAGGCTCTACATATACACATGAATAAGAAATTAATAAGCAAATCTTAAAAAAATCAAAAAATTTTAAGTGGTTAACTTGGGATGATTAAATTTGTTAGGCCAATCTATCCAGCATTTATTGAGCACCTATTATATGCAAGATAGTGGTGGAGAAGTTCAAACATGCTTAAGAGATGGCCATTGTACTTTGGAAAGGAAATTACTTGTGATCAGTTCCTAATGGGATGTCAGACTTGAAGGAAAGATTTTGTACAGTTTAATCCTGACAAAGGAGACTTGATTGATTGACATATATAAGGACCTTTCCAGGTCTGGTTCTGTAACAACAGTGGTAGGAGAGGAAGGTAGGTTTTTCGTAAATGTGAAGCTTTGTCATTAATGCTTGGCTTTGTTTATTTCAGTGAAACAGGATGCTAATTTGAACTCTTAAGTCTCTTCTCTGTTCAACAACAACAAAAAGTCTTTTTAGTTCATTTTGGAAAACATCTTGCTTTATTTCATTCCCATGATGATTTATAACAAAATAAAAAATATGAGTTATAACTGAACTGGATTACTAATATGTAACCCATAGCATTGCTTAATTTGGTTTGCTATTAAAGTTTTAATAGAAAATATCATTTGATTGCAATTTAGAAATAAAATTTGATTTTCATATTATAACTAATATGAATAATAAGCCCCAAAATGTCTAATATAGAAGCCATTTCTATTAACGCAATGAATATGTTTCAGATGTTGCTGGCATACTAATTCAGAGTGCCATTGTCTTCCTGTGCTGGCAGATTAGCTTTCTCAGGTACTCGCTGACCTCACCCAGGCAGCCCAACCGGCAATCAGCCCTCCGCTCTATTAGCCCTTCGGAGTGCCGTGATACTTAAAGTGTTATGCTTCTTTAAATGAAGTTGGCTTCTGTGCCAGGCAAAATTGCTCTTAGAAGACTGTCCCCTTTCTCTGTCTAGTCTGGGGTACTGGGTAGTTGTTCTATCCTGAGCTCTGGGCTGGGACCTGGGGTTCTTGTACTCATAATACTTGGGATTTCCAGGTCTCCAGGCTTGTTTGCCTCATATAAACAAAAAGGTGCTTTCCTTCCTGCAGGAGCTACTTCCATTCATTCATTCATTCACTCATTCATTCATTCAGTGATTATGAGCTGAAAGCCTACTATACGTCAGCTCCCCTAAGATGCTAGAGTTACCATGGTGATTAGAAACAGACCTCTTCTCATTAGAATAGCACCTATTCTCATTAGACTGAATAGTCCTAATAGAGAATGCATTAATACATACTATGGAAAAGAGAAATATGGATTTAAATATTCAATAAAGGAGGAAGCTGTCGATGTTGGATTTTTAAGGGAGGGCTTCCTCATAAAGGTTAAGTGTAAAGATTGAATAAGAGTTAAAAAGAGAAAGTTGAGCTAAGGAGGGTACCAGGTATGTGCAAGTGTACTGTGTGTGCAAGAAGGCCACAGTGTCTAGGCATGAGAGAGGCTGGGGATGGGGTGTGTTACAAGATGAGATGGGATGACCAGACCATGCTGACCCTTGCTGCCAAGGGGAGCTGGCTGCTCTGAATCATAACAGTGGGGAAGTCCTGAAAGGAGGTAGGCCAACTGGCCAGATATGTATCTTGAAAAAAATCACTCTGGCCATGACTTAGAGAATGGGCAGGAAGGGTGTTGTCAAGGCAACCTTAAGTCAATGGTTCTTCCCCAGCTCATGGACACAGTGCTTAAACTTAGGATGACCTTGTCCCTACACCATCCCTCCCCTCAAATGCATGCTTCCACTGCCATCAGGATAGTCTTATAAAGATCCACACAGATTTTATCAGGCTTCCACATAAAAGCCTTCAGTTGGTGACTTCATAGAACTTTCCAGTGGCGCTCCAAGTTTCTGAGCTTCATGGCTATAAGGCTTCTTATGATCTGCCCCTGCTTAAATTGAAAACACTTCTCTTTGCTTTTTTACCTTATTCTCCAACCAAACTGGAATCTTTAAACTTGCCATGATGTTTCAGACCTCCATGTCTCTGCACTCGCTTTCCTTCTGCCTGGTCCTCTCCATCCACCACTTCCTCGGCTAGGTTCGCATGCCACCTCTTCGGTCTTGCTCCCAGTGCTCCCTTTTTCTGTTTTTCCACACAGAAGAACTTACTATACTGAACCCAAGAGTTGGTTCACTGGCATGCCCAAGCCCTTTGAAATCAGGGACGTGACTCTGTCTTCTCCATGCTTAGCCCATTGTCCAGCTCACAGCAGCTTCCCAACGCACACTGAGCGAATGAACACAAGCCCCCGCTCCCACCTCCTCCATCTCAGAGGTTCCATTGACCACAGTGAGGCAAGGATGCAGATGTCTCACCGGTTCCTACAGCCATTCTTGCCTCTGAGTGTGACTGCCTAGCTTGCAGTTCTGCTCCTTTACTATTCATTTCTAATTTTAACCCTCAGCTTTCCTTAGGTGGATTCCCACCTTGTCCCTCTACTCTGGCCCATTCCATTCCTTCATAGGCCTAGACCAGGTCAAGCTTCACCCCTTGTCAACTGCCTTCCCGTCTGTCTGATGCTGCCCCCATTCCCACTACACTAACAGGGAGACAGCCTTCCCTTAGCCTAGCTTTCCTACTTTAGCTTTTAATCTTTCCTCATAAATTAACCTCTCCTGCTACCTAATCATGCCTGGTGCCCTTCCCTGAACTCTTTCTACCTTGTCTGCCTCTGTTAGGTAATGAGATGCCCACTGCTGGGCTGGTGGCAATATCGAGGCTCCTTCTTACCCTCAGAGACAATTTGTGTCCTGGACCCTGGCTATGCATACCTAAATCACCTAGCCCTTCTTATTTATTTCTCTGTCCACTACCCAATGCAAACTCATCTAATTTGTGCTCTACTCTGGGGCTGCATCTCTCTCAGTGGGTCTCCACTTTTGAGCTCCTTCACTTAGTGAATCCATCTCTGTCTTTATTATTATTTTTCCTTCCTGTGCTAATGCTCATGCCTGTCCAAGTTGAATTTCATTTGGGGACATCGTACCCTAACAGCTCTTTTGTTCCAGTTGCAGATCCTGTCTCCTTACCCAGGCAGGGTGACTGGCCTTTGGCTTCATGAGGCACACTCCTAGACATGCTACGAAAAAGTGGCTCTCCTCCAAAGTGACTCACTTCTGTTGGAAAATGTCATCATGCTTTTTTGCCTTAACTCTCAGAAAACCTAAAGCTAAGTTTGTGTTTGATAGGAACTGCCATATTTTCCCTTGAGTGAAATTCCCTTGTGAAATCCTCTTTGATTAATTATTGTACAAAGATTAACATAGATGGGATGTCTCTCGAAAGTTTGTCTGATGATTTTGACCTCAGTGGGGTCTGAGGGCTGTATTCAACCCCTAGACAGTTAATAGACTTTTCTCTCCTCTTTGTAGCCCTGGTTCCTCTGTTTTCACCTGCTGACCCAGGAGAAGCTGGTGTGGTAATGTCCTCAGGCTTGGTAGCCCCTTACTGTTCACAGTTACCATAGTGAAGTGGACAAGGTGATCTACACAGCTGGGTACGGAAGTGGAGGGACAGTGTGTCGGGGAGGCTCCTGCCTGTGGAAGATAGCCAGTATCAGTGCCAGGCCCCTCCTGTCCCTTCTCGTCGTGTCATCCTGGACCAGTTAATCTTTCTGTGTTTCCAGCTCCTCATCTGTGAAGGGGTAGGTATTAAACATTGCAAGATTGTCAGAAATAAACCGAGAGCTGAGAGTATGACTCAGTGACAAAGTGCTTGCCTCACATTTGTGAGGCCCTAGGTTCAATTTCAAGCACTGCAAGAAGTAAGTAAATAAATAAGTAATAAATAAATAGATAAATAATAAATAAAGAAGTGACATGCATACAAGGACCCAGGCTACCACTTAATTCAAGTTTCTATTATTTATTTATTAGAGGAGTCTCCTGCCCATAGCTGTGTTCCCCTGAATGCAATTTTGTGGCCTAAAATCTACCATGAGTCTCACTAACTGGCTATTACTTTTAAAAGGTAACTATCCCCATGACTTGTACGCCTCAGTCTGGTGGAAATCATCTGGGAGAACATGCTGTCACCAGGCCAGGAATGTGATGGTTTGGTAGGGTGATTTGGTAGGGAGGGTGATTTGGGGAATGAAATATCTGTAGGACCACAGTCCCTCCTGGATGAGAACGCTGTTAGGGAGCAGGGTGAGGGCAAAGGACAGACAGAATCTGATTAGAGTGTTTGGGAACCAGTGTAGTTAAACTGCCAGTGTTTCTAGAATTCCATGTGCAAGCACCTCCTTGGAATCTGCTTCATGTCACCCTGCTTAGGCAGGAAGATGCCTGGGGTGGGCCTCAGAGTCTATATTTCTGTCAGTTTCCCAGCCTTGTCCTTCTCTAGATCACTCCATTTGGGATGATTCCCACAGGCTTTGACTCAAACCTCAGTGGGCAATGAGGCTCTGGGCCTTGTGTGGGGCCCCTGCAGCACTCTCTCCAGTTCCTAGGTTATGGAGCTGCTCCATTACCAGCCCCAGGCCAGGATCCTCTGCCAGGCTAATTTGAATTGTCATTATTTATTTTTCACTCAGATCATTGCCCAAGTCACTCTTCTCAAGCACTCCTAAACAGAGAGCTATGATAGTCATTGCTTGCCTTTTATCTCCTCATCTGGCATTTTCATCAACGAAAACAAGCAATTAAATTTGTCTGGCATGATTTGTACTGCATCAGTTCCTGCTACTTACTATTCGTGACTTGTGACTGTATTTCCCAACCGTTTCAGTGTTCCCTTCCATGATGCTCCCTTGGCTTGCTCAGAAGGTGACTTTCATCTTGTACTTCCTGAATGGATACTGTATAGGTGTCAGTATACCCGACTGAGTATGTCAGTAATTTTACACACACACACACGCACACACACGAGTCACAAAATGGCTAGGATTCAGGGTTGCCAGGCCTAGTTCTACCACAGGTGGATATGCAATGTTGAAGCAAAGGCAAACATCTTCAGAGCCTCATTTTTGCATCTGTTAAATGGAAAGAGTCAGCGCAATGAGGAAGGGCTGCCTGGATCAGGCACTCAAGCAGTGTCTTCCTAAAAAAAGCACAGTTATGATTAGACCAGGCCCAATTATGTTCCAGCTGGTGCTGCGCTGAAGTTATATTCTTATATTCTTTCCTAGATGCCTTTATACCTAGACATGTCTATGGAATACTCTCTGGTCAGTTAGATTTAGTCCTTTGGAGTGAATGAAGTAGGAGAAATTTTTTGGAAGCCTCTGCTTTCCTGATCTAGAGGTCACTCCCTCTTCCTTCTTCGGACCTAATGTCTAAAAGAGCAGCCATATCCTAACATGAAGCAGTGGAGTGAGGATGAATTTGTTAATGGTGAAGTGGAGAGAGAAGAAAAGAACAACTTCCTGAAGGCATCACTGGGCTCCCACTCAGCCCTGATACCTTTTGTCTAGTCTCCAGCTATGTGATGATTCAACAAAGCTTTCATCTCTGTCCATCAGTCCCACACTACTCCAAGTGCTGCCTGTGAACAGGTGAAATGGAGGACTTTCTGATCATACCCAGACCTGCTGTAGGGAGGCTGCACTTTAACAACAGTCTTCAGATCAGTTATACTCACGTACCATCTAAGAAGCACTATCTAATCCAGGTGTCTGTTGCTTACAGCCTAGCCCTTATATGAAATTTTCGGGAGACAGATATAAGCTGAGTTTTAGGTATTTTTATAAAAACGTAAAATATCCAGGCTCTATTTAGAGTCTACTTTCATTCAACCTTAGAGAAATGCTTAGATTTACCTCCCTTATGGAAATTATCAGCCTACTGTGTGACTGCTACAAAGCAGACCCTAATATTTGTTATTAAATGCTCATTTGACTACATGTGACACCTCACCTGTGAGGCTAAAAGCTTACAGTGAGCAAAGACTGTGTCTTATGTCTTTTTCTGCCCTACAACATTTTGCAGAGTACTCATATAACTGTAAGTATCTGATAAATATATTATTTCAGTGTATTTTACTTATTAGAACAATCAAAGCCAGTTTCTGGTTAATCCTCCTAATGCCCTCAAAATCCCATCACATTTTCTGGGCATTCAGGAAGACTGAGTCTATTCTAGAAAGCGCTTTGCTTGTTTTCCTTAGGCCCCTTCTTCATCACTTTAGGGAACTTGATAGCAGTGGACTTCTCCACTGAACACTAGGCCAAAGAGTTCACAGAGCTGAACACGACAGTGCACTGTCAAACTTTGCTGGTCTTCTGTCAGGCACTGCGCTGGGCAGGGGGCACCTGTTCTCCTGGCAAACCTAAATGATATTTCCTTCAGTGCTCATGTTTCCCTATGCTCATCTGAGATCTCTATTCAGTCTCTCCGCCATTCTTTAGCCCTCCCATTTCCTTTCCACTCCCTATTGCCTTCCCAGTGGTCAGTACTCTGGGCTCCATGGTAAGGACCTGCTCCTCAAATCCTCAGGCTCCTTCCCTTTCATCTTTCTCTGTTGCTGGTGAGCTTCTCCACCTCTGAGCTTGGGTGCGAAGAGGGCAGGGGATTAAGGACTCTTACCGTGTATTCTCTTTTCTATGTTGAAAAACCTAGACTACTACACGTGTTTGAAATGCCATCAAATTTTCTTTCACAAAACATCTTGCTTTCATGCCTCCATGCCACTAAAGTCTTTCTTCTCTTTATTTCTCTTTTTAAGCTTGAACATTTTTGAATGTCATAAATATTTGCACATATTTTTAAGTCATAATGCTGCTTTTATTCTGGTATACATTAGGTGTTGATCAACTCAGGGTAATTAGCATACCTATCACCTTAAATTATAATCATTTCTTTGTGATAACTACATTCAATTTTCTGTCTTTTGACAATTTGACGCGCATAATGCATTATTGCTCGGCTAAGGACTTCCAAGTGCATAGCCAGGAATTCTAAGCTGGGCGGTGGCACCATGCTCCTGGCTCTGTCCCGCTTCCCTAGAGACCTTTACTTTAGAAAGGGAATGTGCCCAAGTCACCGAAAAAACACAGCTTAGCTCTTACCTCAAATCATTACCAACTGTATTCAATAATTATGAGAAAGCATAATCTAGAATAAATCTCCCTAACAGGTAACTTCAAATGGTTTAGAAGTAGGCAGAGATAGTGATGACACCAGCTCTGGAGGCTTCTGGGATAGGCAAGGGCACTGAGCTGTCAGCACTGGCCCTCCTGTGCTCCTCACCTGTGGCATGAAGTACAATGCCTCTACTGTAAGCATGTCACCCCAGGTCATGTTACTCAAAGCAGGAGGTGCTCTGCCACCTGCCTGTCTATTCTACAAGTGATCTCCTGCTGTGCACAGGTCTGTGGGGAGCTACTGGAAGACTTTCCCAAGGTACCCAAGGACAGGCCTTGGTGTGTGGGACACTGGGCAGTTGGACTCAGGTGGAGCCCTAGGTCTCTGCCTTACATGTGCTGGGCCACTCTTTTTCACCTACAGCTGCATTCTTTTAGGGAGTCTGCAGTAACTCCTGAGCGGTGGCTGCTCAGTATTGCACATGCATCCCCTGTCATTCCTCATCATTATGTTGAAACATTCAATAGGCAAAGTTTCAGTTCAATTAGAAATTCAAATGTAACATCACCAGAAAAGTCAACAGTAAAATTATCAATGAAAGTAAAAGAAGTGCTATTAAATCTTTAAACTATAATTTCAACTGTTATAAAAATTGTAACTGCGGTCTGTAAGAAATCATTTCAGAAATTTAATACCTACTTGTGGAACCAAGTTTCTTATAAGTGGTGATTGTGGAGAATTTGAGGACAGCCATCATTAGATAATATTGATCAGGGCCTGGTGAGCAGTCCTTTCCAATGTGAAGCAATATGAAAACATGATGTTTCTGGAGGTGAGGTCAGGCTTCCCATTGCAAATTTGAAAGGATTTGGTTTGAAAATTTTATTCAAATTCAATAATATCTTCCCCAACACCTGTTTTTCTTATTATAACTACATAATGTGAAGAAAAGGTAATAAAATTTTTATAACAAGCCCCACAGAAAGGCTTCCAAATCCCTTCTGGTTTCCTCTAGTATATAACACTGTTACTGTTCATGTGCCACCATGTAACAAGTTTGGGAAATACCGCTCTACAGAGAATGTGAATTCTGGGTGCAGCCTATTTAATATCCAGTCCTAGCTCTGCCACATGCTGGCTGTGTGACTTTGAAAGCTATTTAACTGACCAAAACCTCAGTTTCCTCATCTGCAAAATGGGGAAGCAGTTTCAGAGCTTTATGACTGGCCTGCTTACCCAAAGACCCACACTGGCACCACAAACTCAACTTGACATCTGTGTGACTTTGCTTTTCTTAACCCTGCTTCCCCAGAGTTAGAGATTCAGATGGTGCTATCATGGACTAATGTGAGCACACGACCCTGTCACCTGTTCATGGGTCCTGTCGGGGGCTGGACTTCAAGAGGGACAGGACTAAGTCACAGAATCCCCATAAAACTGCCACTTCAGAAAGGAGGGGGCTAGCACCCAGCGCTCGGCTGCCACTTGCTGATTTAGTATTCAGAACTCAGAATTTATGGAGCCTCCTTCCTCTGTCACACCATCCATCAGAGGCAGACACTCAAGAGACGGAAGGGGGAAAAAATTAAAAACCTGTTTATTGCTCAACTTGCTCTAGGCATGTTTTAGCTTATTGTTCAGTTCTGTTCATTGCGGTGCCTTGATCTGAATGACTTTCTTCTTTTCCGTGGCTAACGTGTATATTTGGTGGCTGACTGGATGGTTGGATGTACTCCCGCATATATATCTATGGCAAGATGAGCAAGCACCAGAAATTGCCCCACAAGTAAAGTTTTTAAGGCTCAGGGTGGGCTGGGGACTTCAGAACCTGCCTGGGCCCGGTTCCAGCTGCCCTGCATCTTTGCTCGCATTGAGCTGGGCCAACCTTGGTTGGCGCGGGGCACTGCACTGCGGGTGCTGATTGGGTATGCTGTATCTGTTCCTGGAGATGTCAAGGAGAGTGTGTGGGCAGAATGAGCACAGAATGCACAATGGCAACAGGCAGAAAGGCAGGCAGTGGGGTGTGCAGGGAGGGATGGAAGCAAGGAGCCAGCAACGTGAGTTGGTGACATCCAGTTATTTAAGAACAAAAGAGGGTCACTTTTGTGTTCTACTGAATGCTAAAATGTGTGTCATAGCAGCAGAGTAGGTTGTGAACAATATACACCAAGGACTCTGGAATTCTGGTGGAAATGCCCTTGCTTCCATCGGAGCTGACTGTGGGTTCTGGAGTCAGGTCACCCATCTGGGATTTCTCACTTCACCCCTTCCAGCTGTTGACCTTGAGCCAGTTACTTAAACACTCTGTGCTGCAGTTTTCTCACTTCTTCATCCTTGAAATGGGGATAATAATGTCCCTGTGATTCCCAGGACAGATGCTCAGCACTCGAGAGTTGGCTCACGCAGCTTAGTTCTTACCACACACTTGCAGTGTGTTGCCAGTGGGATTCGCTTCTGCTTCTTGGCTGTGACCCTCCATCAGTACAGCTGAGAATGCAATCCTGATCACTTCCCAAGGGCTTATATCATCACTCAGTGGTGGGATATGTAGTTTCCACAAGAGCACATGCTGTCATCACACATACCACAGGGATGGTTAACACTGTCCACCACAGTAGCTGGAGATTGTACTCGGGCTCTCTGGATCTACAACAAAGGATTCTGCTTGCTTGTTTTCCCACATCTCAATTCTCAACCCTTACTTAACAACTCGAGAAGGTCTGGAAGCAGTGTAGATGTCCTCAACAACTGCTTCTGGAGTTGTTTCAGAACAAACTAGTTTTTGAGATAGTCTCAGATAGAAGAATACAGCATGAGCTCTGCCCACATGAAGGGACAGGTAACCTAGGCAGGGCCATGGTCTGCAATAGTCCAAGCCCATTTGCAGGGAAGGGCATTTCTGACTGGACAGTAATGGTGGCTTAGATCTAGGCAGGTGAAGAGAAGATGGGATACAGTGGGGAGTGGGTGGGACTGTTGGAAATATTGGGAAGATCAAAGACTGTCTGCACACCTGACCTTCTTGGCCCAATGCTCTCTCATTCTGTCTTTCTCTCTCTCTCTTTCTCTTTCACACACACACACACACACACACACACACACACACACACACGCACTCCACTCACAAAGGACAAACATTTCCGAACACTAATTCAGTCTAGGAGACCCAGAAAGATTATGTAGCACAAAGACTTTTCTAGAAAGAGGATACTGGCAGAAACAGTAAGCACTGCCAATTGAAGAAAGGCAACAAGAAGGGTGGAAAACTGGAAACCACACCACACAGGGACCAGGAAAGAAGTCAGGGAAAGGTCATGTGCCCTGTGAAGACTGGTGGTGGGTGATGCAGCCTACAGAAACTTGGTTTCCAAGATCCATCTGAGACAGCTGTGGCCTCTAGGGTCTCCAACGTGCCATCCAAGGCTGTGGGCACAGAAGGGCAGAAGGAAACACAGTAGTGCTTGAGCCCATGACTGAACTTGTTACTGCTTTGTGACAAGAGAGCATAACCTCTTGAGTGAGAGAACAACATCCTCTTCCAGACCAGCTGTGATGGTTTGAATGAAAATGTCCCCGATAGGCTCCAAGTATTTGGACAGTTTGTCCCCAGATGATGGCACTGTTTTGGGAGGTTTTAGAAGATGTGGCTATCCTGGAGGAAGCATGTCCTTGGCGGTGGGCTTAGAGAGTTCTTAAGCCTTGACAGATCTCCAGTTGCTCTTTTTGCTTCCTGTGCCTGCGTGATGATGTGAGAGCTTAGCTTCTGCTGCTCCTGCTCCAGCCACCTCCAGCCACCATGCCTCCCTGCCATGACGGACTGTAATTCCCCTGGAACTGTAAACTCAAATAAACTCTTCTTTCTATAAATTGCTTGGGTCAGTGTTTCCATCACAGCAACAGAAAACTGACTAATACACCATCTTTATATGCAGACAGGTTCAAACTCCTATTCTGTGGTTCTCTGACTTTGTGACATTCAATAGTGTCTTGAAACCTGTCCTTTTTGTTGTTGTTTGTCTTGATTTATTTTATGTGCATGAGTGTTCTATCTGCATGTATGTAAGTGCACCCATGTCATGCAGTGCCTACAGAGGCCAGAAGATGTCATTGGATCCCCTGGAACTGGAGTTAAGGATGGTTGTTAGTTGCTATGTGGGTGCAGGGAATCAAACCCAAGTCCTCTGCAAGAGTAGCCAGTGCTCTCAACCTCTGAACCATCTCTCCAGCCCCAAGAACCTCAGTCTTCTTACCTGCAAAATGAATATAAGATGATACAACTCATGAGCTTAAGAATTGTAGACAGTGCCCAGTTCATGTCAGGACTCATAATGGCAGTAAATACCTAAACCCAAGGGAGCTCTGCATCCTTTATATGACTGAACTAATTTGATTCTCACAGCAACATTTTGAGAAAGGTGCTATTATTGTCTCTGATTTTAAGTGAGGAAATTGAGGTACAGAAAGGTTAACTAACTTGCCCAAGACCCACCATTCATTCATGGGGCAGCCAGCAATGGGAACCAGGCAGCTCAGCTCCAAGCTAATGGAAGGCACTGAGCTGCCCCTATGGTGACTATTTGCTGCATTGAACTCTAATCACTTTAATTTGGAAGTAGTTCGAAGTGGCTGCAGTTTAGTCTTGCTAAGTAATGCAGATATGTTTACATATCAATTAGCATACACACATATAGTTAGGCAAGGTAGACCTATGACTTGTTCACCTAATAACCATTTCTCTCCTTCTCTTCTTCCTCCTCTTTTTTTTCTATCTGTGTGCAGATGTATACACCTATTTGTATGTGCAGGCACATGTATGTGGGGGGGGTACATGCACATGTGTATGCACATGCATTTGGAACCCAGAAGTCAACCTTGGGTTTTGCTCTTCAGGAGCTTTCCACCTTGGTTTTTGAAGCAGTGTCTTTTACTGGAACTTGGGATTCACTGATCAGGTTAGCTGGTCAGTGAGCCCCAGGGATCTTCTTGTTTCTACCTCCTCAAGACTGGGGTTATAACTATGTGCCACCACATCTGACTTTTTATGTAGATGCTGGGAGAGCAAACTTGGGCCCTTATGCCTGTAGGACAAGTGTTCTACCAACAAGCTACCTCCTTAGTCCTGCTTCCTTGCTAATCAAAATCGATGTTCTATCTGGGGAGCAATGTGGTGAAACCTGATTGTTCTAAAGCAACCATGGTAGACCCTTCTGTGTCCCCTGCTGCCTTGTTAGACACCACTACACACCCAATGTAGGAGTAAGAAGGGATACTTCTGGGAAGAGTTTGCTCTCAGAAAAACAGGTAAGTGGGTTCTCCAGTGCCCAAGACATCGTCACTGACAGTCTTCAAAAATATCCTACAGAGTAACTTGTCTTGGTTGTTGTTCTCTGCTTATTCTCTTATTACGTTTTTTAAATGTGAGGCTAAGGTGTATTGGAGAAGAAAGAAGGGCTTGAGTCTGGTCTCCTGTCACCTGGGCAGGCATACCCAGGCCAAAGGCTTCACTGTGAAATAGGTACAGAGCTGGAATGCATTCATTTTCTTCACAGAAAATGGCAGGTTTGTAGAGGGGTGGGTGCTGAGGACTGTACTAATCGTGGAAGAGACAAATGTGTGTCCAACACCATTCTTACCCGTTTCTTCCCCATCATTAGCACGAAGGATCCAATCTTTTCCCATCAAAAGGAAGCCATGAACGCCATCTCCCAAGCCATGTTCTCTTCTACTCTCACCTCATCTCATCCCCTTCTCAGTTCAGATTCTGCATCTCTGAGGCCCAGGCAGACGGGACCTGGCACACCTGCCTGTCCTACAGGCTCAGCTCCTCCTCTGCATGCCTCCTTCCTGGCCTTCCCAGTCTTTCCAGACAGCCTGTAGTCCCCTGCTGGCATCAGCTCAGGATGGTCTCAGCCTCTAATGGTCTCCCAGGCAGGATTGCCCTGTGCTGAAATTCCTAATTAGGAATTTCCCTTTCTCACTGTCTTGTTATTTGCATCCTCCATTGCCATCATGGACGGCACAAAAGAGTGGCTACTGTTGACCACCATATTGTAGGCTTGCCCTGCCTCACTCAGTGCCTGGTTCCTAAGAAGTACAGAGAAAATGCTAGTTCAATAAGAAAACAAAGCCTTGCTATCAGGAAACATGGGATAAACAGAACGTGAAAAGGCAATAGCAAGAATACAAGCCAGGTTCAAGTGAATAGGTCCAGGCCTTCTGCAAAGAGAGCCCTATTTAGATTTCTGCAGTTACCCTGGAAAAGTTGGCAATGACTAGATAGTGGGAATGCAGAGAAAGAATATGTGGGAAATGCTGCTCACTCCGTCATTTGTTGAGCACCTATTACTTGCTGGGCTCTGAAGATACAGCAGTGCACAAAGCAGCTTCTGCTCCATCCATGAAACTTACCATTCTAGTTGAGAAAAAAAGATGACCAAATAAAACGTTACATTATGTTAGAGGATGCTAAGTGCTGGGAGGGAACAGCACACTGCCCAAACCCTAAGTAAGCCTCTGAGAGAACCTCCACACAAGCCCCTTTCAGACTCCACCTCCAGGTCTTTCTGGGAAGTCCCTTCTGTTCATTTGAAGAGACTTCAGGGCACCAAGGACTCTCCACTTGGCATGGCACATGCTGTGCAAGGCATGAGGTTCCTTTTCTGTGTGGCGGTCTTTGCTCTCTGCCAGGAGCTCCCTGTGGATGGTCCCATGTCCTAAGCTTCTGTTTTTTGCTCTTTTGCAGCATTATGCTCTGCTCCTGTTAGATAGTCAATAAATACTTGTTAATTTGATGGATTGCATGATTCATAAATAAAATTGCAAGTGAAACCTCTAGTTAGAGTCTCTTAAGGAGTTTTTTCAAGGCTCTGATTACTAAACACTGTACAAAGGGGAAAACATCTTTAGAAGCAAAATTAGGGCACTTCTCATCCTGCTTTCATGGCAAGAATGAGAACTGTGAGCACAACACCTTCCCTGGACACCAGGATCCAGAGACGGAGACAATTTACCTAAGCCTACATGTAGTTCAGATTTTCCTGGACTCAGTTTTCTCACCTATAAAAAGGACTGAGTTACTACCGAGTCACTTATTTCAGGTGCGAAGATCAAAAGGAACATGTGAGATTTTTTAAAAAGATGGGCTCCTACTCTGTGCAATGGTTCATTGCCCTCCCTGTGATGCCAGGGAAGGTAGAGGGCTCCCTGAGTGCAAGGCACGTTTGTTTGTGCTCGCCCCTTCCTTTCTTGTTGGAAAGTGAAGCTTTGTGTCATCTGCAGGACCAGGAAGTACCTGTCATCAGAGGAGATCGGGGTAGCAAGGGTATTCCCTGTGATACTGCTGGGTAGGCCTGCTTAACAGCTTGCCTATTTTTAATTTAATCTCGTGCCGCTCTTGTTAGCATCTGGTTATTATTAGACCATAACCACAATAATAAGTACTCCAGTTGTATCCTTTATCTGAGGAGTGCATTGCAATCCTTTTTATTTGTTAGTTGCAGTTCAGTTGTCCTGGAAACCAATATGCACCCAAACAGGAAGAAAAATGGGGCCAGAGCTGGGGTAAAGTGTCTACCAGGCAGCTCCATTTGTCTTTGACCAGCAGGATGCCAGTGTTCCCTTGGGGCATTTGAAGAAGTTAGACTAAAGTAACCCTTCCTTGAGAGGAAAGCATGGTCTCAACCTAGGGACCTCTACTCAGTAGGAACCCCCCAAATGCACCTACAGGGGACCTATGACTGCCAAATAGCTGGCTAATGGGAGAGCTAGCCCTGCAGTTTGGGGCACGGAGAGAGGTTGCTCTTTGTTTTGCATCTGGGACGACATCTGAAGAAATCGCCTTGTATATAAGCGAATGTATGACTCTCTCTCTGGGAGATCAGTCAATTACAGCAAATTGAGCTATTTCATTTCAACTTGCAAATGGCTTTCAGTTACACAAGTAGACACATTAATCTAATAACTAATGATCATATATTTCACTAATCATACAGCCCTGCATGTGGTATAATATCTAATTATATTTAATATTAAGACATCTTCACATGTGCGGTTTTACCAACTGTCTAGCTCAGGGAGCCACGCAAGAGCAGAGTGACAAAGAAGAGGAACTGGCTTCTACAGTGGCAGGCAGGGAGGCAGGCAGGGAAGCAGGCAGGTGGCAGTGTCTAGGAGGCTAGGCTGCCCCCTGAAGGAAGACTCTGCTTGGACATGGAGGGAGCTGTGTGTCCTATCAGGACCACAACTAACTCACAGAGCTTTTTCCCCAAGCCCCATGGATGGACCAAGTGGAGAAGGCTCCCCTTTCTGTCAGCTGACATGTCTAGCAGCTCCCTCTAGTTGGACCTGAGACAGCAGAGCACAGTCTAGTTTGGGGCCCTCTTCAAGCTCCTTCAGCTAGGCACCATCTATGCAATCCTAGGCCATGGCCCTGGATTAACCCGGACACAAGGCTATGAAAACATGGGCCCCACCAAGGCCGACTCAGGTACTTCATACTTCATCTTTTGAAATGCCAGCCCTGCAGACAGCAGAGGGCTTCGAGAGGCTGGGCTTACCCTCCTTACCCGCAGAGCAGAATAGTGGGGTGGGAGGGGTGGGGGAAGGGCTGGATGTGTGTTGAACTTAGGGTCCTTTGAGATCAACTTCCAGCTGTCACTCTCCATTCCTGGCTGCATCCTTGGGACACTGGTTATCTGACTTGTTATTTCAATGACTCTGGGTCCTGAGGCCAGTGCTGACCAATGCTATTTTCCTAGAGAATGGCTGGGATGAGTGGAGTTTCCTCCAAACCCATTCATTCTGTGTATAGTTACTTTTCTTGAGATTCAGAGGTGTGAGGAAAAGTAATGAACTGTAATCCTGGACAGGGATGACTGGCTCCATGCCATCAACCTCTTTGAGTCTAAGCTACTTCCACAAAAAGACCACTTCTGCCCTGAACTTCAGAAACAAATAAGAGGCATCAGTACATTCGTCACCAAAACATCTGCCTTATCATTGCCCTAGACATGTCTCCATACACAGCTGTCCGTTGATAGCCACAGGGATAGTTCCAGGAACCCTGAAGATATCAAAACATAGACACAATAATATCTGCAGAGAATCCTCATATATCCTCCTGTATGCTTAAATCGCCTCTAGATTACTTAGAGTAATAACATGTATATGCTAGGTAAGTAGTTGTGACATAGTTTTTAAGAATGAATGATAAAGAAAGTCACTCCTTTTTGAGTACTTTCAACCCATGGATGGTCAAACTACAGACATGGAGCCCACAAATAAAAAGAGTTGACTATATACATGTAGAAGGGAATTAAGTTTTGGGACCTACCTTCCATACGCCTTCCCAGTATCATCAATCCAAATGACTACAGGAACCGAGTATAGCACTTCAAGATGTCATGATGTACCCAGGACAAAACTACAAAGATGGTCCAATTGTAAAAATGAAAATGAGTTTGCAGTTACCCGCATAAGAACCATGTGGAGGGGGCTGGAGAGATGGCTCAGTGGTTAAGAACACTGGTTGTTCTTGCTGAAGACCTGGGTTTGAATCCCAGCACCCACATGGCAGCTAACAACTGTCTATAACTCCAGTCCCAGGGGATCCAACAGCCTCTTCTGACATCCATGGGCATTGCACAACATGGGTGCACTTATCTACATGCAGGCAATACATGTATACACATAAAAAATAAAAATAATAAATTTAAAAATTTTAAAAAAGAACCACATGGATCTGAAACCCACACCCCTGCACCTTCAGGTCCTATGACAAGGATCAGCTTTTACCAGGGACCCAGCTGTGAATCTCTTCTTGGAGCTCAAACCTTTTTCCTGTTTCCGCTGGTAGGACCTCAGAGCTACAAGACTTTCCAAGGTACTGATGCTTGTGTTTCTGTGCCCAGTTTCCTTGAGTACTTTTAGTATTTGCTACAATTCCTTATTGCAAGCTGGGCAGGAGGCAGGGGGAGGAAGGGATCTAAAAAAGCAAGCAGTTAAACAATAAACTTGAAGAGCCAAATCCCAATCTGCTGTGATGGAGAGTAGCGGCCCATGGGAAGAAGGAGGCATCACCAGTCCCAAAGGTGGAACTTGATCTTGGCCACAGGAATGGATGGGATGTTGCCTCTTTCTTCAAATCTTCATCCAGGACTTGGGAATCCCAGTGCCCATGCCTTTCTGTGTGACCTTAGACCTCAGGCCTTTGAATCTCAGTTTTCTCAATTTTAAAATGAGAGGGCTGACGGGGCACAGGTTAAAGACAATAGTAAAGAAGAAACAGATGAGAAATAAATACCTTTTGTGAGATGCTTCAAGAAATAGTGGTCAAGATCTCCCTGAATCCTGGGGTTGACCTGGAAAGACACCTTGAAAGCATCTCATCTATCCAATGGGAGCCACCATTCCACTCTCCCCAAGAAGCTGTTGTGAAGATTTGATGCGATGATGAAGGAAGAATTTTGCATCATCATCACTCCTGGTGCCATTGCCACAGTTATTGTTTATGTCAACCACATCCGGCAGAACTTGATAGGTCCCATCTAAGTGTAATACCAGAAATCAATGGTCGCCCATCAGTGCTCTACAGTTTAGAGACAGCCTACAGATATTTATCCCCATGTTCATTTAGGAAAGGGAGTCTTTGTCAAAAATTATAGATCTCATGGGGAGGGGTTCACAGTCCCCAGTCCTAGCTGAGGAGCTATTGGTAGCTGATAGCTGCTGGAGGAGGAGGAGTCAATTATCTCTAGGGGTGTGGCCTGTAGTAGGTTTCTCATGCTCCAGTGGATGACTCCATACCCATGGGCATATGGGTAGCAATAATTAGACTCAGTAGGTATTGCATAGGACTGTCCTCAGACCATCAAGCTATAGACAGACACCTTCTTCCCAAGCTTGGTTGTACCCGTTTGCCTAGGATATCACAAACTTGTTGACTGTTGACCCTCCACAAGAAAGGAGGGATAGGGAGACAGTAAGTCATACCTCCCAACCAACCACTTGGCCCTAGTTACACGAGGGAGAGGGGCTAATGGCATACAAGCGGAGGAAGGCATCGGGAGGATCTTGGGCCATTTTGTATGGCTGCTGAGGAGTCTCCTTCCATGCCCAGATGGAGACTTCCCATTGCAGCCTTGGGGCAGGGGGTGAGCACCCACACTCCTATAAGTAAGTCCTCACCCACTGCTCTGTAGGTAAGCCAAATAAACTCTCTGGTGTTCCAAACTGCAGTTTGGAGAAATTGGACCTTGGTTTGTAATAGGGACCAAAGGAAGAAGGGCATCAGACATTGTGTCTCCAGAAGGAATTTTAGCAACAGTGGGATATAAAAATTAGTTTTAAAAAAGAAGAGGATGTGAAGATGTGAGGGAGAAGTGGATGGAGGTCCCAAAAGAGGGAAAGTAGGGAGGTGGATATGATTTAAATATATTGTATATGTGTATGAAATTACCAAATAAAAAAATTATACCTCTCTGTGTCTTCTTGGAAAACTAAAATATCTGGTGCCATGGTCATGGACTTGAACTCACAAGAGGAATGGCCTCCATGGAAGTAAGCTGTGGCCTCTCATTTGTCTCACTGTCTCTGCCTTTACCCTAGACTTGTTCTAGACACTGTCCAGCTCTCTGCTGGCTTCTGGAGTCTTCTTGGTTTTTACTTTCTGTGATCAATGACTTAAGAGTTCAGAAATAAGTAAAGTCATGCCTTGGGTTCTCATAAAAGATGAGTCATGTGCTCAAAGCATGTGTTCAAGTCTGGGTTGTGCTATCCTAAAAATGCTCTTAAACAGCAGAATTTGTATGTTGTTCATGGAAGAGTCCCTAGTCATTTTAGGCATTCTGCCTTGGTGCACAAATTCATAATTGCATGGCAGGGGCAGCATGGAAAAGAGATGCGCTAAATTGCACCCTGTAAATTTCAGTCCAGAAGTGACCCTTACCATTTCCACTCTTGTTTTAGTGACTGGTAAAAGCCACGTTGGCCACCTAAATTTAGACTTCCTATGTTAGACAAGATTCTCTGTAGAAACAGAACTGATAGAATATATAAATATATATGGAGATTTATTAGATTGGCTTAAACAGTAGAGGCTAGAGAATCCAACAATGGTTGCCCACGTGCTGGAGAGGCTGAGAACTCGGTAGCTGCTCAGCCCATGAAGCTGAATGCCTCAGCAGTTACAATTTGGTGCTGAAGGCCTGGAGCATTCCTGGAGAGTCACTGATATTTACTCTGTGTTAGAAGGCCGAAGAAGCTGGAATCTGATGGCAGCAGAGGATGGTAGCAGCAGGGGGAGACACATTTGCTCCAGAAGAAGTGAGGGCAGGCAGGCAGGCAACACTCTTTTTCCTTGGACCTCTTTAAACCTAAGCTGCTCGATGGACAGGTTAAAAGGTATCTGCTGAAGGTGCCAGCCACTCCTCTCTCGAAACACTTCACAGACACACCCAGAAGTATGTCTTATAGATTATTCTAAGTTCCAGCAAGTTGACAATATCAGTCATCGTGCTTCCCACGAGGAAGAGTGCCAAGTGTTTATGAACAGCAATAATACAGACAACCACAAAGCCATAACATATATCATTGTTTTTCAACTTCAAATTTAATACAGGCCAGTAATTGATATGTCTATAATGTCCCTACTCCAATCACACTAAAAAGGTCAGGCATGAGCTGCTAGGATGTTGGAGAGAAATGGAGAGAGAAATGCTTGAGGCACTCAAAGGCCAAGTTAGCCTCTTTATAAAGGTGCCAGGATCTAAATGATTCAAAGGAGTGAGAAGGAGCAGGGAGATTTAGAGTTCAGGAGTGCTGGGGAGGTTGATATGCAGTTCCCATAGAATGTGTACTAGAGTTTAAATTCTGTCCTGTGTAAGAAGTCTTTAGAGTGTTTTAAGCAGGAAGACAGAGCCAGGTTTGAAATGAAAATGGAAATCAAAGCCAACTAATGTTCCTGTGACCCAGGACTCTTCTGAAACAACAGCTCCAAAACACACTTGGGTCCAACCTTTTCTTGCCTCCATTTTTTCCCTGTGCTTCTCCTTGGGAGGGCATGAATTGCACCATCAAGGTTCAGTGAAAGGTAGAACTGAGAGGTAAACAAGGAGGCATGCATCCCTCTGCAGGCTCTTGGCTCTTTGATGACACCCCTCCCTACCTTCCCAAGAGCTTCCTACGATGAGGACAGGAGACCACCCTTGGGGGCTTCCCTCCTTTGCCAATCAATTCTCCTCAATTACCAACAAATCTAAATGTGATTTATCTGTGCAAGAATCATTCCAATATCAGGCAAGAATCTATCAATAAAACCCCCTAAGGCAATCTTGCTCAGAGTTGTCAATAGACGCTCTAAAGCACAAAGGCATAGCAGCCAGCAATCAGAGTATTTTTGCCTTCCACCCCCCTTTTTTGGGGAGCACTTAATTAAGTCGACCAGAAGCTGTCAAAGATAATTTTCAGAGCGCATGACCTCAGCAGCTGACATTTGATAATATTACATTCCATGTTGATTGAAATTGATTTTCCCCTCTTTTTGGGGGGATGGAGAGAAGGTGGGAGGGTGAGGTTGCAGATGAAGGGAAGCCTGGATTCCTTTGGCTTCGTTGCTCAGCCAAGGCTATTAGTTTATGAGGCCACCCTAGTAGACTACTGGGCGCCCCTGCCTTCAGTGGGACCAGGGCCAGGCAGCCATTTTCCAGTTCAGCATCATCTGTCGTTTGTGTGGGGTGCTCCACCTGAAGAGGAAAGAAGCAGGAACCTGGCCTGCAAATACTGAAAGAGAAACTTGAGTTACCCCATGAAGTGGATGGCATCCAGTAGTCTCTGTCTCTGGGGAGATGGTAACACTGAGTGGAGAAAGCACATGGGAGGTGCCCAGTAGCTGGTCTCAGTTGGGTGTAACCTTCATATTTGGCCACTTTGTTTCTAACAAGTATTTGAGGTGGCTCTCCATAGAGTCAGCTATCCTCCACTTTATGGCTAGAGAAGTACATTCCAGCATCTACCATCCCTGCCCTCTCCTGGACCTAAGAGCCAGCCAGCAGTCAGTCTTCTTAGTCAAGTCTTATCTCTAAAGCCTCCAACAGCCCCAAAGTGGCTTTCCAACAACCCTCCACCGTTCAAATAATTTTACCTTAGGCTCAGACTCAAGTTTGACTTTGGATCTTTCTTGGGTGTGGGAAACTGACCACTTGTCCTCCTGGTTTCTGGATTTTTCTGGCTGGCATTGGTTCCTCACATTGACTGACTCTTTGGCTGACCAGACTTGCCATGCATGTAAGGTTCTAGGTTAAAGTGGGGGTGTCTCTAATTTCTGCTTCAAATCTTTGGATTCAGGCATTTTCCTGTGTTTAACCACTGGCCAAGGTCAGAACTCTGATCTCCAAGGAAAACATTTCCTTTTTAAAAAAATAAACTTGCCTATTTTCCACTTTCTTTACATTTTGTTTAAGTGCCTTCAAAGAACAGCTTAAACCCAATCGGTGATTGTCCCCACCCATCCAACAGCCTGTCTAGGGCAAGCTACAGACCAGGCCTCTGTGACTGGCTGGTTCTCGTGTTCAGTCAGGAACCACTAGACAGGTAGAGATGACAACTGCTCACCTGCAGATCAGTCTGCCACCTCAGGCTGTGCAGTGAACTCAGGAGCTGGTGCAGTCTACACTCCCTGAAATTCTCCCTGGGCCACACAGTTCTTAATTTCTTCATGGTCTCTGTAGACTTAGAGATTAGGCATGATCTCCCATGGATGTTCACAGGGGATGGTACCACATGCACATGGAATTTCCCAGATCAACAGACCCATGGAGTGAGTTCCATTGTTGCACGGCACATCAATGTCCACAGGGCTCAGAGAGGCATCTGGGTAACACAGAACACTTGGCAGGCAGATACCTCTGTGAGAAGCAGGTGGTCAGTCCTAGGATTGGTCACTACAGAAGATGTGGTTCACTGTCTGGTTAGGGAGTTTCAGGAGTGAGGCAGTCAGTGTGCGAGTGACTTCTGTAGAGGTCACAAACTTGAGCACGGCCCGCTGCCAGAGTTCCTGGAAGACCTGCCACTGACCTTAGCAGGATTCTTAGTGTCTACAATGGCTTCTCCCAGGTCCTCCCCAGATATATGACATAAATACCATCACGTTTCCTTCTTATCCATCTGGAAGCCGAAGCTGGTGCCACCTCTGTGCAAGGAATTTGAGGATATTTTTCTCCCCCATTAGCGAGCATCAAGACCTCTGCACATGTGTCAAAGTCTCCCTTTTTTTAATTTTATGTGTTTGTGTGTATTGCCTGCACGTAGGTAAGTGCACCTGTGTCGTGCAATGCCTGTGGAGGTCAGAAGAGGCTGTCGGATCCCCTGGGACTGGAGTTATGGACAGTTGTCAGCTACCATGTGGGTGCTGGGATTCGAACCCAGGTCTTCTGCAAGAACAACCAGTGTTCTTAACCGCTGAGCTATCTCTCCAGCCCCCAAAGTCTCCCTTTAAGTTAGGGTGGGAAACCAGACAGAACGGATTTCTCCCTGGGTAGTCTAGAAAGACATTGAAAACATGCCTTTTGTGAGTTTAGCTCTTGGTTAAAAATCTACATATGATGTTTCGTGTCTGACCACAGGCAATGATGAAAGCTTCATCTGGCAGGCAGGTGAGAAATCTGCCCTCCCACACAGCTGGCTCACAGCAGCCTCTGGAGAAAGTTACAGTTCAGAGCTCAGGCACATACAAGCCTTCCCTCCTGGGGGCTTTTACTCCCAGGTCTATCTATCTGAGACCTTGGGCAGAGTTCTTCCGTTCCCTCTGTGCCAGTCCTTACAGGGAAGACAGGAAAGCCTGCAGACACTTTTCCTTTCACCAACCCAGGGCTTTCCCACTCCAAATCCTTTCCCCTGACTCACCCTACCCCCAAGTCAAAAACTGCTGGTACTTTTGATTTGGGACTTCTTCAACAGTGAGATGCCCATGTGTCTATGCTGAACTACCTAGACTCTGAACAGAATGCCAGTCCAAAGAGGGAAACAGGGCATGGGAGTGGACATTTACTCCCAGGTTAGACTCTTGCTTATACCACTTCAGTAAGGCATTAAAGGCTTCACTCTTTCATTTTCGGTTTCTTGCTTCAATTAGGCACTCGACACCTGCCAGTTCTCAGGTCCCTCTCCCAGCTCAGCAGAGCTTCTATCAGCTCTAACAGATATGGAGCCTGGAGCAGCTGGAGGCCATGGGGGAAAGACCTTCCAGAAGCTGGATGCAATATAAGGGACTGTGCTATGGAAACAACTCCTTGGTTCTGTGGGGTGGCCCTGAGCTCAAGGTACTAAATAATGAAGGGCTGTGTAAAGAAAAGCTTGAAGGCTTGATGTGGTAGAAAACAGTCTATAAAAATGTCCAAGCATGTTCATATGTCTTTTTTTAAAGAGAAAAAGTAAGTCATTAAAAGTTTTGGACCAGGCATTTGAAGATAGTGAAATGTAGCTGGACAAGTATTTAGTCTCTGAATCTAATTGTATGACTATGGGTAAGACAGGAGCCTCCATTTCCTCATCTGCTCAGTGGGGCTTCAGAGGTGGTGGTGTGGACTAAAGGATCTATGTTTCAAAACCCCACAACTATGGTCATAAGTCTTTCCTTCTCTGTTTTCATCCTTTCCAGGTTGTTGGCATGATCTTCTTCTGGGTGCAACTTTTCTAAGAGTGGGGATAAAGGTGTGTGCCTATTAATAGCAATGAAAGAAAATTGTGGTCCAGATGATACAAAACAGCAAATAAAATGAATTTGCCACATAATTTTCAGCAGCATAATGTGTTTTTAGTGTTATTGAGATATATTTACTCTTCTAAATGCACTTAGCTTTTCTTGAATCATCACTACTGTCTCTGTGTTTTATTCTTAAACTATACAGGAGGCAAATTCCACACATGTTGTGCACAGAGGTATATTATTAGGGTAGGGTTGGTGATGCTACAGTAAGAAACAGCCCCTGCCCTGACTCTCAGTCTTTTCCCTCATTTCTTAGTTATAGGTCATCAGGGATCAGCAATGGCCTCTGTGCTTCACATTACACAGGGATCTAAATCTACAAAATTTCTGTTCAACTCGTGTTTCTATGACTGTGGAAGCAGGGAGCAGCGTAAGTCACACACTAAGTTTTAAAGTGACTGTCCAGAAGTGTCTCTCTTGCGTTAAGTCAAAAGACCATGCCTAGTCCAGGTGACCAATAGAAGAGGCTCAAACATTTGAGGAAAAGCCGAATTACAGCCACAGGAATATAGATTATGTAATAGTAACCTTTGAGAGCATAGTTTCAACCTTGGAGACTGAACTATGATTTAACATCTTTGTTTTATGCCAAGTACAGCTCTTGTTCTGTGAAGTAAAGTCTTGTACCCCACGTCAGATTCTGCTGACTCACCTCTAATTTAACTGAAGGTCAGAGGGGGAGTTCCAACTGAGCTTGGACACACATTGACCTCATACTATCTCAAATGCACACTGAATTCCAGCCCAGGCCTTCTCCAGAAGGAATTTTCTCAGCCAGTTAGCACATGAAACCCAGACATGAAGGGGCATTTTTGTCCCTGGGGTGGTGCTCATCCAACATCCAACAGGAGATGGGGATCAGCCTAGCCTCTGGCCCTTCAGATGGTTCTCCACAATTCCCAGAGGCCCTGCAGACCAGCACCTCCTCTTACAGACACAGCCTTGATGGCGAGTCACTATGATGATGCTTTCTCCTTCCCTACCCATTTTTCCTGAACCTTTATTTCTCTCTGGGATTTCCACCCAAATAAATAACCTGCATCCAAATTTTTTTGTTTCGATTCTGATTCTGGGAGAATCCTCTCTAATACATCTAGCATTTTAAGAGAAGGGATTGCAAATATCTGCTCAAAAAATATAGGAAATGGAGCTGAGGTGTTACTCAGTGGTAGTATGCTTGCCTAACATGTTTGAGGACCTGAGTTCAATCCCTAGAAAAGCATTGTTGGGAAAAAAAAGACAACAGGGTTAACATAGACATTCTCTGATGCTGTCTGGGTCTCCTCCTGAAAATTAATCTTCTTGGGCTTCAAGAAAATCTTCCACTGTGCAAAAGGGGCCTTGGTCAGAATCTGAGTAAGGAAAGTGCAAGATGGCTCTGTATGAGGAAGTTGGAGAAATGAACTTTTTGCTCTAGAAAGAGGTCAAGGAAAGAACTGGAAAGGCAGAGGAGGGATCAGCTGTCATTATTCTTTTATTCTTTAAACAATTTCACAATTTAGGGGCTGAAGAGATGGCTCAGCAATTAAGAGCATTCGATTCCCAGAACCCACATGGTTGCTAACAACCGTCCATAACTCCCACTCCAGGGGATCTGATGCCACACCTCCAGGGGCACTGCATGACACAGGTATACTTACACACATACAGGCAAAACATTCACACACATAAAATAAAAATAAATAAAATATTTAAATTTTTTAATAATTTCATACATATGTTGCAGGAACTTCCAGGAGTCAAGAGACCAGCAGCCAGGTCAGGTGAAGAAGAAGAAGTTTATTCACACCACACCCAGATTATTCTGTAATGGCACCAGTCCTAAACTCAAGTTTATAGGGAAATTTATAATCAACTCATATGCAGATGTTAAGAAGCAGGGGGTTTCCAGAAGCATATCATGGTAGTTAAGTAAGTGTTTACACATAAGCCCGTGGTTACAAAAGATCACAAGAATGCAGTAGTTTGGCAAACAAAGATTTACCTTCCTTCCATGCCTGCCAAATATTTTCTTCCTCCCAACAAGCCCTGCTTCCTACTTTACTGTCTTTTTTTTTTTTCTTTTTTAGGTCCACTGCATTTAATTACGCCTGATATTAATTTGAGTAGCTCATTGTGCTAGGAATCCTTCTCCTTCTCCAAACACCCAGGAAAGGCCTCTGCGTAGCTAAATGCATTGTGTGCATGGTAGGTCTGAAATTACTGAAGACCAGCTTGAGTCCTAAACCCAATAAACTGTGAAGTGGAGAGGGTAGGCTTGGGACTGCACAGGTTCTTCAAGTGGAGCCAATTCAGAGGACTTAAGGCTCAGGGATAAGGCTTGGCAGACATTTTGGGAATTCCATGCCTTCCCTAAATTGATAGCAGACCCTTATGTTAAGGGGGGGATTCCCCCAACTGATATGTCAGTCACCAATCACACTGAAAAAATGTTAACCTGTTTTGGTGGATAAAGAAATGAGGCTGAGCGCTGCTGCATGAACCTAATGTTTTTTCATTTCATCTTATTTTGCCAAAGGGGGCAGGTTTGCAGCTCAGCAGTGGAGTGCTTGCCTACCACTTGCAAGGCCCTGGGTTTAATCTCTAGCACCACAAAATCAAACAGACAAACAAATAGAATTTTTCTGAGTGCCTATTGAGTGCTGTGTTAAGACTATAAAAACATTTCCTCCTGGACCCCTGACCTCAAAGAAAATCTAATGGGCCAGAACAAAGCCAAAGGTATACTCTAGCTTGCTGACATCATTTGAGGAGCTGGTGACCGCACAGCCCGTTGCCTCAAACTGTCCTTGTGTTTGAGAATCAGGTACTGAGACTCAGCTCCTTTTAAATCCCAGAATGGGTCTCTGCTTCATACTCATGTAAGCAAGGAAGTTGATAGTTTTTGATCACTGCACTGGATTCAACTGCTATTCCTATTTCAATGGAAATAAGACACCTTTTCTTGCAGCTGAGTTGCTGCTTCAAGCCTCTTCCTCACATTTAGCACATTTTGGTCACTGCTGCTTCTCCACATGGAGAATCTGCTTCCTTTCTTCCTGTCAAATCCGTGTTTATTCTTCAAGGTCCAAAGCAAGTCCTCTTTATTAGGGGTCTTTCTCACCCCCTGGGCGGAACAGTTTGCTGTGTGTAGGTTGCTACTTCTATCCAAATCGCTGCTCCTCAGAACATTGGTCCTAAAAGGAGTTGATAGATACTAAGGTAAATGCTATCCCATTCTCAGATTCATCTGGGGAGCACCAGACTTAACAAAGTTATATGGGTTTCCTTAAAGCAGGATGACTCAGAGCCTTTAATACACTCATGTAATTATACTCGGGGTGGCTATGTGATTTATGAACCAGCTGAGGATGCTTGGAGATGAGCGTGTCATTAATGATGATGCAGAGTGATGGTAGGCGCAAACTGGACCATCTGCATCTAGGAATGTGGTCAACTCAATTCAAATCTCTGCAAGTAGTGTTCCCCATACTTCTATCCTAAGGGACCAAGTGTGGCCTACACTTTGGGAAATACTAGTGTGTTTTGTGACCCAATCTACACACGAACACCTGAAGAGCAGGATCCAACCTGTTTTCATCAGTTTCCCTGACACCTAATGTAGGACACTGCAAAGGCAAAATAAAGAGAGGTAGAAAAATGATTCTCTTTTGTTTGAGCATTTAAAGAAAGCATCCTGAAATATATATATATATTAGACAGGGTTCTACAGAGAAACAGAACCATCAGTGAGTGAGTGAGTGTGTGTGTATGTCCATGATCAAAAATTTTTGTTAAACATTTCATCTTGGGCTAGGGAGAAGGCTCAGTAAATTGCCTGCTATGCAAGCATGAAGACCTGTGTTCAGATTCCCAGTGCACATGTAAAATCCAGATGTAGACACATGTGTCTGTAACCCTGGTGTTGGAAGTGGCAATGATGGTGACAGGTGGATCCCTGGAGATCTCTGGATAGCCAGTGTAGCTAACTGCTGAGGGCTGCATTCAGTAAGAGATTTTGTCTCAAAAGATAAGGTGGAGAAGACACCCAACTCAACCTTTGGTCTCCACATGCACCTGCACATACATATACAGACATGCACACATACACATATATACACCTACCCATACCAAAAAACTTTACTGAACATTCACATACTTTGTTAGTAGTCCCCAAACAGTACAGTATGACAGTTATTAACAGTATCGACAGCACAGTAGATATCTAAGCAATCTAGAGATGAGATTAAAGTGATGTAAAGCATAAAGGAGGAGGTACAAAGGTTATATGCAGATACTATGAACTGTGTATAAAGAGACTTGAGCATCTGTAGATTTTGGTATCCATAGGGACTGCTAAAATAATCCCTCATGTATACTAAAGAGTACAGTTAAGGAGAGAGAAAGATTAGCAAGTACAAATTCTGCAGTGTGGAGATGTGGGGCAGAGCTGAAGTCAGGTCTTTGTTCCATTTGGACCTTCAAAACTGATTGGATGAGGTCTATATACTTTATGAAGGGGTCACGTGCTTTCAATCCCACCAATTCAAAGTTAATCTTATATGAAATCACCCTCCTAGAAATATCCAGAGTAATGTTTGACACATATCTGGACACTGTGGCCTACCCAAGTTGACATATCAAATTAATCATCACAGTACACCTCAGAGACTTTCTTATCCTTAACTGGGGATATGTTTGAAACAAGGAACTCAGCTATTACCTCCAGAGAGTTATACAGGGCTCAGCATTAGGATGGACCAGGCTGAGGCCAAGAGGGTTCCAACTGAGTGAGGTTCTTTGGTCAGAGTAGAGATGTGGGAGAGACAGGAATGAGGAGGGAGCTGCCTGTTTCCCTAATACACACCTGTATTTTGGAGGTAAGAAAACAGAAGGGCCATTTTCATGAGGGAAGTGATGAGCCCTAATGCCTTCATCTTATAGCTGTGTTCCCAGGTGATAAGCTGACGCATAAAATTGGGGACAGCAGTATGGAGCCCAGTGTGACCTGGGAGCATCAGGTCTCTGGGGACTGCAGCACCAGTGTGGGTCCTCTGCAAGGTCACCACTATCCTGTCTTTTTTGTTTGTTTGCTTTGGTTTCTTTTAATATTTTATTTATTATTTTTATTTTATTTTATGTGTATGAGTGTATTGCCTGCATGTGTATAAGTGCACATGTGTCATGCAATACTTGCGGAGATCAGAAGAGGATGCTGGATCCCCTGGAACTGGAGTTAGAGACAGCTGTTAGCCGCCATGTGGGTACAGGGAATCGAACCTGAGTCCTCTGCAAAAGCAGCCAGTGCCCTTAGCTGCTAAGCCATCTCTCCAGCCTCTGTCTTGGTTTTTATGGGTCTGAGCCATTTCCTAGGTTATGATACTCATAGTGCTAAAAACAGTAAAGTCCTGGGACTATGGAGAGAAGTTGGCTCCACCATCTAAGGTCTATGGTTCTGGAATTCTTGAGAACAGCTGTCTGGGCACAGATACAGCAGCTACCCAGAATGGCTTCAGTACCACCTATCACACTGACATTTTCCATCTAAGGCTGTCTTGAGCAACATGCCTGGGTACAGGGACAGAGTGTGAAATCACACAAGGCAACCCCAGTAGGTCCCAGAAAGATCTGGGAGTGACTTTGAAGCTGACTAGAGTTTCTGTATCATGCAGTGGTAGTTAGAATTTGAGCTACTGCTGTGAATGCAATTTCACTTATATTGACAGACTGGTAAAGCCAGACTGACCCACATCTGCAGGATAGACCTGAAAGGTCACTCCCCAGAATGGTACAGCAAAGGCTTTGGACATCTCTGTGCAGCAGAAGTTGCCACACTTCCAGCCACTCATTGCCGAGGCCCAGAAACTAAAATCTGAATTTTTCCTAGTGTGACATCAACTCAGGGAGCAGGAAGCAAAAGCAAATGCCCATGGCAGTGGAGAGTGTATGTATGTGAAAGTAAGAGAGGGGAAGCACTGTTGGACTGGATGATGCTCACAGCAGAAACCCTGAGAGCTTTCCTAGCCTTCCTGGAGATGGCTAATCCCTACTAATACAATATCTTCAAAAATCAGAACATTTATCTATGTTACTTAAGATTAAATGGGTTATTCCTTGTGTATTGCCTAACTTAAAGACTTCTAAAAAGCATATCCTCGGCTGTAAATAAATGTATTGTAGCAGATGTTAAAAAAAAAAAAAAAAGCACAGATTTAGCCAGCACGGGACCCTTCCTTTTCTTTTTGCCTTATTCCTCCTCCATTTTCATGAAACTTGATGTCCATAGGCTGAGCAGCCATCTTAACATCTTAAGAACTAAAGTCACAAGGTTGGGATGGTCTATGAAGAAGGAAAAGAAGCCTAGTCCTTGGGTACTGCACCTGGCCTGCCTATCCCTGGACTCTGTTACATGAAAAAAAGAAACCAACATCTTACCTGGATAAGCTCTTGTTAGATAGATTAATCACAATTCACCTTATAACTTCATTGTTTACAACAATGATAACAATTATTTTTAAATAAACTTAAAATTAAACTTAAAAAAGTTATTTTGCTCACACACTTGCAGCCTGGGCAAATGCAAATAGCGTGTCTGGGCTCTACTTAGAGGCAGGTGGGGCAATTGGGAGAGCAGAGAACTGGAGTTGTCTGAAAGTTCCTTGTTCCTTCCTATGTCTAGGGGTTGATGCTGCCAGTAACTGAGGTCTAAGCTGGAGTTACTGCTAGGATTCCTACCTGTGACTTTTCCATGAGACTTGGACTCCTCAAAACATGGTGTCTGTTTTCAAAAGTCAAACCTCTCAT
The DNA here is from genome assembly GCF_000622305.1 of Nannospalax galili. Lineage (NCBI taxonomy): Eukaryota > Metazoa > Chordata > Mammalia > Rodentia > Spalacidae > Nannospalax > Nannospalax galili. The sequence goes on along the minus strand of NW_008360327.1, from coordinate 1,899,214 downwards.
GAGGGTGAGTTCCAGGCAGAGCTATCCCATTGGAATCTAGTCATTGACGCAGTCACAGAGGGTATCCTAATTGCAAGACAGGAGTAGATTATTTCTACACGTATGTGGGACCCAAAATGTGACTGGTCACTTTTGTAAAACAATCTGCCACAGCACTTTTGTCAGTCATTTGTTACCATCCTCTCATCCCAGCCCTAACTGGCTGAGCAGGGATCACTGCCACGTATTCTGGGTGACCACCTCACCCTTCCACCTACCTGTCTCTGGATTGTTTTAGGAAATCCACAGTGCTATTAGATTGCCAGCCCCCACCAGCAGATTACTATTGGCTCTGTAAAGAGAACATCTTGAGGTGTGAGAGAGTTTTCAAATCCCAATTATTCAGTGAGCAGCTTCACATTTTCATCTGATCTATTTATACAGAATGCTCTATGATCGATATAAAAAAAGGATTTGAAGAATTTTTAACTTCTAGAAGTATTCACACTCTTACTAAAATATCAGCATCATATATGTGATACGGTACAAACAACATGCCTGGTGAGTAGTGGGGTCTTAGAAAGGGTGACCCAGGTCTAGTGCTGCAAAGGATGAAGCAGTGAAACAGAGTGGCCAGAAACTGATCAGGAACAGAACTCTGGAGTGCGTGGGATAAGGAAGGAGAGGAGGCTTTTCAGGCAAAGGACTCAACAAGGCCCAAGCACAGGCGTGAGCATAAACTTCATGTGCACATTCACATGAAGTCAATTGGGCTGGTTAGATGAAAGACTCAGGGGAGTGGAGAGGCAGGACCGGAGACGAAGACCAGGACTATGAATAATGAGATACCAGTTGGCCAAAGAACTTCTCCCTGGGTCTTCCTAAAGGATCTTGGAACACAAGAAACAAAGCAAATTCTTTTCTTCTTCATAACAGGGACAATTTTTACTTATAGAATACCTAGTATATTCTGGATACTAAAGATGTTGAAATGACTGCAAAATATCCATGATCTGATCTCAAGGAACTTTTAGTCTATTATATCATACAACCTTAGATGGATGGTCTATCATTATCCATAGTGCAAAGGTGAACAGGTTCAAGGCAGAGATGGAAGAACAAAAGAGGAATATTTAGCCTCAGGTGAGATGTGGAATAAGCAAGGTATCCCAGAAAAGAAGACATATTAACTCCTCAAGGAACTTGATCACGCCATTTTCTTTAGCTCTTTGTTGTACAAGCTGATCAGGGAACAGTCAGAAGGTGGAATAAAGACTCTTGCTGGCTTGTAAACTGGGAAATCTGAGCATTATCTGTATCTTTGTATCATTGAGCTGTGTGACCTCACAAAAATGGCTTGTTCTCTCTTGGGCCTCAAATGGCCTTGTCCATGAAATGATGAAGGTGCCCAAATGACCTCTAAGGTCTCATCCAGTTCCCAAATGCTATTATTTAGAATTTATGAAAGGGATTCACATAGAGGTGTTTAAGGAATGCACATGTTTAGTTAATTTAGTAGCTCAGCTTCATATGTACAAATCATGGCTACCCCGAGAGAGATCAAGCTCTATTAAAAGCCTGGCATTTGTTTTGATCATGCTTAAAAATACTGCAGGAAATTGTGAGCACTGCACATGAAACCTCGGCACACTCCTACCCCAGACAGATGACAAAGTATTAAGCAGAGCTAATTCCCTGGGGCAATATTTCTTCCCAAAGCATAGATATGAGTGAATTATTGCCATTCTTAATTGCCTAATGATTTTTTTCCCCCTTTCATGTAATCTTTTCAAGGGGTTGTATTTTTACCATGTTGCAAATTCATATTGGCAGAGTGATATACATTGTCGAATAAAACACAGTGGCCAATCCATCAAAAATCAGTCTGCAGTTGCCTTGAGATTTTTGGAAAGAGACTGAAAAGGGGAGAGAGAGTTGGGGAAGAAGAGGGTTGGGGAAGCAGGGAGCAAAGGAAAGGTGCTCAGTGACATAGGCAAATGCATCCTTGCTGTTGGGCCAGCAGAGCTCCTGGCTTACTCCTGCCACAGGCTGAGGATTCAGACCTACGCCAGACTGTTCTCCTTCTAAGTTCAAGGTTTGGCTCTTTAAGGCACTTGCCTTATTAGCCATGACTGTCTGGGGAACTTCGAAGGCAATTAAGCCAGGGAACGAGTCTGTTTAGGGGGTTGATAATGGAATGTGGATTCTTTTTTCCCTAACTTAATTGTTTGCATCTGACCAGAAATCATTACCAGTTGATAGCTGCTTGGTGGCATCTGCGAAATATAGCAGTGGCCCAGTGGCGTTCTTAAGATGTGGTAGGAGGGAGTTCTTGGGAGAGACTCAATAGAGAGAGGAGAACCTTATCCTTTGGTGGTAGGGTGCTTGTCCTAGCCTTGTAGCCTTTTGCTACTGTTCAGTCTCCCATTTTCTGTCACGTGAGGACCAACAGTAGTGGCTAGAAGACTTGGCAGGGCAGGGCTTTTAAGTCCCTGATGCAACCTAGGCCTGTTAGGGGATCATGTCAACCTCCCTTTGGTCAAGATTCCACCCAAGGCCAATTAAATCCAAATCTCTTGGGACAGGACCTAAGCACCAGTAATTTTAAAGCTTTCCAAGTGCATCCAAAGTACACCTAAGGTCAAGAGTCACTACGATAGGAAAGAGTCTTAGTCATGCTTTCCTGGAAACAATTATCCCGACTTTCTTTACAGGAAGGTACAGAGGAAGAGAATGGAAATAGAAATCAGGAGCATGGTGGATCCCATAAGCAATTTCCTCAACACTTATTAACTGAGATCCACCATGAGTAGGCCAGTTGCCTCGATGATGCTGTGGCTCCAGCAGGAAGGAGATAGTCACTGGGTTCATTGTGACTTCAGGATACAAATAGCTGTCTCAAGAGTATGTGAACAGGGTAGAAGTGGGTCACAAAAAAAAGATGCTTTGCATTACTGTGACTAAATACCAGACAGAAACAAATGGGGAAATGTTTATTTTGGCTCTTTGTTTCAGAGGGATCAGTCTGTCATGGTGAAGCTGATGGTGGCTGGAGTATGTGGCAAAGGCTTCTGATACAGTGGTAGACCACATCTAATGACTTGTTTCCACCAGCCAAGACCTACCTCTGAAAGGCTCCATAGTCTTTAAAATAATACCACAAACTGGGGATCAAGTTCAAAATATAAGACTGTGGCAGGCATTTCAGATTCAAGCCTTAACAGGTGGGGTGAGTGGGGGATTACTGTAAGCTAGTGCTATCCAATAGGCTTCAAAGTGTTCCGTAGCTAATGACTACAGGTTTTCAGGGTTGGAGGGATCAACATTGGTACAGGCAGAGTAAATAGTGTGTTGAGGAAAGTGGAAAGTCCTGTTGGCTAAGCACAGGGTCGGGGGCAGGGTAGCTCTGACCTGGATTAGCTGAATAATTTGCTGGCCAAAGTCCAAAATGAGAATGCAGGAATTCTTATTTTAAAATGATTAATTTCACTCAACCAAGTAGAAGGCACCACTCAAGGAACTATACAGTTTGTTCCTTCTTGAAGCTGGCTCTGTTTGTGGTAGGCCCTGGGACAATCCACCAACATGAATCCTCTTTCTCCTTCCTTGAAAGCAAAAAATTCCATGGTGATCTGCTCAAGTGCCCAGAAGGACATGTTCCTAGCCTCAGGGAATAGATGCACCCAGAGTCTCTCCAGATAAGCTCACTGTCTTAGCTTGCTTCCCCATTGCTGAGATAAACACCATGACCGAAACCAACTTGTACAGCAAAGGGCTTATCTTATCTTACATATCCCAGGTCACAGTTCAACACTGAGGGAAGTCAGGGCAGGAACCTGGAGGCAGGAACTAAAACACAGACAGGACATGGAAGAATGCTGCTTACTAGCTTGCTCCCCTGGCCTGTGCTCATCCTGCTTTCTTATACAACACAGGACCACATGTCCCAGGTGGCACCACCTAATGTGGACTGGACCCTCCCACATTACTCAACAATCATGAAAATGCCCCATAGACATGCCCATAGGTCAACCGATAGAGGAAATTCTCCACCTGAGGTTCCCTCTTCCCTGGTATGTCAAGTTGACAACTAAAGCTATCCAACACGCTCACCCTTGGTTTGTGTGCCTAGCTTACCCAAAGGAGCCCTGCTGAGCCTCCTGGGATGATCTCTTCCCTACTGGAAAAGGCTGGTGAAAAGGACTTGCCTTCCAGATTCCACTTGTGGGGTCTCAGGATGAGAAGCCTGAGGGTGCTTCAGCCACGATGAGACCTAATAGCAAATTAAGGACATTTCAGAAATCTGACATCATGAAGCCACTAAATGAACCAGGATTATTGAAAAATGAAAAAGCAGAGCTCTTTATTCAAAAATGATGAATCATATGTAAGTAAATATCCTTAAGGCACCTCTGGATGGGGAGCTAAACACATCGTCATAGGCACAACGAGAGATGGAGGCAGAAGGCAGGTCATGTGGGCCTGGAAAGGGGCACATCCCAGCTTCTTGGCTATTGATCAGCAACTACCTGACTCCACTGCTGTCCTCAGATTCAAGATGGCCCCCATGTTCAGGGTTGGAGAATGACCCTAAATGGGGGATTTGAGTTGCTTCTCATGGAGTGCATGCTGGGTATGACTGGCATTCATTTATGAGTGCCATGCTCTCTGAAAATTACATTTTCAGCAGCTGAAAGATGTCAGGTCCTATGTCCTACTTCAGTGAAATGCATATGGAACACCAGCACAGGCTCTGGGAGGTTATTTGCTTTAGACCATAACGAGAAAGAAGCCAGACCAAAACAGGAAATTGGATTTATTTAAGTGGGAGTTTGTTCCTTTCCAATGCTGTGTAATATTCCTTGGTATGGATATACCAGGAATTATATATCCTGGCAAAAATTTAAAAGTGTGAAAAAGGCCCAGGCATGGAGGTGCACACCTTTAATCCCAGCACTCCAGAGGCAGAAGCAGGAGGATCTCTGTGAGATCAAGGCCAACCTGAACTACATAGTGAATTCCAGGCCAGCTCAGCTGCAGATATAACCTGTCTCGCTGCCCCCCAAAAGTATGAACATGAATAAAGAACAACAAAACACCTGGTTTGGAAAACGTGACATTTTTCAGGGGCGTTAAAGACATGTGTGTCCTACCCCTGTGTCCCATTCTCAAATGTAGCTCAGAAATGTATGCAAAGATGCTCATAGCACTGTTCCAACATGCCAGTCAAAAAGAATCCAGTGTCTATCAGCAATAGAGTGGGCATGTATGTCCTGGTATATCCACACCAAGGACTATTATATAGCAATGGAAAGGAACAAACTCTCACTTGAATAAATCAGATTTCCTTTTTGGGCCTGACTTCTTTATCATGATGATCTGAAGCAATAACCTGTCTAGGCCTCAATTTCTTCCTCTTCTTTATAGTTTTGGGGTGAGACAAATCAGATGAATGTCATCCCAGCTGTCATCTAGCAATCCAAAGGTACACATTGCAGTTTGCGGGGTGTCTGGAAGCTACCTTGCTTGGGCCCAGGAAAATTTGTGAATAGGCCTCAGTGGAAATGGAAAACCCCCTAACATTTATTCCCCAGGGGATTGTGGAACGGGCCAGGCATAGTGCCTCTTGGGAACAAAAAGGAATTGTGCCAGAGGGAAAGAAAGAATTCTAAAGGAAACTAAAGGAAAAATGAAAGCAGGAGAAATCTCTTTTGAAGTCCAGCTGGGACTGTGATGGCACCTGTACATCAGAGACCAAGCCTCTTGGTTTTAAGGGGGTCTCCAGCCTGGTGTGTGTCTGACAGTACAGAGCAAGGCAGAGTCACCCCAGGAAGTCCTCCTACAATCAGGAGGAAGAAGATGGAATTGAGCCTTGGAAAATGCAAGGATCAACTGAGAAAGCTGGATCTAGCCAGACAGCCGTAACACACAAGAGTGACAGGAAGGGAAACCACAGGTGCCACGAATGAAGGAAGCAAGATACTTGGTCAAAAGAAACACTTGTCCCTCCTGCCTCACATCAGTATATAGCCACCCCTGAAATGATCCGTTGTCAGGAAATGTGGGCCATCACTCCACAGATAATGAAAAGTCCTAAATCTCCCCAAAATTCCAGTGACTCCCCAGGTGGCTTGTATTTTGTAGACCATCTCTGCCTTGAAGCACAGCTAGGGTGAATTTGACTAGGCTTGTGGCTCAACTTGTCCTTGTCTTAATCCGCACCAACCTGGATGTAAAGTTAGTCCTTTTCTTCAGTTTACAGAGCACAATTTTTATTTAAACCACAACACATTTCTGTAAGCATTTGCAGTCAAGCTTACCAAGGACTTAGGAGATGGAAGGGAGCAGGCTGCAGTAAAACCAGCTGCTTGAAACAGGAGAGCCAGAGCTGAGGAGATGGCTCTATCATAGAGCACATGCCTGGCATGCCCCAGGTCCTTGGTTCCATCCTTAGACACACACCACCACCAACAGCAACAGAAGAATAGGCCTCTCTCTTGTGCAGCAATCAGCCACTTCAACAGTCTCTCCCACCACTTCCCCTTTTGCATCTTGCTTCTTGACCTCATCTTTCTCCAGGGCAACATGTAGAGTCTCCATATTTTCTCACAATTTCTGGCAAATAAACTCTAGGCTTGGTTTGCCTCTACCTTGGCTATGGTATACTTAGGACATGGGACTTCATTTTATTTATTTATTTATTTATTTATTTATTTATTTATTTATTTAATATTTTATTTATTATTTTTATTTTATGTGTATGAATGTATTGCCTTGTATTGCCTGCATGTATATGAGTGCACCTGTGTTGTGCAATGCCATGGAGTGCAGAAGAGGGCTTTGGATTCCCCTGGAACTGGAGTTAAGGGCGGTTCATAGCTGTCATGTGGGTGCTGGGAATTGAACCCAGGTCCTCTGCAAGAGTAGTCAGTGCTCTTAACTGCTGAGCCATCTCTCTAGCCCCAGGACTTCATTTTAAAAATGGGACAGTCCCAAGTAAACCAGGACATATCAGTCACTTTGGATTTATTTAAACCTCTAAAATGACCATCAAGAAAGACCTAGATGTACACCTAAATCTATACAGAGGTCAATTTCCTTCTTATGCTCAGATTCCTTTTTATTTCTTTCCAGTTATGAATCAAAGACTAAAAAGGCCCAATGAAAGTTGAAGACTTCAAGCAGCATGTGGAGAAAGGGGAAACGGAGGGCAGTGCTCAGGTGGAGTCCTTCTGGGGTATGCAATGTGTTTTCAGCCAGAGGATTTGGGTAGGACTGAAGTTTTGATATACTAAAGTTTCTCTTCAAGTTTTAAGACTTCAAATTCTTGGGACTAGAGAGATGGCTCAGTGGTTAAGAATACTGGCTGCTCTCTCAGAGGAACTAGGTTCAATTCCCAGCACCGACATGGTGGCTAACAACCATCTGTAACTCCAGTTCCAGAAAATTCAACACCCTCTTCTGACCTCCATAGGCATTACACAACAAGGGTGCACTTACATACATGCATGTAATACACTCATATACATAAAAATTAAAATAATAAATAAAATATTGTTTTAAAAGACTCCAAATTCAAAAGCCAGATGTAGTGACGCACACCTGTAATCCCAGCACTCAGGAGGCACAGGCAGGTGGATCTCTGTGAGTTCGAGGCCAGCTTGGTCTACATAGTGAGATTCAGGCCAGTTTGGGGCTACAGGGAGATCTTGTCTCAAAAAAAAAAAAAGACTCCAAATTCGAATTCTTTATAGTCCTTTTTCATTTAAACCTGAGCCTGTAACAGCTGTGCCATCTCTTCAGCCCTCTTTATAATTCTTTTAGATGAAGATGGACCCTGGGTTACATTTCAGGAGGCTGTAGGGAGAAGCAGTGTGTTCTCTTCTGTGATGATTGATTATTAGCAGACCTTAGAATGAGAAGGGCACTGCCTCATGCTCTGGGCATCACAAGAGAGCTAGACTATGCTTCCTTAAAGTTTACAGATTAGCTGAAAAAGTCCATGTTGAGTAGACATATAAAAAGGGAAAAGAAGTAAGATGATCAGAGAACCTTGTTCTCCACAGCAATGTGATGAGAAGTTCAGAGCACAGGTTTGGACAGGCTGTCAGTTCCTCAGTAAGCTTGTTCCTTCGAAGGATGGTGCTTTGGGAAATGGGGAGGAAGAAGGCGGATGATGGCATGGAACTGGTATGTTCTTGGAATGGTGAAAAAAGGCTGTGGCTATGACCTTGAGTTGTCCCTACTCAAAAAGAACATGTTCCCCCCTTCCCACTTCCCCGGCACACTGTAGGTGCTAAGTGATTCCCTAGAGGATGAAAGACTCACACAAAGTGGATTCATATTTTCGCTTTCCCCCCATGCTAACATAGCCACACTTAGAAATACCTCTTTGCCACTGAGCCATTTCACTCCCATGAGAAGGGCTGTGTGGGGACAAGGGGCCTTTTAAAATGTAGGCTTTATCATTATTCAGGTCTGGTGAGCCAACAAAACAGATGACTGCCATTAGAAGCTGGTTTGTTACAGTTCCCATGAGAAGGGGCACTATCCACCACAGAGGGCCACACAAGGAAGCCTCAGGGTCAGCCAGGGGCAGGTAGAGTGTGGAGAAAATGTGGGCATGAGATGTGTTTGTGGTTTATGTGAACAGGATAAGACAAACAGATACAAGATGGGATAATTTGAATAACTTCAGTGGACTTAGATATAGGGGCTGCTCGTTGACTAGTACTGGCTGGCCCTGGGGTGGATTAGTGGCCCAGAGTGTAAGAACCAACTAAGAAAGGCAGCTAAGGACAAACGCTTTCCACTGATTGGTTGGTTTGCTTTTGCTAAGTGCACTCACATGGAGTCCTGTATTGTTCCCAGGAACTGCTCACACTAGGAGGGTCAGCATCAAATCATCAGAAGTATAGGAAGTAATCAGGCAAAGTGGCATATGCCTGTAATATCTGCCCTTGGAAGGCTGAGGGAGAAGAATCGCAAGTTCAAAGTGTGCCTGGGCTATGTAGAGAAACCCTGTCTCAAAAGTCCATGAACTGGGGATGCAGCTCAGTAGTAGAAATATTCATCTGGCATATACCTGGGGCTATCCCTAGCAGGCGTGCGTGCACACACACACGCACAAAGAAAAGGCACAATGAATACAGACGGAGTGCTAGACATAACGGAGGGATTGTCTGTGAAGCTTTTGCTCATGTCGCCTTCTATTCCAGAATCATCTTAGCACCGTCTGTGCTCTGTGCTCCTTGCAGGCTCTTTCTATCTCTCATCTTACAGTGTTGCAGAGAAGAGCTAACACAGGAGGCCTGAAATCACTATCTTTTTAAAGGCCTGCTTGTAAGGGTTGCCCTCAGCTGGTGTCCAGAACCTTGATTTCAGGAGTTGGCACTATTCCCAACCTTTCCTAAGCAGTTCTTACAACTGTATGGTTGTGCTGAACACCTGCTTTCCTTATTGCGATCTAGAATTTTGGCATGTGCAGGGTAGAGGGTGTATATGTGACCAGTTCCCTATAAAGTGCTCAGGCTCTGAGTCTCTAAGGCACTTACCTGATAGACAACTTTACACATATGTTGTCATAACTCATTTTTTTTAAGAATTAAATGTTTCCTGTGTGACTCTGCTGGGCCAGGCCTCTTAGAAGCTTATGCCTCGCTTCCCCCACACTGTACCCTGGACAGGGTTTTCCTCTGCTGATATTGCTTCCTGGCTTTTTCAGACTGTCTCCTTAGTTTGGGAAGTCCTCCTTATGAGTCAGTGATCCTGGTAGGGGTCTTGGGGGTGCTTGGCACATTAGTATATCAATCTTGCTTATCTCAATTTGTCCATAAGCTCCCAGATGTAGGCATTGGGCACTTCAGCATCTTAGCAAAAGCATCTGTCTCCAAGATTTCACTTTTCTACATCTTAGCTGTGTATGGCTTTGGGAGAGGCAATTATCTATTCTGACCCTTAGCTTTCTCATAAAAAGTTGATATAGTGGGCCCTCCTCACCTACTTCATGCCGCATTGTGAGATTCAAATAAAAAGATGGATATGCAAACATTACCAATTCTCAAGACACACCATCAATTAAAGATGACTGTAAGTCTGCATGCTTTCACTGTGTCTTATGTAAGGCAAGCATCCAATTAGTTTCTGTTGGATGGCTGAACAAGTCATCTCATTCTTTCCTTTCTACAGTGGACTACATTTTTGTGTCCTCTTCCAAATTCATATGTTGAAGTCCAATGAACCAGTGTGATGGTGTTAGGGGGAGGATCTTGGCATCATAAGGTCATAGGGGATTAATGTCTTATAATAGAGGCTGACTTCCCCTCCTGCCTTATAAGAGCAGCAAGAAGCCTCCTTCCATGAATCAGGCACCAAATCTAAATTAATCTTGGACTTCAACTTTCAGAGCTATGAGGAATACATTTTTGCTCATTTGCCACAAGTTTATGGCTTTGGGTTAGAACAACCTGGATGAACTAAGACAATTTTGAAGAATCCATGAAATCTGTAAGATCTGGATGTGGGAAGGGAAAAACAAGCACTTAATTTTCAATCCTTAGGGTGGGCAAACGAAGACATAGCAAGGCATATTAGCAGCCTGCTCTGAGTTTAAGTTGTTCCCACCCCAACGCTTCCCTTGCCCAACTCCAGCCGTCTTGACCATGGGCGGTGCTTCCAGAGTCTTCTAAAGTCCCTTAAACCATTTGCTTCTGACCTCCTCCACCTATCAGCCTCTTATCAGCCACCACTAGGAGGTAGGTGAAGGCCTTAATTGATCAGGCCTGGCAGTAGCCTTGAGAACCTGATTCGGGTATTGACTTCTGAGGAGCCTGCCTCCATTGCTAGGAGCAGCTGAACATCAAAACTATTAACCTCTGGCCTGCGCAGTTGGTGAGGCAGCCCAGCAGCAGTAATTAGGAAGTCAATCGGAATCGCCTGTCTCACTTACACTGGCATGTCAATCAATAGCGGCGGTGACAGGTTCATTAGGCCCAGGCCATGCAAGCCCAGCCTGTAACAACCTCATAAAATACACCAACGACTCAGGGCAGAGAGAAGTCTGCCTGAAGGACTAGAGTGGATGACAATATGTATTGATTAGGGCTCCAGCAATTTATGAAGTGCTACTTGTTGGCCAACCTTTCTAACTTAGTGCTAAATTTTCCCAAGTAGTTGCAAGATGAAACCAAATATTACCCTTTTTGAAAAAAAATGAAAGTAAGCTGTTATCGTATTTTTTGTTAGTTACTCTTAGCAAATAATCTATTAGAGTAAAACTTCAATAGTTACTTAAGGTTGAAACGATATCTTGGTCTCTGTGACCATCAGACTTTGAAAGAAGACATCCATCTGGTGAAGAAAAAATATGATTTGGCATGTGATTAGGCAAGACTCTACCTTCAGAGAGACAGAGTGATTTAGGTATTCATTTCTTCCTTGTGTTTTCAATGGCTCATCTGGCTTGTACCAGGGAGACAGCTGACACCTGGGTTTTCAGCGCTAATTTAAGAGTTCAATAGAAGGAGGGTGGGGAGGGGGGCAACACAGGACACCTTCGAGCTACTGCCTCATCTTCATAGGTAACAGTGTTTGGCCATATTTGTTAGAGACCTTGCCTGCCTCTAAGCCGGCTGAATAACAGGGCAGTTATTTGGAGCTCCCTTCTGCATCCTTGAAAGTAGCACAAGGACAGGTGACACATTCATGGCTTAACCAGACTTATACATTATGTTCTATTAGCCACGGGAAACAGTCAGAGGAATAGGAAATGCTAAAGGCCTCCCAGGGTTCAAGAGCCCATGTTTCTAAACATAACAATTCATTAACAGGTAGAAACTTGAAGTTGCTTTATATTTAATAAGACACCAAAACCTACTGACAGTCCCCCACTCCAGTCCCATTTGGATTGCCTCTGAAAGGTATGGCCCTGCCACAAGGAGAGTGCACACTGAAACAGACATATGGTGGTCAGAGGCAGGTCAGAAGGGCTGAATTCACCCTCTGTTTTGTTCAAATGAGCTGTCACCATGAGAAAGACCCCTACTTCTTTGAGTTTAGTTTCATCATCTATAAAATGGGATAAAAATGTCACTGTTTCTAACCAACATGATTACTGTGAATTACAGATGAAATAATGGAGCAGAAACTTTATTTTCTTTTGCAAAATATTGTGTCTGTGTAGTAGCATTATGGGGGGCTGGAGAGATGGGCTCAGTAGTTAAGAGCACCGACTGCTCTTGCAGAGGACCCAAGTTCGATTCCCTGCACCCTCTGATTTTGTTGATTTGGAGGTGCTCTTTCTTTCTTTTGGTTAACTGGGCTAGCGGTCTGTCAATCTTGTTTATCTTTTCCAAAGAACCAGCTCTTGGATTTGTTGATTCTTTGTATTGTTTTCTTTGTTTCCATTTCATTAATTTCTGCTCTGATTTTTGTTATTTCTTCTTGCCTGATGGGTTTCGGTTTCATTTGCTGTTGCTTCTGGTGTTCCATTTAAAAAACGGTTGCCGTTTTCCCAGTCACATCCTGACATCCTCTTTAACAAACACAGAAATAGGACTTTTTGCAGTCACTGGGAAAATGAGACAACACCATAAACTAAAACCCAAGACCAAGTAAAAAACCAGCAAAGTTCAGATACCACATCCCAGCTGAAGTTGTCATTCATTCATTGTGAACTGTTTGGCAGCCAGCCCAGCCCCCCGTTGTCCACTTCCTGGCCACTGTGGTCTCTGGTTCTCACCTTCAGGTCTTCCCTCTCAGTTCTACATAGATTGGATGCCCCATGAAGCTGCAGTGAGACCAGGCTGGAATAGCTGCTGGGATGAGCAACTCTTGGTTCTTTCTGGACATGGCTGTCTCTTCTGGTATTTACCCTCTGGTTCAGCCTCTCTGATGAGAAGGAAAAACTCTCTTCCAAAACTTCCCCTGGATTGGTAACTATGAGCCCTGATAAAGAGGTTTCCCTGCCTTTAGAGTAGTTGTTTTTGTTTATCTGTTTGTTTTTTGTCATTTTTATGTCTTACCAAGCTTGTTGTTAAGGATGGTTCCCTGTAGGTAAGGCTGGGCTTCTCAGATCTGTGGGCCTACATTGATTTCTGGGCTTCGTCTCACGAGGGACCATCTGGCCTTGATAAGGATTTAGGGTGTGGTACCATTCTACCTAGTCCTGACTGTGTGATCAGGGGCCTCTTCACCAACTGTGACATTTAGCTGCCTCTTCCTATGTCCAAATCCCTCCCAAGTTCTTGTTTTTATTCTGAGTGGCTTGCCATTTACAATTCCCTGGTCAAAGAGATCATTGATAATTTTGAGTTCAACTCTTCTGTTTAGCGTTTACCATCCACTCATTTTCCAGGCTCACCTTCTGCTGTGTCACTTAGAGTGAGCCCCTGCCTTCTTTCCCCAGAGGACCCCTCCCTGAGTCCTACACAGAGGCAGGTCTTTATAATCTAAAAATGTTCAAAATAACTATTTTCACCAGGGGAAAAGCAGCTGCAATGTATGTGGAAATCCCACTTTTAACTTTCCAAGACCGCCTCTTGCCATATGGTGTATGATGCCTGGATGGTAAGCAGTGTTAGTCCAGGGAAAAGGACAATAGGAACTGACCCCCTCACAGACCACTGAGAGTAGCAGAGAAGCCATCTGCATACAAAAGAGACCCTTCTGATCTCTGCCCCCAACTCTATCACCATTTTCAGATGACCTCAGTTTTGATGTCTGTGAAATGGAGCAATACCTTCATTTTTAAAATCTCACAATGCCTCTAAAAAAGTAAAACCATGAACAATATAGAAATTTCAGGTTGGCACTACCATTTAAATGACTCTGCTATTTGTATGTATGTGTTGTGATACCAACATTTTAAACAGAAGATTTTGTGATCGTCTTATCTACATATGTATTCTAGTTTGCAGTACAAAGCTGGGACACAGGCAAACTGTCAGTGTGAACCAGTTTTAATTTGGAGGGGATAGTTTCATTTTTTAAGGTTGTATCATAAAGAATCTCTGTCCTCCTAGCTTCTTACAATGGCATTGTTTGCCCTGTGGCTCAGGTTTAATTTGGAAGCTAAAATGGGCCACATTTGAGGGAGGCACCTCTCTCCCACTGGGGCCCAGTTCTCAGGCTTTGAAGTCATGTGCTCCTGCCAGCCCATTCCAAAGTGGAGATGGACATGGGCAAGGTGCCAGGGATTTTAGGGACAGACAGGGTACTGAGGTTGCCTGGCACAGTGATTATCCTCACTTCACAGTTCCACAGGCAGCTGAGAGTCAGTGGGACTCCTGGCTTGCAGAAAAGCCTGCACAAGAAACACTTTCACTCCAAGACGGAGCAAGCAGCCAGTTTCCACTTTTCTTGCACCTGTGCCTGTTGCAGCCATTTTTATCAGTTTGCCATGCTTCATTGACCAATGGATTTTTTTCCAGCTTTGCACTTTTTTTTTATTACTATTATTTTTATCTTCATCATTACCTCCGTGCCTCTGATGGCATTTAGATATGAACCGCCTATGAACCTTCAAGCCCGATTGTGCCATGACAAAAATATTGTCATTTACATTCTGTGCCAAAGTATTATATAAAAACACATCAACAAAAAGGAAATTCAGGAAGCTGGGAGTAAAGATATATAGTCAGCAAAGTATATAACTTCTGGCATATTACTGCTTAATCCTAACATAATTATTCCCATCCTTTTATTTGATTAACTTCTAATGGTTCCTCTTGGTGTTAAAGGTCCCACTCTGATCATCTGATTTTAGTGTCTGCTATAATTACCGATAATGTTCTTTGCAAGACAATTTAATGATAACCGCATAATGGCCCTATATGAAGAAAGCTGCAGGGTTTCAAAGCTTTTGAGTAATATAAAATACATTAGACTAACACAAGCTATCAACATGACAGGGAATGTTTGATTTACACTCAGGACTATGTTATGGCATCGTGGATTTTTTTTCCTTTTCCTTTTTTTTTTTTTTTTTTTCTTTTTGAAGCCATTTACAATAAATGACAGAACAGTTGGACAATCTGCAACTTGCTGATTGCAAAGAAAAAAAAATGTATTGCAAAGTTTGGAATGGTACAGAGGCAGCCCAAGGAGCTCTGGGAGAGCAATATCCTTGGGCAGAACTGGGCAAGGGGAAGAGCCTCGTTCTCTGGGGATGGGGACCAAATAGCCTTCCCCTGGGTTGCTCAGCTGAAAAGCCACAAACCAGTTCTCCTGGCTTTTCTTGCTCTTCAGACTCCAGCCATTGAGACCCCCTGTGTGAGAACCCTGCTTACCAGGTTAACTGTTAGCTTCAGGCCCCTCCCTGGGTGGCCAGTCTCAATCAGCCAACTACTCTTAAGATCAAAATGATAGTGTTTTGTTTTCAGTTACTTCATCTCTCCTTCCAAAACAAGCAAATGAGCAAGCAGACAGAAAAATCAGCCTGAAACAATCAACAATGTGTCCAAATCCTGAGGGTCAATAGAACTGACCCTCTTTTCTTGGTGCTCTCTGGACAACACACCCTGGCCACCAGCGACCCGCGCTCGGGAGCCTGGCATGCACGCCTTTTTCATTGGAAATGAAGTGATCACTCACCACTCTGGCCAAATGCAGTATAATTGATGGTGTGAGTAGATGGAGAAAATTTCCTGTCAGGAAAAAAAGGTTAACTGTGGACATATTACACCCAGGGTCTCTGATTCCAGGATAATGGCATTTGGACAAAAGTAGGTCCCCGTCCTTTTTATAGCACTTTATGCCCCATTAGTATTACTGCAAGTCCCAGGACCTGCCTGCTCGGGCACTTAATCAAAAGCAATGGGTTGAAAATCATGTTCCAGCTCTCCTCATATTTGATTCATTCCTTCTAGATAGGAAGAAGTGAAAAAAAAACACATTACTAGCATCCAAACAGCACATGCATTATGCGCTAAGCAGTTGAGAAGGCTATCATTGGGCTTTATCCCTGTGGGTACTTGGATGGACAAGTACTTTCCTATTCATCCATTCAGTGAGCTGAGGCAGCCATATTTCATTTTGTTTCTTCCCCTGACAGACAATCTGTTAGTTTTCCACATATCTCTCTTTTAAAGACATATTCATGTCACTTATTTTAATTGTGGGCTTCAGGCAGCAAAGCCTAGAATATTCTCTCTCTCTCTCTCTCTCTCTCTCTCTCTCTCTCTCTCTCTCTCTCTCTCTCTTTCTCTCTCTCTCTTTCTCTCTACTGGAAACCCACTCCTTAGATGTAGCTCCTCTGAGAGCCAAATCTAATAATAGGCAAGGAACATTTCTTAGGGGAAGAATTAATTTATACACTTAATTACTCAGGATCCACTTCAAGCTCTCTGCCTTAATGCTCTTTCTTTTGGAGAGTTTTTAACTAAACACCGAGTGCTCTGACAGCCCCTGAGGAGAGCCTGCCTCATTTAGATGGAAGGCCCTGACTCTTTCCCACCCCTGCCCTCATGGCCTGCTTCTGTACCCTCCAGGAGGAGATGGGGCCTCAGCCGTAGACCCGAGGCCCTGTGCCTCTTAATATTGATTGGGATGGGGTGAGAGGGGCTTCGGCTCAGTGAGCTGACTCTCTTCTGCACTCTCTGGGGTTTCTGAGTGGATTTTCAGCTCAGTCCCAGCTTAACTGTGGAAATGAAACTATTTCTTCTATTCATTCAAAATGGGAGCAATGGCCAGGTCCCTGCTCATTCAGAAGGCCTCAGTCTGAGGAGTGGGCTTTTTCCTATTTAGGGATGTGTTCCATTTATACTATCTTGTCAAAAGAGTCAAGGAAGGACGTAGTCAATTGAAAGACTGCACAGTGTGGGGAAGGGATGCTCTGAATTGAGACCGAAATGCAACTGGAGTTATGACTGTGTTCAATATCAACAGAGTGGACAAAGGGGTACAATACAGCCAAAAAGGTCAGGAAGGCTGCTCCTGACAGCCCAGAAGTATACAGACTGGGAATCCTGGACGCCAGGTTTCTCAGAGTAAATTCTGGGTGACTGCAGAGAGGGTAACCCCCTATGCCATAGACTGCCAAGTGTCCCTCTCTGGGAGAGCATGAGGGTTAGAAATATGGGGAAAACATGTGATCCAGAGCCCACCTGACTCCATATGGGGACCCAACAGCATCTTGAACTTCCCTCCACTATACCAACATTTTGGGGTTCAGCCATTGTTTGTTGGTGAGTTATATTAAATGCACACATGATATGTAGAAAGGGTAAAATGGAACACAAAATTAACATATACTGAGAAGAATTTAGGCTCGACCTTTTACTGCCTTTATAAAGAACTTTATTTAAATTATGGTACCATATTGAAAAATATCTTTTAAGATCTTAGATCCCATAATATAGCGGTATAAACTCTGTATATTACCATGATAATTATTTTTTAATATTTTACTTATTATTTTTTATTTTATGTGTACGAATGTACTGCCTGCATGTATGTGAATGCACCCCTGTCGTGCAATGCTGTGGAAGTCATAAAAGGGCTTCGGGTTCCCCTGGAACTGGAGTTAAGGGCGGTTCAAAGCCGCCATGTGGGTGCTGGGAATCAAACCTGGGTCCTCTGCAAGAGCAGTCAGTGCTCTTAACCGCTGAGCCATCTCTCCAGCCCTGATAATTATTTTTAAACCTTGTGAAAAGTCCAGATGAAAATTAAGCTGACCATTTAACAAACCTCAAAAGAAAGGGTTGGAAATGATTTTTCCAAGCTTAGAAGCAATACAGAAACCCTCTGAGGAAGAGAGTGGCTGATTTGCTATATAGAAGAAAAAAGCACTCTGTTTTGTTTTTGTTTTTGAGACAGGGTCTCCCTATAATCCCAGCTGGCCTGGAACTTACTATGTAGACCTTGCTGGTCTTGATCTCACAGAGATCTGCCTGCCTCTGCCTACCAAATACTGGGATTAAAGGTGTGCGCCACCATGCCTGGCCACTCTGGTTTTTCAAAGACACTATATTGCAGACACTATGACAAAGAGTTCATTTCTTCATTAAAGTGATAATGTCCGGCGGGATGGCTCGGCAGGTAAAGTGCTTGCTGCACAAGCCTGATGGCCTCAGTTCCATCCCCAGGACACATGTGAAAATGGAAGGAGACAACAGACTCCTCTGATCTTTGCACATACCTTGTAGCTCATGCATACTCACACACACAAACACACCACACCCACATACCCCCCAAATCCCCGACACCATACACACATACACATTAAATAATAAATACATAAATAAAATAATGTCAATTAATAATATCACATGAAGTTTCCATAAACTGTAAATATATACAATGAATAGACTAGAAAATAAAGCAATAATACAAGAACATAGAGACATATTCTTTATTAGAAATCAAAGAAGTGTACATTATTTTCTTCTAAAATTAAACCACACATTTCCTCAAACACCAACATCTTGGATCAAGCCTTTCAAAGAATTCAGTTTTATCATCTCTATTTGATTTACCTTACCAACATGTCGGCCATAGTGACATTTGGTGAATTTTCTTAGAGTGTATCACATGTTAGTCCTAAAGCTGCAGTGAATTAAACAGAATTTGAAATGGAATTTTTTAAAAAGTCATTTTGTGTATTAAATTAGAAATATTTTCTTTTTTTATTTTATGTGTATGAGTGTATTGTCTACATGTATATAAGTGCACCCATGTTGTGCAATGCTTGAGGAGGTCAGAAGAGGGTGTCAGATCCCCTGGAACTGGAGTTATGGATGATTGCTAGCCACTGTGTGGGTACTGGGAATTTAATCTGGGTCCTCTGTAAGAGTAGTCAGTGCTCTTAACTACCGAGCCATCCCTCTAGCCACAAATCGTTTTTTAAAAAAAGACTGGGTCTTACTATATAGTCCTAGTTGGCTTGGAACTCACTATATCAGGCTAGCCTTTAACTTGTGACCAATACTCCTTCTGCTCTGCCTCCCCAGTGCTGAAACTACAGGAATGTGCCACAAGGTCCTGATAAATAAATACTCTTTTTAAAAAATTCTTCTTCAGTAACTCCAGCTCCAAGGAACCCAATGCCCTCTTCTGGCCTCTACACAGGCACATGTGCACATATATACATGCACACACAAATAAATAAAATAAAACTTAAAAAAAAAAAAACTTTTCTTTCTGATAACAACATCTCAAACTTTCTGTTGTATTTTCCTGGTGGTCTTGTAAGTAGATAAAACCTTTCAGAAAGCAATTTAAAGTTATAAAAATGTTTATGCCTTTTGACCCAGGATTTCTACTTCTGAGACTCTCCTCTGAAGAACTACCCCCAAAAGATGCAAAGCTAACACAAGATGGTCTTTATTGCAGTGTGACTTAGGACAAAAACTTAAAACAACCCAAACCCACAGGCAGTGCTTGTGTCAAATTCACTCAGTGGAATCTTATGATGGTCAACCATGTGGAAAAGGCTCTCTTTGCTGTTAGATGAAAAGGTAGAATATAAGATTGGAGGTATACTAGGATTTCCAGGATGTAGAAAACAGGTACATACAAAAAAGACAGAAACACATGAAAGTGAGTTCAGTCACTAAGATCTCTATCTTCCCACTAGAATGGATTAAAACAAAACTAAACTAACTGATGACCAAGTATTGGCAAATATGTGAGTAATTAGATGCCCACTCATTAATGAATATCCTACTTCTAAATATGTGCCCAAGAGAAATGCAGGCATATACTCACTGAAGCCTGGATGAGAATGCTTGTAGTAGCTTTAAGATGCCTAACTGCCCCAAACAAAACAACTCAAGTGTTTATCAACTGTGAATGGGTAAACAAATGCTAATACATTCACACAATGGAATAATATTCAGCAGCAAAAGGAGTGAATGACAGATGTGTACAACATATATGAATGCCAAATATACTTCTGCTAAGTGGAAGAAGCTAAACATGAAAGACTATACATCATATTATTCTTGCAGGTAGATCTTTGAATAAAAGTATAGACTAATGTCTATTTGTATATTCATGGATCATCCCTCTCTAGTGACAATAATAAATAAATAAAGATACATTTTTCTCTTTAAAAGTTAAAGAGAAAGTTATAAAACATTCTGGAAAAAGCAAAATTATAGATGGAGAATAGTGATTTCCTGGGGCTTCATGTGAAGGGAGGGGATTTACTATAAAGGGATACAAAAGGAAATTTTTGCTGGAATTGGTGTACTTACTATATTATTTGTTACAAACTATAACTGTATTCCTCATAAAAAGTGGTTTTATTTCCTGCATATAAATTATGTCTCAACTAACTTGCTCTTCAACATCCCAAGAGCTATCCAACATCCTGTTAAATATTAAGATTATGGATGGCTGCTTCCCTGGGCCTGCACCACTGGCTAACTCTCCTAGCCTGCACTACTATCCTCAGGCCTCTTGGGGTAAGTCTATAGCGCAGCTCTCCGCGCCGGCACTCCCTAAGCGACATTCACCCTTCCATCCACCCCCTCGCCTTTCTATTCTCCTAGTTTGGGCCCTGCGCCATTCCTAGTCTCGGGGCCCCAGACACCTGGAGAACCAATACTGCTTCCTGATCCTTCTCACCCAGAGCAACTAAGTCCTTTTCTTGGGCTCCAGGAGCACCGCTTCTGGTCCTGGCCCTGCCCTCATCTCCCTCTACTTCCCTGGTCCTGCAACACC
>NW_008360327.1:1781093-1873226 GCF_000622305.1 Nannospalax galili | reverse complement strand
TGCAGAAGCCCGGGGTTCAAATCCAAGCACCCACATGGCAGCTAACAACTGTCTGTAACTGCAGTCCCAGGGGATCCAACAGCCGCTTCTGACTTCCATGGGCATTGCATGACGCGGGTGCACTTACCTACATGCAGGCAATACACACATACACATAAAATAATTAAAAATTAAAA
Organism: Nannospalax galili; assembly: GCF_000622305.1. Classification (NCBI taxonomy): domain Eukaryota; kingdom Metazoa; phylum Chordata; class Mammalia; order Rodentia; family Spalacidae; genus Nannospalax; species Nannospalax galili. The sequence continues at coordinate 1,873,050 of NW_008360327.1, read as the reverse complement.
ATTAAAAAAAAAGATTATGGATGATTTTTCTCTTTTCTTCATTTCCCAAATTTTCTGACATAACTTTTAAAGAGAAAAAATTTATCTCTATATTTATTATTGTCATTAGAGATGGATGATTATACAAATAATAAGTATGTTGTTATTAAATAAATAATTTTTAAAAATTAAAAAAAAAGATTATGGATGATTTTTCTCTTTTCTTCATTTCCCAAATTTTCTGACATAACTTTTAAAGAGAAAAAATTTATCTCTATATTTACTATTGTCATTAGAGATGGATGATCCATGAATATACAAATAGACATTAGTCTATACTTTTATTCTAAGATCCACTTCCAAGAAATGTGAAAATCGTTTATAAACTCTGAAACTCCTTGACTGAGGAGGCTGCTCTCTCATCAACTCTACCACTCTTTAGAGTTTTTAAGAAGTGCTACCTTTTACCTATCTTGACTTCAGCTCTTAAATAAGGTAACAAGAAGTGAAGAAATTGTATATGTTTATTTTAGAAAACAAAAGTCTTTGAAGTGCAATCTACTGCAAGGTTGCTGCAACCTATGAATACCTATGAATGCACCACATTAATAAACTAAGGAACAAAACACATATGATCATCTCAATAAATACAGAAAATGCATTTGACAAAAATCCAACATCTTTTCACAATAATGAAATCCAGCAACTAAAAATAGAAGGAAATTTTCTCAACCTGAAAAGTGGCATCTGTTAGAAACGCATAGTTCACCTCATACTTACTGGGGAAAGACCAAAATTTTCTCCTATATCAGGAAGATGATGAAAATGTACATTTTTGCCAATTCTATCCAATGCTGTAAGATTCTAGCCAGGATAATTAAGTAAAGGAAAGAAAACCTATCAACTTGGAAAGAAGGATGAAAACTATTAACAGGTGACTTGATTTTATATATAAATAATCCTAAAGAATCCAGGAAATAAAAAACTATGAAAACTAAGAAATAAGTTCAGCAAAGTTGTAGGATGCAAAAATTAATAGACAAGGGCTGGAGAGATGGCTTAGTGGTTAAGAATACTGGTTGCTCTTGCAGAAGGCCCACATTTGATTCCCACCACCCACATGGTGGCTAACAACCATCTGTAATTCCAGTTCCAGGGGATCTGATGCCCTCTTCTGACCTCCACAGGCATTGCACAGTGCAGGCACACCTACCTACATGCAGGCAATACACTCACACACAAAATTTAAAATTTTTTAAATTAATAAACAAAAAAAATCAATTGTATTTATAGACATGGGCAACAAATAGTCTAAAATGATATTAGAAAGTAATTTAATTTACAATAGCATCAGAAAGAATAGAATATTGAGGAAGAAATTTAACAAAAAAGGTAAACCACTAAAAATGTCTTAAGTCAATAGTACAATCCCATGTTCAGGGATCAGGAAACCTGGCATCAAAATATTAGCATCCCCCAAATTTATTTACAGATGCAGCATAATTCCTATTAAAATGACAGTAGTAATTTCTACAGAACTCAACAGCGGATCCTAATATTCATAAGGAAATGCAAGCCAAGACATACATTCAAGAGGAAGAATGAAGTTGGAGGACACCCGCTTCCCAATTTCAAAACACATTACAAGCTATGATAACAAGGACTCTAGTATTAGCATAAGTATAGACACAATCCACAGAGTGAAATTGATGAACCAGAAATAAGGCCTTTCATTCATGGCCAATTGATCTTCAATAAGGGCAAAAAGACAATTCAATGAAAAAGCCAGAGCCTTGTCAAATGGTGCTGGGACAATTGGGTAACCACAAGCAAAGTGTGAAGTTAGCCCCCTTACCTCAAATCTTGTGCAGAATTTAACTCAAAGTAAATTATAGTCTTGAGGAAAACATCAGTGTAAATCTTCAAGAGTGTGTATTAGTTAATGATTTCTTACAAAACCTTAGTCATGAAAAGAAAAGTAGATAATTTGGACTTCATTAAAATTAAAAGCTTTGGTGCATCAAAGTATATCACTGGGCAGGAGAGAAGACAACCTACACAACCTACAGCATGGGAAAAAATGTTTACAGATCATATATCTGTATTAGTTACTTTCTGTTGCTATGATAAAACACCATGACCAAGACAACTTATAGACAAAAGAATTTATTTGGGCTAGTGCTTCCAGAGGAATAAGAACTCATCATGGTGAGGTGGCATGGCAGCAGGCAAGCATACTGGCAAGAGTAGGAAGCTGAGAGATCACATCTCAACTGCAAACATGAAGCAAACTGGATGTGGGGTGAAGCTATGAACCCTCAAAACCTGCCTCCAGTGATATACTTCCTTGAGCAAGTCCACACCTCCTAAAGGTTCTGTGACCTCCCTAAACTGTGCCACCAACTGGTAGCCAAGTGTTCAAATACTTGAGCCTATGGTGACATCTCATTCAAACCACCATAGTATCTGATAAAGGATTTGACTCTAGAACATACAAAGAATTCTAACAACTCAATTCTAAAAGTATAGGCAGTCCAATTTAAAAGTGGGCAAAAGATCTGAATAGACATTTCTCCTAATGGTGAATCAACATGTGACTAAATGGTAGTATCAGTTATTAGGCAAATACAAATCAAACTACAATGATGTACAATTTCACACACATGAATGACTCTAACACCCTTGGATGACATAAATAATGAAAAATAAGTATTAGTGGAAATGTGGGAATCCTCATATAGAGCTGGTAGTAACGTTAAAGCAATGCAACCACTTTGGAAAAGCTAAACATTTCTTAAAAGGTTAAACACAGAGTTCCCATGTGATCAGCAATTCCATTCTAAGAGACCAGAAAATGTGTGTCTACACCAAAACCTGCTCAGAGATGTTCAAAGTAGCATGACTCGTAATAGACAAAGAGCAGAAACAATCCAGATCTTTATCAATTTGTGATCAGATAACCAAGGTTTGGTATATATATGCTAAGGACCGTTCTTGGTAATAAAAAAGGAATACAATACCAGCTAGATGTGATGGTACACACCTGTAACTGTAGCACGTGGGAGACTAAAGCAGGAGGATCTTAAGTTCAAATCCTGATTCAGCTGCATAATGAGTTCAATGTGAGCTTGAGCTGCATGCAGAAACTCTATCTCAAAAACCAAAAACAACTAAAAATTCTTCAGAAATACAGTATTGACATATGCTATGGTATGGATGAATCTTGAAAACATTGCACAAGATGAAAGAAGATGCTCACAGAAGACTAGAGATGACAAGGCCGAGGAAATGGTTCCGTCAGTGAAGTACTTGCTGTGTGAGCGTGAGGACATGATTTCAGCTTCCCAGAACCCATGTTGAAAAGCAGGGTGGCACACACTTGTAATCCTAGTGCTGAGAAGGCAGAGACTAGGGGTTCCCTGGGACTTTCTGGCCAGCCAATCTACCCTACTAATCTCCCAGGTCAGTAAGAGTCCCTGTCTCCAAAACCCAAGGTAGATAGTAGCCTCAGAAATGATATCCAAGTTTGATCTTAGACCTCCACATGCACGTAGACACACATGGGCATACATATAAGACCATAGATTGCATGATGGCATTTATTTGAAATGTCCAAAACAGGTGCTTCTACAAGCAGAAAGTACACCAGTGGTTGTGGAGGGCTGAGGAAAGTGTGGGTGAGGAATGATTCTGTGGGAACCTGGATTCTTTCTGGAGTGATGAAAATGTTCTGGAATTAGGGGTGACAGCCTTGTGACTTTGTGACTATGCTGAACACCAGTGAATTACCTTCTTTCAAGGGTGAGCTTTATGACACTCCAACTACTAGCATCTCAATAAAAATTGAAAATGAGTCTATAGAAAGAAACTGGAGAAGTTTGGGGACAAAATGTAGGTAAACATCAGTCAAAGAGTGAGTTTCCTGACCATTAGATTGTCTGAAAGTCATGGGATGTCATGAGGTAAAAATCATTCTGGCACATCTGGTTGCCTAGCCTATCTTTAGCTCACCATCCCTGATTGTGCCTACATTGCAAATATTTGGATATATGCTTTCTTTCCTTGATTATAAACTTTAGGTAAAAGGACTTGGTGGATGTGTCTAGCTATTAAAAGATGAAAATCATAAAGTAGGTGACATTTATACTTAGGTTCTTTCTACACAGCTCCTTCTTGAGGTGATATGCTCCTTGACACGTCTCTGATATCCTGAGGGGCCTAGCGTAATTGCAGAGGACTCGGTTTGAGTTACTGTGTCCTCTTCTATGGTCCAGTGCCTCCTCACTTTTAATAACTCCATCCCATATAACAGGGAAGGTTACACATGAACACATTTGTACCTAGATGTACATCTCACTTATATTTAACTACCGTCTTTGAGTTGTGGTTGAACAGCTGATAAAGCAATAGACTGTGAACATTTGATTAAAGTTTAATTTTTATTTTACAGTTTTCTAATTTTAGAAATATCTATTTTTTCAGGCTGCAAAAATAATTTTGCAGGGTTTTGCAAAGCATTGGAGTTCAGAGCACTGTGGACCCAGGTAGCACAGAATACAGTAGCCCTGTTTTGTGGGGATCAGCTAAGAAGGTATGTGGGGGACAAGGAGTTCCTCCTAACCCCCCAAACCTCTCTGTCAGGAGTTGTACTCAGTGTACCATAGTTTGACTGGGCCTACCTGTTTGAGTTGGAAAACAGTCCCTTGGCCCATACTTCAGAGTCTCCCAGGGCCTGCTAAACCACCATTCCCAGGGTCAGAGATGCCCAGAAGTGCACAGAAGTGGGACATGTAAGATGCTGACAAAGATGAGGAGAGGTCAATGAACACAGACGTGGATTCATTCCTCTCTGTGGAACTAGTCAGTCAGTTTTCACAAGCACTTTATTCCTACATCATATCAGTCACAAATTCCTGCAGTAATGCTCAGGATCAGCCCTGTACCAGCTCAATTGATTATATTATTTTCTTGCCAAAAAGTTTTTTTTTTTTTTTTTTTTTTTTTTTTTTTTATTTAAAAAAAAAAAAAAAAAAAAAAAAGGACTGGACTGAAGCAAAAACAAGTAAAAAAAAGAACTGTTGTAAATCCTGGCAGAGCAGACAGCCCACCCTCTGGTTTCAGATAATACTTCCAAGAAATTAAATGACTGCATCAGCGCATATTGGTTCCCAGCTCACTGGTCCCACTATCTAGTGTGTAGAACCTCTGGAGGACTAAAAGTAGGAGAATCCCTGCCATTTGTTGGGGGGAGGAGGGGCACTAGAAGACCAGCAGGCTCATGGGGAACAGAGTTGTAATCCAAGAAGACTTAACCCAGGAGTGTGATAAAGGACTGCCCATGGGCAGGGGGCTGGCTATGTGGAGGAACTGGCCCATGCAGAACACATGTTAGCTGGGATCAAGATTCAGTTTCCTTCTGTACTGTATACATCTGGTTCAAGGAGGTAAAACTTAGTTCCTCTTGAGCCAAATTATCTTGTTATGGGCAAAATAAAGCATCAAAAGTAACACTTGCATAATACAGAGAAACATGAAGGACATCTTTCAGTAGCCATAGGTAACCCAATACTTGTCTGCATCCATTTAATGCAAGACTGTAACTGGGTGTGTAGTACAAGTCAGAAGAGTGGATTGAATTTTTTGTTGTTGCAACAATAATCATTATAACAACTCTGTATCTCTATAACCTTCAATAAACTTAATAACATTCACAGACAAATTTACTTGGGGGTCAGACAGTGGTGGACAGGCAGTCACATGGTGGGGAGAAGAAAGCTTTAGAGAAAAGTAAGGAAGTACAAGATGCTAGGGCATCCCAAAGCATTAAAGAAAGCATGTTTACTTAAGAGTAAACATAAATTAGTTTATCTAGGCCAACTGTATGGTCTTAAAGACCCAAAAGGAAAGTATAACCAAAGATTTAAAGGATCAACATAACTCTTTAAGAGTCCATATGTATAGCTAAAGGCTACATAACAAGAAACAATGCCAGACAGGAGATACCTTCAAGTTGTTGGCCAGGGTGGCACAAGAGACTCCCAGACAGTAACCCAGCATAGAACTGGGAAAATGAACAGCAGACCACAGTCTTATCTAAAGGAATATTGGCAACTGACTGCTGCTAGATGAGGAAGAGCTGATCTTCCTAAAACAGGGAACTCTAGATAGGCTGTCTAGACACAGAGGATGGACAAGCACTGGGGAATGGCTAGGGGCACTGGTAACACAGTGGACAATAATAGGGATGACAGAGTATATGGGCTCCAGCAGAGGGGGGGGTGCTATGGGAGGGTGCCATTTGGGATGTGGGTATATAGATGAATAAGATTGGGATATTCTGTATGAAATGCACAAAAAAAATAAATTTTAAAAATGAGTTATATTTGAGGAAGAAGCATAAAAATTTGCTTCATGTTACTTAGTAGATGTGAAAAACATTACCATTGAAATCTACCTGATGACTATATCCATGCTCAGGTGCCAAGGATCTCAGAAACTAACTGACTGTGACTTGTAATAATCAGAGATATAGAGATTAGAGATGTATGTGCAAACATCTAAGTGTTAGTTTCATTAAAAATGAGTTTTTTCAGCCCGGCGTGGTGGCGCATGCCTTTAATCCCAGCACTCAAGAGGCAGGTGGATAGATTTCTGTGAGTTCAAGGCCAACTTGGTCTCCATTAGCAAATCCAGGCCAGCTGCAGCTACAGGGAGACCTTGTCTCAAAAGACAAAAAAAAGGGGGCTGGGGACAATTGCATTGAAAATGAATTTTTCTGTATGAAACTGTGTATTTTAATAATGAAATGGAGATCTTTTTTAAAGTTTAAAACCTCATTCAACTTTATGTCTTATAGGGTTTACACTGAGTAAAATTCAACCTTAAACCTAAAAATTTACAGCCAATTTTGAAAGAGAAAGAGATGCATCTTTGCTCTGAAAATTGTTATTGAATATGTCAATGCTGTTGTAATGAAATGCTTCTACTAATTATGTGATTATTAAATAAATAATTTTTAAAAAGAAAGCACGTAAGCATGTTTAGAAAAGGGATATGAAGAAGAAAAGGAGAGTGATTATGCTTCTCTGAAGAATTCAGAAAAGCTGGCAGACTTACAGAGAGCTACCCCCACAGGGTCCCGAAGCAGAGCAAGGGTTGGGGGTGGGAGTTTGGACCCTTCTGCCTGTGCGGTTAGAGGGAGGAGGAGAGACAGCCTTGAATAAAGAATGGAAGAAAAGGGAACCTGAAATTAGATTGATAGCAAGATAAAGAGCACCCAGGAGAAACGTCTCATCCCAGCTCCAAGAATTGGGGACTGTAGACAGAGTCCTACCAAGAACACGAAAACAAGGCCAGAGACCAAGTGAATGGAAAATAACAGTATCAGCCAGGGATTAGAGAGCATTTGTGTTGGGTAGAGAAGGGAGAAAAGGAGAGAGATCGTAGGACAAGGGCCCAGTGGGGGACAGTCAGAGCCACCAAGCCACCTTAATCCTTAAACCAGCAAGTGAATGAGGTAGGGAGCCTTCTGAGTCTAGGACGAGGAAGGAAGAGAGGAGGAAGTTGTAGGACAAGGGTCCAGTGGGAAGCCGCCAGAACTTTCAAGCTGCCTTGATTCTTAAAGCGAGGTGAGAAGAGATGAGAAAAGTCCTGGTCTGAAGACAAGGGCCCAGTGGGGAGCCACCAGAACTTCTGAACCACCTTTATCCTCTACAGCCATGAGAATCTGTGAGAGAGTTCCAAGTCCAGGATGAGGAAAGGGAAAGTGAGGTCTTCCCAGGGAAGTGACAGCCGTGAGAGGCATCCCTGTCATGATGCCATTCCCAAGTGAGTAAAGGGCCCAAGTCATTTGCCAAGGTGGTCGCAAGGACAAGCAAAGGGTGCCCCCAGCAGGGCTCGGGAAGATGTTCAGCATACCAGTATAACTTGAAACTGAGTCGAACCCCTCTGGAGAGACGGGAAGACATCCAGATAGGAAGGTAGAGGAAGGAGAGAGAGTGAGAGACAGAGGGGAAAGGAGCTAGGAAGGGAAAGAGAAAGAGAGGGGGGTTAGAGAAAGAGACCAGCAGCTCTGAATGAAGCACTTACCTGAGTTCTGTCAGAGAGAGAGCAGGACAATGGAAAGTAATCAAGAAGATGGACTCGAAATCTTGGGCCAGATGTGGTGAATGGCTGGAGCCAGCAGAGGCAAGATGGTCCATGTCACAGGAGTGTTTGCTCAGCAGTTTGGTTTGATAAAAGGGTTGTAGGAGACCCTGGTATTCCTCCCAGGTTTTGGCACCATATGAATGAAAGGGCGAAGCAAGATCACTGAACTAACAATCCATGGATAGAAACAGCAGTTTATTTGAGAACAAACAGGCCACTGGGCTGCCTCTCAGGGAGCAGAGAACAGCAGCTAGCAGAAGAGGCAGAGCAGGCTTTATAGACATTTAGGGGCTCAGATAATTTTCTATGACTTGCTCACCTCGGGGGTGGCCAGGGAAAGGAAACCTGGTTTCTGCAGGGGGTTTTGTGAAATCTGGTTTCTGAGGAATGCTGAGTTTTGATTTCCTCTTTCTAGTTGAGGAATCTGTTAACCTGACATTCTGGGGAACTTGGCAGCACTGCCGCCATTTTGGGGACCTGATACTCCTGATTCTGGCATCTGAGTGCTTACTGGTTCTTTCTGTCAGATGAAGAGCTAACGGTCACCTGAGATTGCACGTGGCCAAGGGAAGTTAATGTCTTGATTTTCTCCTGTGAATTCCCCTTAGTTTTCATCTCAGAAAACAAAATTATTGCCCACTTCAGGTTCACACCAAAGCTCTAAAGACCTAGTTGTCCCAATTTCTCTCCCTCCCTCCCTCCCTCCCTCATGAGATCCCTCACATACATTGAGATCCCACCTTCACAACTACTTGGCTTTATTTGTTGCTAGTTTTTTACATCTGGGTTTGACACAAATGACTCCATTTTAATTCTGACAACTTTCACTCTTTCATCCCTGCCTGCAGACCATCAGCAAGGACTCCCAGTGCTAACTTAGCTCCTCTGGTCGTCCCTCAGCTAGCCTTATCACCCTTGCAGGTCCAGTTACCTTTCATCCTCCAGTCTTGGCTTTGCTCACTTGCCTCTTCATTTCCCCCACCACTAAAAATCAGGTTAGTGGTGAGAGGGATGGTAGCAACACTTGCTATCTAAGTGTGGAGAGCTGAGTTTAAATCCCCAGTACCCATGTAAAGGCATGGCTGAGCGTGCCTGTAACCCTGAGACAGGCAGATATCTGGAGTTTTCTGGCCAGTCAACCTAGCCAAAATGGCCAGTGTCCAGTTTAGTGAGGGACTCCATATAAAGAAATAAGGTGGAGAATGATAGAAGACAACATCTGACAGCCTCTTCTCTCTCTCTCTCTCTCTCTCTCTCTCTCTCTCTCTCTCTCCTCACAATCAGGTTAAGTCATTTTTCTACATAACAGCATCCGCCCAACACGATATCTTCTAGGTCTTAGAATAGAATTGGCACTTCTGGGACTGGAAAGATGGCTCAGTGGTTAAGAGCATGTCCTACTCTTGCAGAGGACCTGAGTTCACTTCCCAGCACCCCCTACACCCACATAGGTTGGCTCACAGATGCCCATAACTCCAGCTCCAAGGGATCCAGAACTTAGGACTTCTGTGATTTTTAATTGGCTAGCCACCCCATTTAGTCAGACTCTCTCTTTGACCTTGTCCTTCACTTGGGCTGGGCCATTTCAGACTTAAACATCTGTGGTGAACATTCCCTAGACCTTCACATATGGGCTCTTGCTTTGGTGCCATATTCTCTGAAATGCCTTCCCTGACTACCAAAATGAAACCATCTTTTGAGTTATCCTAAGTTTCTCCACATTTGCAGACTCACCTGAAATTTTTTATGCTTATCTGTTCATTCACTGATTGTGTGTATCTAATCACCAGGAGGCTGGACCTTCTGTACTTAATTCACTGCCCTATCCCTAGAATGTAGATTAGCATCTGGCATATATAAGGGAGTTCCCAGTGCATATTTGTTGGATGGATGAATGAATGTATGATAGTCTCTAAGAGTGGAGCTTGGAAATCTTGATTTTAAAATAACTGACAGAAATTAAGGTTGAGATCTAATGTATTTCCCAGGTAGTGTGCAGAAGGTGGGTGGTCAATCCCCAAGATTACAGAGGGCCATGCTTACCTTAATGGAATAAATCTCTAGTGGTAGCATGGCCAGTCCTGTGACATGTTTTAATTTATACAGGTCAGTGGGGCTTTTCTTCTGTGTTCTTATTCATATGAGATAGACTTTTGTCTTTGTTTCTCCATGTTGCTGGCCCTGCCTTTAACTCCACAGCTGGGAGATAAAGCACCTCTGTCTTCCTTGAAAGGAATCAATAGTAAGAATGAGCACTTGGCTCTCTCCAAAAGGTCAGCTTGACACCTTATTTCTCAGGCTACTCTCTTGATCCCTCCTCCCCATTAATGGGGTAGCCTTCTCTCTTCTGACAGACAACTTTTTCAAAGAACAAATTTGTAATCCATTTCTGAGAAATATAGGGATTAAGATAATGTCTCTGAGTACATTTGGTTTGGCCCCTTGAAGGATGAAGCATGGGTCCAGAGCAAAGGCCAGCATGTGCCCAGGACATGTACGTATGTGTGCAAGTGTGAGCACAGGTCCAGGGAGATGCGGGCAGAGATGTGTTTAGTCAGTAAGATGCTCCACAAATAGAAGGATTCTCTACATGTACACACATGGTGGAGGGCGTGCAGAGGCGTGCATGAGCACATACATGTTGCTGTGGTTTTCCTATGTATGAAACACACAGGCACTTTCAGGTGCACTGGACAATGTTTGTTAGGAGCCTGTAACCAAGTGACCATGTCTCCTGAAGTCACTTAGTTTTCTTCATCCCTAAACTGGGTGGGCTAACCAAGCCTTATACATTTGACTTGATGGTTGCTGGGATTAAGTGAGGGCACCAAAAGAACGTGCTTTGGACTGGAAAGCAGTGAACATTTTCATTACCTTGCAAACATGCCTACATGCAAGTGACACCCACAAGAGCCTATAGATGCACAGCAGACCCCGGGGAGGCCCTCAGCCTTGCGGCATAGACATGTCTCCTTTAAAAAAAAAGCTACACAAAAAACCAAGCCCCAAGTGCAAGGAGACAATTAGCCTTTGGGACAAGGCTTCAGAGGGTGGGCTGGGATCCTAGGATTTGGAAAACATTCTGGGAGGCACCCCCAACCGGAGCCCCACGCCTCATCCAGTACCTCCCACTCTTGCAAAGCCGCAGGGAGGAGATAGAGAACTATCTTTTTTCTTTTCCTTTCTTTTTCTTTCTTTCTTTCTTTCTTTCTTTCTTTCTTTCTTTCTTTCTTTCTTTCTTTCTTTCATTTCTTTTTATGAATAGGATGGGCTGTGGACGCCTGGCAGGCCCCATCTGTCCGCTGCCCCAACTCAATTTGATTCCCATTCACCCGCCTTTGTTTGTCTCTCTCTTCTGATCAGCGATCTTGTGGGGGTGGGGTGCAAAGGCTTAATGTCTTCCTTGGCTTGGTGGAGCTAGGACCCCTCCCCCAGGCCCACTCCTGGTCGCAGCCCCACCCCCATCCCCACCCTGAAGGTGAGTGTCCTCCCCCAAAGCACTGAGACAGGCTGGTTGGAGTACTGAGATGGCTATGTCTGTCAGGAACCTGGATAGCTGCTGTTGGGGGATGCCGGGAAGACCAGCCTCAGGTGCTGCCACTGGGGAGGGAATAGGAAGGGCAAACCCAGGAGGTTAGGACTCTGGGACTTCTGAGTGGAGGGACTTACAGCCCAGAGATGACTCCTCTGCAATCCATTTCACTTTGTTTTCGATAATGGAGCCAGATGTCAATAATGGAGCAGCACGAATTTAAAAATTTGTCTCTTATCCCACAGCCAGAACCTTTAGAGTCTGCCTGTGACCTTTGGTACAGTCTTTTGTAAATTGCCATTCTGAATGATAGGGACCTAGAGAGTTGAAGGGCCTTGACTGAGTGTCCCACAGCCCATTTTATAGGTGACATGAACTGAGAGGAGGAAGCCCAAGCCCCTGGCCTACAGCTGAGCACTGTGGTCAGAGTCTGGGCTCCTGGAGAAAGAAGGGGTCAATCAGCCTCTTTCCAGGGCTCCTAGCAGTGTGCTAAGGTTGAGAGATCAGATACAGGCTCAGCAAGAAAGAGCTTGCTCCTAAGCATCCTGTGGGATCTGTTCAGAGCAGTATCAGGCAAGCAAGATTGGCCTAGCCACCTTAACTGGGCCAGGTCAATTAGAGCCTGGAAAGCCGGATTTAAGATGCTCTTGATCTGCTAAACAAGGTTGTGAGACATTGTGAGCAGGGAACATTTTTGCCCTGTAGGGAACATAGCATGCGATTCTGCCTCCTTCTCTGTGTGCAGCTTTAGGTGGGTCACACTTCATGTGAGCTGTAGCCAAAACCTCAAAGCCGCCTGGTTCCTTTACCTTCCAGCAGCCCTGTCTCCAAGGAATTTAGGTCCTGAAACTATGTAAGGTTGACCCAGTAATTATAGGATGGCATAGGAAGTTTGGGGTGCGTAGCAGAGGCAGAATATGGGCCATGACAAGAAGAAAGATCGTTTCTAGGCCGTGGTGTCAGGGAAGGTGTAAGGGACAAGGTGTCTTGTGGAGGGTATAGGTAGAGGAGATGGGGCTTTGGGGAACAGAGAGTGGGGAAACATTTTACAGAGAGATGAGTCAGACATGAACTAGAACAAATCGAGTACAAGCTGTGGATAGTAAATGGAAGCAGACCCATAGGTATCAAAGGGCTAGGTGTGTGACCCGGGTCAGAGGACAGCTCCAGCAGGAACTGAGGTGCTCTATTGAGGGTCAGAGGACACTGAGGCAAGAGAGGTAAGAATTCCCTGCAAGAAGGTCAGGACCCATTAGTTTCCCAGCATGGTCAGGAGAACAACAGGAAAAGTGTCTGCACTTTCCACACACTTATGGATACTTGGGATTGAGAAGTTTGTGCCCACACTTAAAGGCAGCAGCTCATTCTTAGGTGGTTTGGTTATTCTGATGTTTCTCAGTTGCTGAATTCTGCAGGCAAGTGGCATCCTAAAGTGTTTTACATGAAAAGCAGCTCTTCCAAGTGTCCCCTGAGCCCACCTGTGTTCTGAGGAGGCAGGAAAAGAATGTGCACCCCTTCAGGAGACAACTCATTGACAGTGATAGTGGAAAATGTCAGAAGACTAGAATGAGCTGGTGCCAAACACAGGATTCTTTGGGGGCCAAGGATTCTCTCATGCTTCAGAGCCCTAGGAAATGTAGAGGGCGGGGTTTATGGGCACGATAGGGTCAAATCAACCTTAAAGGACATGTGGCACCTGGAGAGGGGAGAACTGAATGGTGCATGTGCTTCTAGTTAGTCATTTGTGTTCATGTGCTTAATTGTGTTTTCTTTTTCCTGAAATTAAAAAAAAAAAGTTGCAGGGAACTAGAGTGACTGCTAGGCAGGTATGGTCGCAGTGCAGGGAACTAGAGAGACTGCTAGACAGGTATGGTCGCAGTGCAGGGAACTAGAGAGGCTGCTAGACAGGTATGGTCGCAGTGCAGGGAACTAGAGAGACTGCTAAACAGGTATGACCCCTTGCAGAACAGGGGTTCTGCTATTCATCACAACTTCATTATTGTATTAAATAAAAAGAAGTGCAAGAATGTAAGTGGTATCAAACTGAATACATACTTCTAAATGTTAATTTGCATGTTCGTTTAACACTTAGTTAAGTAATCATAGAACAGTGGGTTTTGTACCTGCCATGAGCATGTATACTCTGTCACATGTATACAGAACTATTTTTCCTACAGTAATACTGCCAGGAAAACTTCTCTTCTGCCCCTTGTTCATCTGTATAGAGAGTAGAAGAGAAAGGGTGAGAGGGTCTGAGAGATGCCTAGCCATAGTCTCAGAGTTGTACTGATGTGTTCTGTACACCAGAGTCAGTTTTAACCAGACAGTTTTTAAAAATTTGACGAGTAGGGAATGGATAGTCATGCTTCTCTCATATATATATATATGACTATGACCTATATATGCACATACACATATATATGTACATATAACCAGAACATCTCAGTAAAACCAGCTATAGCATAGCTCAGTTTCTTTTTTAAATTTTAAAGATTTCTTTATTGTTTGTTTATGGGGGGGTTCGTATGCTATGGTGACATGTGAAAGTCAGAGGACAATTTGCAGCACTCAGTACTCTCCTCCCACCACACAGGTTCTGGGAATCAAGCTCAGACTGTCAGGCTTTGCATCAAGCACCTTTACCTGCTGAGCCATCTCGCCAGCCCCTGTAGCTCAGTTCTTATGTTCACACACGTGCAGATGATAGTGATGGGGCCAGCTTTATGCTTTGTTGAGTTGGTGTTATGATCTGACTCACGAGTCACCTCAGAGTTCCGTTATTGAAATCGATACAATAGAACTTTCATAATCACAGAAGAGCAGGGAATTATACTATGGCTTTCTTTTGCATGTTGGTTCTCTCTAGAGAAGATAGTTTCCATGATATGGGACATGAGGCTGTGTTTTGAGCTGGGCAGTTGTCTGAGGAGCAAGAGTGAGAGGAAAGCCCAGAATTGGGTGGCCTGGGGCTAGATAAGCATGGGTCTTACAGAAGGCTCAGAGGTCCTAAGCCATGGGCTAAGGATAACATTTACGGCTTGTAGCTGATTCTTAGTTCTCAAAGTCAAAGTAGATATTGAACCACAGTCTCCTCCTCTAAAGCAACAAGGCTTGCCCTTAAAAACATGAGTGTAGACCATTGTTCCATGTGATACCAGTGGATAAACCCCAAATTCATTCTTCTAATTGTAAAAGAAAAAGATCCAGTGTCCTTTAGGTCTCCACCACTCAGTTCACTGAGGTGCACACACAATTTTAAAACAAAACAGGTAGCTGGAAATGTGACTAGCAGCAGAGGATGCATAAGTGACATCGATCTTTAAGTTTGTAAGCTAGTCACTCAGGTAAGAGGGCAGTCCTCCCCAAATTGTACATCCTGGCACCCAAGGCACGTTATTTTCTTTCATATTTCCACATCTATTATCTCCGTTGATCCTCACAATACCCGGGTGAGGTGAGTTGGAAAGCAATGGAGGCCCCATTTGGCAGAGGTTAAGTGGCTTTGCTGAGGTCATTCACTCTAGCAGTAGAATGAGCCTAGAGCCTAGGCCTCTGAGGTAGGACATCTGGGACATGTCTGCTACACAGACACACAGTGTCAATGCACACTTGTGCACACACACAAAATTTGGATTTTGTGGTTTCTTAATAAGGCCTCTCTCTACCTGGGGATCAGTCCCTAAGGGCAAGAATTTGCTTTATGAATCTTCTATTAAAGAAAAAATTAATTACTTTCCAAGTCGGGCCCTTTCTTTCATTCCCAGGATGGCCAGACCACTCTGTCAGGGCTAAAGGACATTTAAGAACAGAAGACTATTGTCCATTCAAAGCCATCAGACCAGCTTAGACCTCTAAAACTGGCCTGTGCACTGAAACAAATGTGAACGGTTTAGCTGTCACTTTTAAAACACCTATCATAAGCTGGGATCTGCCCCTCAGCTCATTTGCTGGCACACCAGCTCTGCACGAAGGTGCATCACACCTGCCTTAATGGAGGCAGAACTATGTAAACTCCACAGAGCATCTTCAGGAGTTTGCTGAGGGCTGCCTGGGCTTCCCACCTCTCTGCCTCAGCACAGGCCACTGCTGATGTCCTTTCCCACACACTCTACTTGCACCATCCTGTCTCTGATCTCTCCAGCCGGCTTCACTTCTGTTCCACACACCCCATGGCCAGTAATGAACATGAATACAAACCACAATGCAGCCAGCAGGACAGAACTAGGGGCCACAACTAGGTGGTGGAAAAAGAAGCTAAATTCAAGGGCCACTGGCAGACCAACACAGGCAGGACTGAACCTAGGGAGCTCTGATACCCAGAGAGGACAAAGCCAGGAGGCTTCCTGGAGAAGGGGACTCTGACGATGGGGGCCGGGGCGGGGCGGGGGGGGGCGGGGGTCAAACAGGAAAGGAGGAGCAGAGGCTTCGCTCCTGCCCCCACAACCCTCAGGCCACTCCCTCTCTCGTCCCCCATCCCTTTCGCAAAGCTGAGTAGCTCAGTAGCAAGCCACCCGTTCTGTTTCCTTTTTCTTTCCCTTTCCTTTCAAAAGCCCAAAAAGGCCGTAGATGGAGTGTGCACGGGGGCTTCCCGCAAAGCCCCTGCTGTCTGACTCCGTGGAGGATAAACGACTTGGGTCGCTGCGCCGCCGCCGGTGTTACACAACTTGTCTGTGTTGGCTTGAGACCTCGGTGATCCTCCTCTAATTGAAATCACTTTCCCTGACCTCCACAGTAAGCCTAGGCTTGCTGCGCTCTCCGCCAGAAAACGGGCTGCTGAGGTGGAGGAAATCCAGCTGGAGCCAGGGCTGCCCTGCCATCCATATCCCCGCCATCCTCTGCCCCCACATCCAGCGCCTCTCCAGGCCACCTGCCAGGAAGGCTCCAAGGGGCCGGTACCGCCCTCTATGGGGCAATTTGAAATTTGGACGAGGGGAAAGAGCAGGGAGAGGGATGCTGATTGGCACTACAATTTGGGGTGCTACCTCGCCTCTGTTGGGGACAAGCCTGGCATTTGGGGCATCTGGCTATGTGTGGGGTCAGCCTGGCAAGATTCTCTGACCCTCTGACCTGCAGATTAAGGCACATTGGAAGACCTAAATCTAGACTCAGCTTAGCACAGGCTTCAAAGCACTTCCACACTTTCCAATCTGCTCTCCAGTTTCCAAGAAAACGGTGTTCAAAGGAAAGATACTTTCCACCTCATCTCATCAAGACTCATTTACCATTTATGACTTAAAGCTCTTGAAAGATGGCCTTGGAGCATGCCTGTGTCCACCTCTCCCTATCCCTCCCATTCAATGCACAGACATTGAAAAGCACATATAAGTGTACATGCATATACTCACTCTAGATGTCTGTCTTCCACTGTTTAATTGAAATGTGGGTTATAAAGAGATTCTAGTTGCACCCAGCTGAGTAGCACCTAGTTTTCAAATTCAAACTCACCTATGAGTAGGTTTGAAACTTGCTGGCTACCATGGATATGACCAAATCTACACAGAAATGTATTGTTTTATTATAAATTATTTTCATTTCATTTCTCTCTGTATTAAGAAGTAGGGTAGGCTTATTGAAAGGGTTTGGAGTCTTTTAAAGCTGAGTTGTTACATTTCTAGGTCTTAGTCTCCTCAAAAGAAAAAGAAATGGAGGCCAATAATAGATTGTTAAAATAGCAAAAAGGGTGGCTCAGTGGTTAAGTGTGCTTGCTGCTCTTGCAGAGGACCAGCGTTGGTTCTCAGCACCCACATCTGGTGGTTCACAACTGCCTGTAACTCCAGCTCCATGGGCTACAATGCCTATGGCCTCCACAGGCACCTACACTCCCATATACATACCCCCCCGACACACACACATACACATAAAATTTTTAAAAAAACAGAAATGCCATACAAATAATATCAATAGAGAACATAGCCCAGGGTAAGAGCTGCCATAACATGGCTGATGACAGCTGAAGATGGTACTCGCCATCCTCCTACCTCAGCCTCCCAGAGTAAGCAGGCCCAGGTTCAGTATAGAAGAAAGAGAGTTTGGAAAGTAGGAGAGCCCTGAGGAGGGGCACCACTGTGTGCTCAGACCAAAAGACCAAAGGCCATATGCTGTTTTCCAAGTGTGCCATAGCTGATGCATGGAGATTTTTCTCCTCCTCTTTTAAGTTATCCAATGGTTAAGAATGGGAGTGGGTAATTTTTCATTAAGCTTCTTTTTGCAACAGAGAGAGACTATTACGAAGTTCCACAACTGATCAAATGCAGAAAATAAGTGTCTGTGAGGTGCTCAGCCCTAAGTGACACATCTACAATGCAACCTCTACAAGTAAGGCTCAGGGAACATAGCAGAATGGGGCAAAGAGAATATTAATGCATCTCTCAACTCTCATCATCGAAGCTTCCTCATGCAACAGATGGTGATTAACCCAGAAAGCTACAAGGGGCCAAAGTGCAGAGAATGAGACCGCAGAGTGCTTATCCTTGAACAGGACACCTATATCAAACCTCTGCCACCCAAGGCTCAGTGACCATTGTGGAAGAGGGGGCAGAGAGCCTGTAAGAGCTAGAGTTGGTGGATGACCACAAATAAATAGTTTTCCAGACAACTGGGAAGTTACTTATATGAACTTATATCAATGTTAACAACATGCACAAGACCCATCTAAGCTCAAGCCAGACAAAAACCCAGCATAGAAGTGGGAAAGTGGGTAAGAAACCCCAAACTTAGCTGAGGAACTATTGGCAAGCAATAACTACTAGGAGAGGAAGAGTTGGCTTTAAGAGAGTGATGCTAGATAGGTTGACCAGGCTCCAGTGGATGAACTCACACTGAAGGACACTTGGGGATACAAACTTGGCTCAGTAGGCCTTAACATATATGATACAATACATGAAATCCAGTGAGGGGAGCTATAAGAGGGGTGCAGAAAGGGGAAATGTCTAAATATGATCAAAATATATTGTATAAAATTTTCAAAAATTAACAAAATTTAAAAAACAAGAACTGAGGAGATGGTTCTATGGATAAGAACATTTGCTATATAAGCACAAGGACCTAAGTTCAGGTCCCTAGTACCCACATTAAAGCAGATGTAGCCATGTGTACGTGTAACCCCAGCACAGCGGGCAGGGGAGTAGGGAAAAGTTTTCTGTTATGTATGATTCAGGGAGCAATGAATCATTACACATTTTTAGACATGAACTAGGAAGTAATTATTAAATTGTAAGACACAGGTACTCTTTAACCTAGCAATTTGACTCCTAGAAATTGGTTCTTTAAAAACAAATGCCAGTAAGAAAACATTTGTTCAAAGTCAAGGTTGTTCATGTCAGCATTGTTTGTAACTGCACAAACTCAGAAAGAAAATGATTACCTCCCTGTTGAGGAACAGTTGAAACCCTCACAGGGATCACTTTTGTGGAATCTCGCAGTTCCTGGAGCATCAGAGTATGATTGCTGGTGACTTGGAAGGATTACTGTGATATCCTGTGTGGATAAGGGGATATGTGTGTCCCATTTTTGAAGTGATAATCTCCACAAAGTACATGCATGGAGTTCTGTATATAAAGGACCATGTGAGCATAAAGAATACTGTAGAAAGATCCAAAACAGAGTGAGGGCAGTAAACATTGAAGGAGAATGATGAGGGCATGGAGCGTGCACAGGGGGCCAGGGAGACTCTAAGAGATACAAAATACAAAAGAATGTTGACTGTGATAAGATCAACGTGAGTGGTATGACTCAATATGTGTAAAATTATGTGTGTGCATAACCGTACATGGAAGAGAAGTGTGAACAAATACTCACTAAACTCTGATGATATATTTGCCGACTAGATATTATGTACATGATGATTCTATAATTAATTAATCTATAGGGTCAATACAGTATTAGCTAAAAAATAGAAACATCTGGGCTGGTGAGATGACTCACTGGGTAAAGGCACATGCTGCCAGGCCTGATGATCTGAATTTGAACCCTGGGACCCACATGGTAGGAAAGAACCAACTCACACAAGCTGTCCTCTGACCTCTGCCCATGCACCACGGCACATGTGCACATACACATACAAACACGTATAATTAAGATAAAATAATTTTTTAAATCTAAGCATATTTTGTGTGTGCACATGCACATATGCCTATGCATGAGGGATAATTTGACAAGCTAGTTCTAAAATTCATATAAAACTTCCTAGGGTGAAGAATGGTTAAGACTCTTGATGAAGAAATCCAAGATATGTAGGGGGGGGCAGGGTGGATTGTCTTTCACTATCAAATGCCAAGACTAGGGACTACACAGCTACAGGAGGTCAGATGGTATCTCATTCGTGAAGAGAAAGATGAATGGCCCAAGGAACTTGGGATAGATAGATGATACAGATAGATAGATGACAGATGATAGATGGATGAGAGAGAGAGAGAGAGGAAAGATAAACAGAAAGATAGATCAATAGGTAGATTCTTCAAAGTGCTTGTAAAGTTCCAGAATAAAGGAAGCACCCAGTCATCACTGGTGTGTTGGTGAATGCACTCACTGTGGAAAACTGATACTATCTGATATAGTTGAATGTACAGAGCAATCCTATTGCTAGATGTTTGCTTAACAGATTGTGTGCACTGGAGCAATAAAAGTCACATACAAGACTATTTGTAGCAGCAACTCATATTGTACTAAAACCAAAATTACAAAGTACCCCTCAGTTTTAGAATGGCTAAATAATAGTGTATTCTTAAGATGGAATATTTACAAGAGCAAAAGTGAACAGGCAACAACTGTGTATCAACATGAATAAATTTCCATGCAATGTTGAGCAAAAAGTAAAAGCTGAACACAAAGAAACACTGAAATAGTTCATTGATGTAAAAGTCAAAATGATCAGGTAGTAGGGTGAGGGCCAGCAGATGCACAGGGATTCCTAGAGAGCTGATCCTGTTTTTTCTTGTCTTGAGTAGTGGACACACTGGTATTAATCTTATAATAATGCATTTACCTGGTGATACATTCCTATGTTTTAGACTACACTAAATACACAAACATATTTTTTAAAATATTTTATTTATTATTTTTATTCTGTGTTATGAATGTTTTGCCTGCATGTATGTAAATACACCTGTGTTGTGCAATGCTGGCAGAGGTCAGAAGAAGGTGTTGGATCCCCTGGAACTGGAGTTACAGATGGTTATTACCTACCGTGTAGGTGCTAGGAACCGAACTCGGATCCTCTTCAAAATCAACTAGTGGTCTAACTGTTGAGCCAGCTCTTCAGCCCACAAACACAATTTTAATGGCAATTATCTGAGGTAATGAAATTTTAAGTAACTATTACATTCTCACATTTTCTAGCCTTTGAATCATTTACTATACACATGTGTTGTTTATATGATCTAGGAAATCAAAGCTATTTCAATTGTGAAAACTGACAAACATGATTCAGAAACACAGCCATGTTCATTTAACTAGTTGAATTAAATGTAAGTACTCCAGCACAATTTTATTCATTTCTTTATTATGTGTGTATATTCATGTACATGCATACATGTGTGTGCACACAGAAGCAGAGGGCAATGTCAGGGGTCTTCTATTGTTCTCCATCTTGTGTTTTGAAACAGGGTCTCTCACTGAGCTAGGGCTCATCAACTCAGCTAGACTGGTTGGCCAACAAGCCCCAGGGATCCCCTGTCTCCACCTTCCTAGAGCTGGGGTTACAGGCAGTTTTGCCTTGCCTTGGATTATTTCTTTTACATGGGTATGAGAACTTAGGTCCTCATTCTTGCCTGACAAGCATCTTACTGTCTGAGCAATCTCCCTAGCCCCTTAGTTGATGTTTTACTTTTTATTTAACTTTTACAAAAACTTTATTGAGAATTTCATACGTGCATATAAGGTGTTTTGATCAAATCCATGCCCACTCCCTCCCTTGCAACACCTCCCATATCTCCGCATCACTTTTTTCTTTTTCTTTTTCTTTTCTTTCATTTATTTATTTTTATGGGGCTTTTTGCTACTCTAACATTCCCCCCACTGAAGAGGTAACCCTAAAATCTTTTAGGTATTAGATACAAGCTCTCAAATACTTTTGATATTTTTGGCCTTTGGAACAGAGTATGTTGGTAACAGTCCCAAGGTTATTTTGACTTTTAGCCAAGAAACCAGCTACTTTTCTTTGGGGTCTTTTTACCCTAACTGCCTAGCCAATTCCTACCTCCTATTCTTGTCATGCCATCCTCTGAAGGGATGTTTTACTTTTTAAAAAAGTGAATATACATACATTTAACATTCAAGCTTCATTAAGATACATGCAATATGGCAATTTTACTGGGGGTGGGTGGTTAACCCTACCTAGGAGATGATTGCTTGCTGAGACTTAGCAACAGGGTGCAGTTCATAACTAAGACTAATTAAATACTTTACTGAACAAATACAGTACCAAAAATGCATTGAAATGTTTTCTTTAAAAAATCACTTGTAAAGACCTTCTTATTCAAGTCTAATAACAAACACAATAAAGACGTATATGGTAGTTTACCATAATCAGCTGATTTTTATACAGCACTTACATATGTTAGTCCACAAATATATTAAGTGATAGAGAACATCTAATGAAAGCACTTCTATAGAACTAGTAAATAAGTTTCTAAGAGAAAAGATTTCACAGACCCTTATCTTTTATATCCAGCTCAATTGTCCAACTCTAATGAGGATAAAACCAATGCTTCTCCTCATAAGAGCTCAGGACTAAATTCACTTTGCTATCAGAATCTGTACTTGTGATTTGTTATGAACACTGAGACAAGATTCAAATATTTCCAAAGAAGCACAGCATACATTGTGATTGCCTATTCAACAATAGCAAGGACAGCATTCAAAACAACCTCATTCCAGGAATTAAGTAAGGGTCAGCCACATTCATGAACATTTCTTCCACTGTAGTATTGTGGAAAGTCTGTATCACAAAGAATCTTCTCTTCTTCAGTAACAAAATTTATGATTACATCTTTCCTCCTAAGTCAACCCCCTCTGCCAATTCTGTGAATACTGTTTTCATGACTAGTAAATTGATCATAGTTTATATATAAAGACACTTGTTGCACATCAATCCCACCAGTCAACAAGTCAGTTAATCAGAATGCAGTTTGACTCTGATGGGAGTTCCTCATGACGGCATCTCTCTCCTTCTGGTCCATGTCACAATGCAGAGTACAAACTGTATAGTTCCTGACCTGCCTTTCCTCAGTGAGCCAGTTTACCTTGTACCTTGTATTGAAAAAAATAACAGCCTGTGTAATAGCCAATATCTCCTACAAGTCACAAAGTCCAACCTTTACTCCTTTCTTCTAACATTTATATAAAACTGGAAATTCCTTCAGGAATCAATTCTTCCTTCTTCACCAGCATTCAAATAGGATCTCTCATGAGTTTGTTGGTCACTTTCAACCTATCAGTTGGCATTGTGGCAGAAAACAATACAACCTGAATGCTTGTATTTAATTTTTGGAAAAATCTCAGATTTGATCTTTAAACCCTCAGCTCAATATTTCATTAGCTTCATGCAAAACAAACATTTTGATCCATTTTGGAGAAAGATCTCTTCTGTTTAACATATCAGGCACTCCACCTGGTGTGCTAACAACAGTATGGGATTAGGCCAGTAGCTTCTGCATTCTTTTTTGAACATTGATTCCTCCCATGCAGGCATGACCAATTACTCCCATATAGTCTCCAAGTGTGAAAATCACTTTTGAATCTGTTGGCTCAGTTCTCTGGTGTGGGTCAATACTAATGTTTGGGTCTCCTTGAACTCAGTCTCCAACTGTTGCAAGATGGAAACAGCAAGTGTGTCTGTCTTGTAGTACCTGACTATGCTTGAACAATTGCATCATACCTTTTAATACAAGAACAATAGCTCTCTGCAGAATAGCTGGAGGCTTCTCAAAACCATAAGCATCGTAGCCTCAAAGAAGCAACTCCTTTAAATTGATATCATCAAAGTTATCAACAATTTCATTACAGTTGCTCTTGATGATACCATTGAGGTCCATTCCCTCTGGGCCTCCATGTTCTCTGTTATAATCCATGAGGCTACCAGACATGATACAAAAACCCACTCAGTGCCAGCCTGAAAAGTTTCTTTTCTTTTTCTTTTTCTTTCTTCCACACATACTCAGCAAGCCCTCCATGACTGAGCTACAGCCTCAGCTCAGGTTTTCAGAAAATATTCAGAACTGCCATGTGCACATTCTTTCTTGTTTTATTACTGAATCTCCTTTGGTCTTGAGAAGTCACACTACAACACCTCTATGCCTTCCATGAGCAGACACCATAACACCAGGCTCTGTCACATGGCACAGGGCCAGGTGTTGTAGAAGGAATCTAGCCAGAGGCCTTTAATACTGTTTTGATGATATGGAGATTTGAGATTGGTTTGGTTTGGTTTGATTTCGTTTGGTTTTGTCTTGGGAACATGAGTAGAACACACTGATATATTGATGTGTTGGTGGGGATGATCCAGGAGAAAGGAAAAACGGATGATGAACGGGAGACCACACAGAGACAAAGCCTTGAGTAGAATAGGGCATTGGATGCAACGCACAGTGGAGGCTCAGCTTCAGTAGGAAGGGCAGCTCTTCTATGAGACCTGGAGGGAAGACAGAGAGAGGCAGTCCCATCAGCTGCTTCTCTTTTCTCATTGAAGTATAGAGTTCATCAACTAAGAGGTAGTCAGGGTATTTGAAGACAGCTAATCACTAAATCCCATAAATAGGTCATCATTTCTCCTCTGATGATAAAGAGCAAGATAGATTCAGTTCCTCTTAGTTCCCTATGACTCTGTAAGTAGCCTCTGCTCCTTTCTGGAAAATGTTTTTTTTTCCCTTTTTATTTGTGTGTGTCTGTGTGTGTGTGTCTGTGTGTGTGTGTGTCTGTGTGTCTGTGTGTGTCTGTGTATGTGTATGTCTGTGTGTCTGTGCGTGTGTGTGTCTGTGTGTCTGTGTGTGACGCATGCCCACAAAGACCAGAGCTTACAGAACAGTTATGAATCATCTGACATGGGAATCAAACTCCAGGCCTCCATAAGACTAGTAAATGCTCTTAACATCTCTCCAGCCCCTGGAAAATGCTTGAGACTGGTGATCTTGGTCTGATGTTAGTAAGCCTGTAGCTAAGAGAGAACTTTGAGGGATTATCATATCTAAATCGATTGAATAAATGGTCAGCACATTTACATAAATCTCATATGGGCTGCATGTAATCCATTCACTTGTCCTTTTTTTGTTTGTCCTTCTGTCCATCACTCATCCACCCACTGATCCATCCATTGACCCATTCATCTATTCATCTATTCACCTATCTATCCACCCATCCATCTATATACCCATCCATCTATCCATCCATCTATCCATCCATCCACCTATCCATCTATTCTTTGAATGTCTCTGAAGTATCCATTGGATGCTGGAATGCAACAATCTAATTATTTGATTGCTAGTTACTTGACAATTCATTCAGTAAATTTATTCAACAAGTGTTTATTGAGCATCATCTGTTTTGAGTTCAGCCCTCCACTGAGGGTTGTGGAGAACATCAGGATGTGAGGGGAATTCTGTCTGTTGTCAAGAAGTTTACAGTTGAGACAGAAGACCCTTCAGTTCTAAAGCAGGAAGTCAGTGCTGCACCAAGGTCCAAAAGCAGGAGCTCCAAGTAGGAGCTCTGAGAAGGAAACTGTGCATGCAAGGACATCTCTGGCAGAAGGCAGGATTTCAGCTAGGCTTAATCATTTCTGCTTCTCATCTTCAGAGAGAGGGGGCGAAAAACCCAAACTTGAAGAAATAGTGCAGTATTAGAGTGCAGTCATAAACATAAAACATTAACATGTAATTCCCTTATGCTTTTGAAAAATTACTTCATAAACGCAAAGTAAAATATTTTTCCCTTTTTATTACCTGACAATTACATATTAAGAATTTCTTTTTATGTTTAAAAACATATGCAAGCCGGGGAAGGCAGACGTGGAAATGTAATTGCTTTCCTTCTATAAGAATCAGATGTCATTTTCTTCCAACTCAACTCTGAAAAGAGATAGGAAAAAGCAAATTGTTGTATACATTAAATTTGGAAACATCTGATAGCTTTCCTCAATTAAACTATTTAAATGGAAAAAGATTGCTGTACAGCTCTATCATATCCCACTGAATAAAACCTCAGCTGAAGCAAATTGGCAATGGCAGGTACCAAATGCATCGGACATAATGAGATTGGACAACCCAGTGGAGGTCATTGGTAATTGTTATTATATGCAATATCTCACTGTCAGAAATAGGGGGAAAAAACAACACCTTGGTAGCAAGCAGAGCCAGTGGGGTTCTGATGGGCTGAGTGTACAGGAGGCTACCTAGTTAGGTGACCTGAGGGGTGTTAGGAGAGCCTAAACTTTTCATGAGGGGCCTTTTGTGGTCAGCTGTATACACTGAGCATGTGGGAACCCAACTGTGGCACATCTTATCTGTGGCCTTTTGCTTGTCAGCCAGCAGGGAGCAGGCTCTCAGGGTGGCTCTGGGGCAAAAGGTTGGAGAGGGGGCAGGTAGAACAGAGTGGGATCCTGAGAAAGAAAATGGGAGAGGGGAAGACAAAGTTTGCATTTGCTGGGATGTTACTTTGAGATCTGGTCCTGATTCAAGTGACTGAAAGTTTGTTTGTTCCCTGCCAACTTTCTTTTTTGTCTTTTTGAGACAGGGTCTCCCTGTGGCCCCAGCTGTCCTGGAACTCACTATGTAGACCAGGCTGCCCTCAATCTCACAGAGATCCGCCTGCCTCTGCCTCCCGAGTGCTGGGATTAAAGGTGTGTGCCACTGTGCCTGGCTTCCCCGCCAACTTTCTAAATGCTGAGAAAGAAAAAGAATGTTGCTTACTCTCCAGTGTTTCCAGTGTTCTTGTGAAGCTTCCAAACTTTAGAAAGTAGAGGCAGGAAATGGCTTAAGCTGTCTGGGACCTAAGCAAGCCTGCCTGCCTGCAATTTCTACTGATTGTGGGCACTGAACCTGCTCTCAGACAGTCTGAATTAGGACTGTTGCTGCGTAGACCTATGCATGTGACAGACATACCAACTGGTGTGACCTAGTGCTGGATATATGGAAGTCTAAGCATCATGTCACTATTTCTCAGGCAAACCTCAGCTGACATGTGGCAGCACAGTATCCATGCAGGTAGTCACCTTGAAACAATCAGGCAGTCACCTTGAAACAGGGTGGATATGATAATTTTCATGGGCCAGGAGCCTCAAAATGACTGGGATGCTGACAGTCTCTCTGTGTTGCTCAAGGTTTCTAGCATGTGAAAAAGCTGTGATCCCCTATAAAGAAAGGGAGTGGGCAGTACATGTCTAGGCTTCTGGGATCATGAAGCTCCCTGACCACAGGTAGAGCAAACCCGCTGGAATCAACACTAGCTGCCACTGCCTTCTACTGGCGAAGATGACTTAGGAAGTACTTCAGAGTGTAGACTATGTCTCAGTCAGCTTAGTACTGTAACACAATACCACAGATAGGGGTAGGATTGACAGTGGGGTTTAAACTACATCCATTTATTCGCACACTTCTGGAGACTGAGAAAGCCAAGATTGAGATGCTGACACCTTGCATTCTAAGTCTGGCAAGGGCTCACTTCTTGGTGTGCAAATGGGGTCTGCATTGCAATATGCCCATGTGGTATAAGGAGGCAAAGTGCTGGTCTTTTCTTTTTCTTATTAGGGCCCCAATCCAATCACTGGGGCTCCACACTCAAGGTCTTATTAAAACCTAGTTACCTTCTGCTGTGGTTTGGGTATGAAACTCACAAGTCATGTTGGATGTTAATCTCTGTATTGAATACTTTTTGTTGCTGTGATGAAATACCATGACCAAAAGCAACTTATGGAAAGAACAATTTATTTTAGCTTATTGTTCCAAAGCAGAAGTCCATAATGGCAAGGAAGATGTGGTGGCAAGTGGCAGGAGCAAGAAGCTGAGAGGTCACGTCTCAACCACACATAGAATGAGAAAGTGAACTAGAAGTGGAGTGAGGCTATAAACTCCCAAAGCCCATCCCCAGTGACGTACCCCCTCCAGATACCAGGATCATTCAGGAAGACGGGAACTTTGGACCCCAGAAGCTGTTTTGGGGGGTTTGGGTAGATCTCAGTAGCACTGGGACCTCTAGCCCTGAGAGAGCTGCATGACCCCTGGGCCACAGACATAAGTGCTGAAGAGGAGAGAGAAGTGCTGAGGAGCTGGTACATTGGCAAATTTGGGGGATAGTGCATAGGTGGGCCTGACTTGTGACAAGTTCCCATTTCTGGAAGTAGATGGATGAGGCGGTCCTCAGAGCTCAGAGCCCTGAAGGCTCACCTAAGACACTACACACTCTTTTGGGGATTGAAACTTTAGCACATAAAAATATTAAAGAGTTTATTTAAGCAGACAGCAATTTGTGAATTGGGCAGCTACAAACAGGAAATGGTAGGGGATTCTGGGGTAGGGGAGGAAGACTGTTTCAGTTGAGTGTTGAAGTATAGGAAATAAATTGTTCCATTGGCTATGTTTTGAGAAATTGCCTTATTTGGCTTATCCTGGTGGGAAGTTGAAAACATCTAATAACCTGTGTGTCACCTATGATGGACTTGCTTTCTTTTAAATTGGTGGTTTATAGGAAATGAATCAAGTTGGGTTTTGGTTTGCTTATGTAAGAACTCCAGGTCTTAGAGCTGTCTCAGGCTAATGATTCCCATTTAATTATTTTAACTTAGGTGACCAGCTTTTTATTCCTCATTAATGCACACTATTCCTACACTTCGCCAGAAGCAGTATCAGCAGCACACATTCCTGCAGCACCTTCTATGCAGTGGGCACTGTTCAAACCACTTCAGATAAATTCCCCTTATAGGGAAACTGAGGCACAATGCAGCTCATTCTGATTTCCCTTGGCAAGTGTAAGATCCATGGTACTTTGCTACTTTTTTTTTTTATGTGTATAAGTGTATTGCCTACATGTGTATAAGTGCACCTGTGTCATGCAATACCTGCAGAGGTCAGAAGAAAGCGTCAAATCCCCTGGAACTGAACTTGCAGACGGTTGTTAGCCACCATGTGGGTGCTGGGAATTGAACCCAGGTCCTCTGCAAGAACAGCCAGTGCTCCTAACTGCTGAGCCATCTCTCTAGCCCCTGGTGCTTTGTTACTTTTTGGTAAGCAATATGTTAGGGCAGGTTAGACTTTGTGCTCTGACCACAGCAACATATACTGGCACTATTCAGGAGAATACATGATTATTCTCCTGCTCATGTCTCATCTGTCCTCCTCAAGAGAAAAGCACTGCCATTTCATCTTTGTGGTGTGAATGACTGAATGTATCAAGTCAGTTTTTGTAGAATGGTTCTAGGCAGAGGGATGATGTGGGAAACCATGTTTCTGGAGTGTCTGCTGACTGGCAAGATGAACTGTGGAAGGAGAGCATGGCCATGGGACCTTTGTGGCTTTGAATTGTGTCCCTGTTGGGGACAGGAGAATGCTGATCTAGCTGAGGGCTTGCCTTCTCCTACTAGCATGCCTGTCTGAGCTCTTAGTCAGACTCCTTGTCTCTTCTTGTTTTCCAGCTTTTTGAAACATTTCCTGCCTAAGAAAGGCCTTTCATGGGATTCAGGAACTGACAAGAGGCCCTGGGCAGGACCCATGAGCCCACTGGAACCCTCTTTGTCTCTCTGAACCTTTGACTCCCTTAACTGAGATCCACAACCCTGATGAACACATCTCAACTATACTTCTACCTTAATCTTCCTTAAAGACCAGGGGAACCCTTGTCCTAGAAACAATATTTAAATAGATACATGTAATTTAACCTTTGGTCCCTCCTTCCTTCCCACTTCCATATTTATATCCCACCTTATTCCCAAAAAGTAGGGAGATAGATAAATCCATTGAAATCATTGCTAAGAGAAAGCCACCCAGGAGGCACTATGATGCATCAACACCCTGGATAGCAAAGTCTCTTTTAACTTCATGCCAGTCATGGATCAGGCTTCTAAGAGGAAAGGATGAATTTGACAAAGTATCTGTCCTCAGAGAACAAAATTAGCCCTGAGAAGATAAAATCAGGAAGAGAGCCCTGCACAACCGACTAATCCAATGTGGTAAGTACTGAGTGGTGTGCATCTTATTAATCAGGGGGTACTTTGGGCTGCAAGTAACAGAGAACTCAGCTCAAAACTGGGACTTATAATCTCCCCCAACAGGAAATCCTGAGGCCAGGCAGCTACCGGCACAGTGTGCATTTGCTATTGTGCTGTTCTCAGCCCCACTCCCTGTGCCAGGGCTTTATTCTGAGGCTACTGGTAGGTTGGCTATTGCAGCTCCAGGCATCAGTACCTGATAATGCTCCCCCTGCCCCACATCCCCCAAGAGTGATGACATTCTGCTACTTAATTATGACAGTATCACAAGGCCAAGGAAAATTAACAAGAATTCCTTCCCTAGGATCATCCAACCTCAGTCTTGTCCAAGTTTCTCTCCTTTGATCCAATGAATAACCTGCTAGTGTTGTTTTTAAAAGCAGGAATGTGTTATTAAGTTTCTGAAGTACAATGTGTATGGTCAGTAGGTACGTATGCTTGAGTGAGGCATGTATGTGATAAGTATCACACATAGGTATATATGAGTATGAGTGGTTTGTGTGCACATTTGTGGTTTGTGTGTGTGTGCACTCCTCTCTCTCTTTCTCTCTCTCTATCTCTCTCTCTCTGTGTGTGTGTGTATGTGTGTGTGTGTGTGTGTGTGTGTGTGTGTGTGTGTTGAGGAGGGAGGTGCTAAGGATCATCTTTGAGCAAAATGAAACAAGATGTGCTAGCAAGTAAATGCTTCACCACCCCCACCCCAATGCATTTGAAGAAATACAAGTTAAACTCCACAAAC
This sequence comes from Nannospalax galili, assembly GCF_000622305.1. Lineage (NCBI taxonomy): Eukaryota > Metazoa > Chordata > Mammalia > Rodentia > Spalacidae > Nannospalax > Nannospalax galili. The sequence continues at coordinate 1,842,465 of NW_008360327.1, read as the reverse complement.
TGTTGAGTGGAACCAATCTTGGCTAAGGAGGCTGAAGATCCTAATGGTTTTGTTCCCCTGATAGATTGATTCAGGTGTCCCTCTCCCCCATCATCCCAGCAGCCCGTTCTCTGAAAGGGAGCAGGCACAAAAGTCCTTTCTTTTCTCAAAAGGGTCAGCATTATCTTCTATTTTCCTCTCCAGGCCTGCAGCTGACGCATAAAGAAAGGTGTAATTACAATGTGACGTGCTGCTGATCACAAGGCCTGGAAATTCCAAGCTTCTCACTTTGTACAGAATACATTTCAATTTGGGGCTGTGAATTTTACAGTGAAATGAGTTTTTTTCTTTAAAACCCCAGAGAAAACAGCCCATGCATAGGAGCATTAACAAATGGCTTTGTAAATCCAGGCTAAAGTGAACATTCAATTTGAGGAGGTCAAATCAAGCTGAAATCCTGAAGCCCAGGGCAAGGGCCCAGCAAAGCAGAGCTGGCTCTGAACATATGTGGCCGTAGCCACTGCTGCCTTTCCTGGGCAGCTCCTGAGCTGATGGTTCCCACTTTCAGATTCCCAAATGTCTCGGCCCACAGTACTGGTGGTTTACCATTAAAAGCTGTTGGGACTCACAATCACTTGGGAGGGAAGGACCGCCAGGGGCAAAACCTCAGTCATATCCAATATAGAATGGACTGTGAGGATACTTGCTTGAATGCTTCACCTTTCAGAGATGGATACTGAACCTGTCTGAGGATGCCTGACTTGTCTGAGGTCCTCTATCTTCTGATCATGGTGATTATCATAGTAACAGCAATCTGCAAAGAGCAAAACACAGAGTCAGCAATCTGCCCAGTATCACACAAGTGCTTTACATTCTCCCACGCAGGGATCCAGGCAGTCCTCTATGGTAAGACCACTACTGCCATTCCCCCACTGAGCAGGTATAGAAACCAAGGCACCGAGAGCCCAGTGACCAGGTCAAGCTGCTGAGCCTCGGATCTGGATATGTTCATTCCAGATTGACATATCTGGAACCACCTGTTGACATTGTCTGCTCACACTTCTGAGTCCAGGAACATCTCACCTGTCATTCACTCCTGCTAACGCCCTGAGGGGCATGATCCAGACAGGATTCTGCAGACTTTCTCTATCTAACCCCACACTTGCTGGTAGGAAGAAATATTCAAGCCCAGGAGTCCAAAATAACTGCACAAGACCGGATGCCCAAGGCCCTGGCTGGCTTCTTGGTGCTTCCCAACAGCCAAACACAACTGTACTGCTCCTGGGGCACCTCAGGCAGAGGGGACCCTCCACCTCTCTAGCACCCTGGGCTCAGCTTCTCTAGAACAAGGGAGATCAATCTGCCCCAAACAAGCATGGGGAGTTGCTGTAAACCTAGCGCCCCAGGCCTTGCTACCAAACTGAGGGCAGCTTGGGGACCTGGATTAAAATGATACATTTTCAATTTGGCCTTAAACGAATTCACCAAATCGGCATCTTTGATGTCAAGTGGAAGTGAATTCCACAAATCTCTATTTATTTTATGGGGCAGCGTTATTGATTTTTTTTTTTTTTATTGTCTGCTTTGCCTTCTTCTCCCCTCCCAGCTGCCAACCCTCTCCCACCTGGATTGAATTGTTTGATTTAAGAGCGGCAGTTCCAAAAGAGGAAAGGACACTTCTGCTTTCATTCTGTACTGGCCCCCAGCCCCAGTGCCCAGGGTACATATGTCCCTTCAACTGCAAATAGCAGCAGCATCAAGAAGAGGTCAGCCTCATTAGGCCTTCCCCAGCCAGGCTAGAGTGGTCAGCATGCCCTCCCTCTTCCCAGGCCTGCATTACATAGGCATGAGCCCACCCTCAGCCAGCCAGCATGGTGCTATGTACAGCTTGTTATGGCAAGTATCTTCATGTCTACCATACATGCCAGGTAACATTCACTTCTTTAAAAGGTCCTGCAGTGGCTGCCACTAGGCCCTGCAACGTGCCCTCATCTGGTGGCCCACTATACCAGGCTTAGTAAATCAGCTGCAACCTACCTAACCAGCTGTTTCTCTACCCATCCTTTGGTTCCCTCCATAGCATCTTTCACCGAGGGAGGTATTTCCATCTCCAGCTCCTGGTGACTCTTTGGTGCTCAGTGCCCGTTTACTGCCCCTAAAGGCATTTCCTCAAGTACCTGGTCCTTGATGGTGTTCCTCTAATATCCCAGGCCCCACTATGAAACTTCCCCAATTACTGTAAGCCTGGACTGACTCCAGACTTAATGCATCTCAAACAGAATTGGTGCTTGGCTTCACCTCTGCAGCCCAGTGCACCCCTCCCAGGTCTTGCTCCTGAGTTCCACCTTTACTTGATGGCCCAGAGAAAGAGCCAGCAGCTGTCTCCATTAGTTTCTGTTACTTTTACCCAAATCCAGTCCATCAGCAAATCTTAGTTATAGGCAAAGTCATGGCCCCTAAAGTTCTAACGCACACCTTAATCCCCAGGATCATACTACCTCTCAAGGTACAAAGTGATCGAGGCTTATCATTGAGATTGGAAAGATTATCCTGGATTACCTGTGTGAACCCAATGCATGAGTCCTTAAAAGTGAGGATCTTTTCTGCCTGTGGTCACAGACGAGGAGAGTAGGAGAAGGTTTCCCTGCCCCCATTGATGTTCTGTCCTATAAGGAACATGGGCAACACTTTGAGAAAGGCTTCTAGAAGCAGAAAGACAAGGACGTGGATTCTCCACCTCCCTGCCCTGAGCATCCAGGAAGGAGCAGGACACTGCCTACATCCTGATTTTAGCCTTGTGCGACCTGTTCAGAGTTCAGCCTACAGGACTATAAGATGAGACATTTGTGTTGATTATGACCTCTACGTTTGTGATAACTTGTTACTCTAAAAGGAAGTCAGAACTCCAGAGACACGTCCTGAAAATGACCTTTGGTCCCTGTCACCTAGACCATGGCAGAATCTTCTTACTGACACTTTCTCCCACTCTGGGCACTGGCCCTTCTCCAGCGCCTTCTACCCCCTGCAATCAACTGCCCACAAGTAACCTGTCCATCTGTGTGTGTGTGTGTGTGTGTGTGTTATATTTCTGGGGGGGGGTGTGTGAATATCTGTGGACACTGCCTACATCCTGATTTTAGCCTTGTGCGACCTGTTCAGAGTTCAGCCTACAGGACTATAAGATGAGACATTTGTGTTGATTATGACCTCTACGTTTGTGATAACTTGTTACTCTAAAAGGAAGTCAGAACTCCAGAGACACGTCCTGAAAATGACCTTTGGTCCCTGTCACCTAGACCATGGCAGAATCTTCTTACTGACACTTTCTCCCACTCTGGGCACTGGCCCTTCTCCAGCGCCTTCTACCCCCTGCAATCAACTGCCCACAAGTAACCTGTCCATCTGTGTGTGTGTGTGTGTGTGTGTTATACATGTTTCAGGGGAGGTGTGTGCAAATGTCTGTGTGCATGCAGAGCCAGAAGGTGTATAGTGTTGGCCCCACCTTTTTGAGATAGGGTCTCTCAGTAAACCAGATGCTTGCCATTTCAGCTGGGCTGGCCGGACAGTGGGCTCCAGGCATCCACCTGTCTCTACTCCGTAATGCTGAATTTTACAGGAACTCACATCCATGCTTGGCTTCTTTTTTATTTTTAACGTGGGTTCCATGGGTTCAAACCCAGGCCCTCTTGCTTCCATAGCAAGCTCTTTTGGCCACTAACCCATCTCCGCAGGCCCGCCTCACTTTTTTCACTTTTTATTTTGAAATAATTTCAAATATGTGGCAAAGCTGCAGGAAGAATACAAAGAACTTCTATGTCTTCCTCCTAGTGTCACTGATAGCCAGCACAGAGCCCTGTGTGCTTGGTCATCCTCTCCCTAAGACCATGCCCCATCCTACTTGCACCTCCATAGACCCCCCATGGCCTTGAACTCATTCGTAGCTCCTAAGCCCCACCTTGGCCTCATTCACTATGCTCCAGGCACATACCTTTTCCAAGCTATCTGCATGGTCCACATTTCCCCTTCTGTTCAGGCCTTAGCTGCTTGTTATTACTCCTTGGCTCTTTCTGTGGTCCTCCCACCTCAGCCTCCTACCCCAGCTAAGATGCTTGCTCTCATGTCACTCCATTCTGTGATTCCAGCCTTTCTTAGGGGCTGAAGGCATCTCATCCTTTGTGATATGCTTGTCTATGTGTTCATTCACTTCTTCACATGGAACTTTGGAGAGGACCACATGTGCCTACCTCCTCCCCTTAGATTCTATATTGGCACCTGGCTCATTGTTGGTTCTTAGCAAATATCCACTGATTGATGAATTTTCTGCAACATACCACTGAATCCTTTATAAATATCTGAACGTTTGGGATATCTGAATCTTTTTTTGATATTTTATTTTTTTATTTTATGTGTATGAGTGTATTGCCTGCATGTATGTGTCATGCAGTGCCTGAAGAGGTCAGAAGAGGGTGTCAGATTTCTTGGAACTGGAGTTATAGAAGGTTGTTAGTTACCATGTGGGTACTGGAACTCAAACCCAGCTCCTTTGTCAGAGCATCCAGTGCTCTTAACTGCTGAGCCATCTTTCCAGCCCCCTGAATCTTTTCTTAAAGGCAGGCAGCCTTCTTTGACATTATGCTCTGCCTCTCAGGACTCTGCAACCGATGCCGGGGGATTTTCTTTCTAAGTGCAAGGTCCTCCCTGTGGAGGGTTGTGCTTTCCCTGCCTACAACCAAGCCTCACACAGCTCTGCAATGAGTGGGCGCTCCGAGGGAGGCTCAAGCTCATAGGAATTGCCTATTTCTCCCACATTGTTCCCCTTTCAGATTTTTCTAAGTGCTGTTCACTTCTCTGTGTTGTGGGGTGATACACAGCATTACGATGAAACTGAAGGGAAGACATGGCAAGTGGCTCACCCAAGGCCACACAGGTATTAAATGGCAGGACAACCCCCTGATCTCTTGCCCAGTATCTTTTCCTTCAGACCACAGAGAGCCACCTTTTGCTCCTCCCCTCAGGGACTGAAGAGCCCAATACTGACATTATGGGCACAAAGCTTTTAGTAGATGATCCAGGGCAGGAAGCTGTGTGGTTAGGTAAGTTCTAGGTATGTGTGGGTCTAATTGCTTTGCATTTCCTTTCCTTTCATTCATAGAGCCATTCATAGAGTCAGTCACAGAGGCAGACACTCATTCACTCACCATACATTCATTGAGTGCCTGCCACATCCTTGGCTTTTTGCGTGGCACAGTGGAGGATGCTTGGGAAGGAGGTGCAAAACTATTCATAGGATCCCATTATTACAGGCTAGAGAATCCACTAGCACAGGGGCTGTGATGAAACTGGATTGGAGTGTGCATTCCTGGAAGCTAGGGCATTCCTGGAAGCTAAGCTAGAGATAAATTGATGATTTCAGCACAAAGTTATGCACAGCCACACATAATCAACCTATCCTTGTTGAACATGCAAATTGGAACTGACTCCTGAATACCTCTGCCCCCATGATAACTGCTCTGGTACTCCCTGGTGAGAGATACACCCTTCCCCAGGGATCCCACTAGGCTGGATGCCCTGCCTGCATACTCTCCCCAAGGGGACTACTAAGTCAAGGAAGGGGCTGCTGTACCTAATCTAGGCAATTAGAACTTAATAGCTGTATGTGAAACCTCTCCCTTTCATGGGTTGGAGCTGTGCCTAGAAGGGGGGTGAACATGAGCTGCCCACAACCACATCTCTGCCACTTGTGCAGTAAAGGCACAAATGACATCAACAGGTAGAGCCAAGAAATGGAGAAAGTCTCAGTAATGACTAGTCTCTAGACTTGGTTTTCCTGAAGGTTTATGTCATTATCCACCCAATAGCATACAACTCACACTCTTGTTGAACTCTGCTGAGTAGCTTGACGACAAGTTAGCTCATGTCTACTAGCTGTGAAGACCACAGGTCTTCATGAAGGTCTTCAGCAAGGGCAGATGTTCTTTATGCAGACAGGGGTGGGGGACCCATTAGTCTAAAGTGAAGGAGTATCTTTCAGTACTGTTTCACTCAGGAGAAGATACTGATGGGGCTATAAGGTTGTGTCCATGGTGTGTCTGAACTACCTGTTACTTATATAACTCTGTGATTCTCACAAATTATTTGGGAATATCCACTCCATCATTTTCCATCACTTTTGACCTGCTGTCCTCCACTTCCCATTTCCACCCCTTACAGACAAGTTAGATTCTGTAGTTGCTGATCACTTTCAATTCTTAGCTTTATCTAGTTCAAAAATGTTACTTTAGTTGCCATCTGAATCCCATCACTTTGCTTGCCCCCAGCACAGTTTGTGAGGGACCCTGACTCACTGGAGGGTTGTATTGGGCAGTGATGAGGGGATGTTGGGAGGGATAGGCTCCCACAGAGCCAGGCTCTGTGACTGGTTCTATGTAACTACTCAAGAAATACAGGGACTAAAACCTTGAGGAGCCTAATATTTTACTGAGGAAGTAAAAATAACACAGATGCCGCCATCACAGGCTCCCACTAAGGTGACACCACACCAAGACTGCTGTTGTAGTACATGCTCAGAGACAGAGAGCACTTTGTGCGGACCAAAAGGCAGGCATTTCAGATCTTGCTCCTTGGCCACTGTGAGCTACGTGAGCAGGGCAGTTCATCGCCCCTCTGGACCTCAGTATCCTTCTGATCACACAGGATGAGCAGCAGTACCGTGGTTTCTAGGACGACATGGGGCAATGCATGAAAACTGCTGGGGACAGCGCTGGCACTGTAGGGACCCCTTGCACAGATGGCAACCAAGAGCAGTGAAGAAATATGCCATTAGAGTCATTGTCCCTTCATTCAAAGGAGACAGAACCTGCCAAGTCTGTCTGTGGTGAAAGAACTGCTCCCAGAGGGGTTGACAAGGGTCTCTGGATGATTGTGACAATGCTTTATGTCCCTTCCAGGGATGCCTGGGGACCAAGAACATCTTTCCCAGAAAAAGGGCCTATCTGCCTCAGTGGTCCAATTGTCAAACATGCTTAGGGGATACAAGCATCAGGGCACCATGGTGGAAATGGACTGGTGGCTAATAGTGGGCATAGCAGTGAGATGTCTGCTCTGGGTCTATTCCCAGAACTGAAGAAGTACATGGACTCTGGACTCAGGGTGGTGGCTGCAAAGGACAGGCTGAGAGTGCAGTGGGCAGAAGCTGAGGGCCTCCCTGTCCTGGCAGACCTCTGTGGAGGCTCCTGTGCCTAAGCAGCAAAAGGAGTGCATGAGCACCTCTCAGAAAAACAACACCTTACCCAAAGTGTGTGAGGCACGTGAGGCAGAGTCAGCCCTGGGAGTGAAAGCTTAAAAATAAATTAAATCTAAGCCCCTTTCATCCTCAGGTGCAAAGCTATCTTGGATAGCAAACAGACAAACAACAACAACGAACACAGAAGTTGGGGGCAGCACTGCAAGCCAGAGTGGCTAACTGTGTGGACATCCAGTGCTGGTGCTCCTCAGAGCTGCATTGCACACCTGTGTGTTTACAGAGGCCCTGAAGCTCCCAAGACACAGCCTGTGGAAAGCCAGCCGCAAAGCCCCCACAGCATCTGCCAAGAATACACCCGACATAATAATTTCTTTGACCTCCACCACATGAGTTTCTGAAAAGAACAAAACAGCATCATTCCCTGGCATTTACAGTTTAAACCTTTCCTATTCAAGTTTCTAACAAAAAAAGCCACCAACCCATTCTGGCCGTGATTAAAATTCATAGGCTTGCTGCAGACAACAGATGCAGAAGCAATTTTAGGCCAGTCATATCCCAGGTCTGCAAAATTAATTTGACAGGTTTGCATTAAAGCACTGATCAATATCCACTTTAGAGCAGCAGAGGCTAACTGAGCAAAAATAAGTGACCGGAGTGTTACCAGACGAGAAAAAATGAATCTTTGAGACTTTTTTCCCTCTAAGCTTGCACCTACATCAGAAGTCCTGACCTCAATCCATTGATCGGCTGCAGTTAACATGACAAAAGGCCCAGCAGATAGACCGGCTTGGCCTACCAGGGAACAATCACCCGGATACACTAAATGTTTGAGGAGTGACTAGACTGCAGAATTAGTCCTGGCTTTCTGAGGTCTGACACCAGCCCAGCCTTCCTGAGTCCTCCCCGCTCCCTACCTGAGATCCATTTGCCAAGAACCAACTTTTCCTAAACTTCCTCCCACAGATGGTGTGGGGATGTGGTCCTGGGGAAGGTGGGGTCTGGCTCAGTTCAAGCACCAAGACAAGGAGGTAATTAGGTCCAGCCCTTTCTTTAGATAGCACATTAGAATGGAGGCCTCCAGGCCAGTAATGGAAGGGTCCTCCCCAGGGGTGGATCAAGGGAGACCAACTCTACAACATGGAAAGCTCCAGATGGCCAGTCATTACCTATACTTAAAGAGAAATGGGGTCCAACCAGTTTTTTTTAATGATCTTTTCTATTTATTCTTTCAGAATTTCATACATATGTATAATGTATTTTGATCACAGTGAACCCCCACTCACCTCGATCCTCCCTAACACAGTACTCTTCCAACTTTATTTCTTCATTTTCTAAAATAGCCCATTGAGCCCAGTTAGTGTCGCCTGTATGTGCATGGGTGTGGGGCCATCCACTGAAGCATGGCAGCCTACCAGTGGCCACACACCAAAAGAAAAATGACTCTGTCCTCCAGTAGCCATCAAAGGCAAATTGCTCCTCTGCTATGGTGGGGGCCTCGTGAGTCCCTCCCCATCAGTGTTAGAATTTAGAGTGTTCATCCAGCTTTTATTTTTCATTTGTGCAAAGAAAGCAACTGGCTGTTTGAGCATCTCTGACATCTTTGCTATTTGGTTGGAGACCTTGTTCTTTTCTTATTTTCTCGTGCTCCATGGCCAACTCACATTGTGGCAGTAAAATCTACAAATCTGAACTGAGCACCCACCAAGAATGCCCACAGGATAAAGCATTTTCCTGAGAACTGACTAAGTCTATTCAGGTGGAGCATCTTCCTGAGAGAACACCCAGTAGGTCTACTCAGAGCATTTTCCTGAGACTGACATCGACTTGACCCCCCACACCATTCCATGCAGATTTTTTTAAGGAAGTTTGTATCTCTCCTCCATTCAGCTCATCTGCCAGGAACCAGTGCATTTAAGGCACAGTCTTATGTCCCACCCCCTATACTCTGCCTTCTTTCTCTCCATAGATCCAGCAAGGCCCTGTCCACATGTGATTTCCTCAAAGTTCAGCTTCTGCTTTCCCAGATCTGAGATCAGTCATATCAAGGCATTAGTTACCAGCAAGTCACAGTGTAAAATTCCAGAACATGAGTTTTGAAGTCAGAGCACCTGTCCGAATCCCACATTTGCTCCATACTAGCTGGGTGACCTTGGACAAGGTAAATTAACTTCTGTTCTACTTATTATTGGTGTACAACAAATTACCCCAAATCCAGCAACTTCAAACAATTACTGTATTACATTCATGAATTCTTTGAGTCATTAATTTGGACAGGGTGTACTAGAGATGACTTGAACTCTGTGATGTGTAGGACCTCAGAGGGAAGATTTGACAGGGGGGATGTAGAGAAGACCTCAAAAACTGGGGCTAGAATTATCTAAGGCTCTTTCACTCATGTCTAGCTGCTGGTGACTGCAGAGACACTATGGTTTCTCCCGTCAGCTTGCCTCCCTTGAAACATGCAGCAGAGCCAAACAGTTTCTGATGGTCAGACTCCATTCTCCAAGTACATGGCAATCTCAACTCCATGCTTTAAAAGTGGCACAACTTCTCTAAAACTTAGCTCCTTGTCTGTAAAATAGGTATCATAACGTTAATCTGAGAAGATGGCTGTGAAGCTTAGATGGTGTATTTAACATGTTCAGTACAGTGTCTGGACCACTCAGTATTAGCTTTTATTATTAGGAATGGCATTAGCTAAGTGAACAGCCACCATGCCTTCTGCAGCCTTTGCATTGTAGCACATGGTCCCAGCCTCACGATGGGTGCAAGGTGAAACATCTGGAACCCATTCCTGCTGCCAGGTTGGGGAGATCGATGCAGACATAAGACAATTAGCAACGAAGTCAAATGAGACTGGTCTGTCAATTCTGTCTCCTCCCCACCACCCCATCCTTCTACACACAGACGTGGCACTTTTCTGGAAGGGGAATAATCTCAAAATGTTGGTTAATTTCATTGAATTTTTCTTTCTTCTTTTGATTTATTATTTTTATTTTCTGTATATGAGCATTTTGCCTGCACATATTTAAGTGTACCACATCCATGCAATGCCTGCAGAGAACAGAAAAGGGCATCAGATCCCCTAGAACTGGAGTTACCAACAGTTTTTAGCTGCCATGTGGGTGCTGAGAACCAAATCCAGGGCCTTCTTCAAGAGCAGCCATGGCTCTTAATCTCTGAGTCATCTCATCATTCCCTTAATTGAATTTTTCAATGGTCAAGTTCCATTTTCATGAAACCATCGTTACCCTCCACCCATCTTCACTGTGGTCTATAGCTTCTGTTTGTGAGATTAACATGGGTTTGTGGAGCAGTGAGAGGTATTCCAGGTATGGACCTTCAGAATAAACCTCTGACTTCATTTGCTTCCCCGGCTGTCTAGTCTTTACCTGTGGGCCAAGGGCAGGAAAATTGTCAGTCCAGAACCTGTTTCTGCTTTGCTCCTTTGCTGGAACCCGAGGCATAGTGGAGCCTGTGTCTAGCTGATTAGTAGGCAAGACACTCCTGAGCCAGTTGACTCCCTGGAAGGCACCAAATATGTGTCCCAGTTCTGAAGGGACACAGATGGCTGCCTTTGGGGGTATACATTTTTACCAGCATTGTTTAATATTCTGATGCAGCCACCACATTCAATTATTGGTTGTATTTTTCTAAGTGTAGTCACACATCCTCAGCAGAGGTATTAATCTCATGGGGCTTAAAGAGATTCAGAATGAGTATGAGGTCAGTAACAGGGTCAGGCTGGGGAGGTGTCTACCTATTAACCTTCCATTTGGGCAACCAAAACAGCCATAGCCAGCACATAAAGTGGGACCTGGAACTTGCCACTATTAATAATGTCACCAGTACAAGGTGACTGAGGTTCATCTAAGCTATTTCAATGACAATATCACTACTGCTCAAGCCACAGAGGCAGACCGATAAGATGTGGGAAATGGGGATCCATTAGGGTTCAGATGTGGAAAGGAGATGGGAGAAAGGTTGAGGTCAGCATGTGTGATGGCGAGAGCTCTGGGTATATACTCTCATATTGATGCCGTGCATTCATTCAGGCACACACTATTCATTCATTCATCAGCCTTTATTTGATTCTTAGGATGTTTCTTCTTGTTTCTAGGGATTACATAGGGATAGAATATAAATAACACAGCCCCATCTGCAAGCCTAGCTGGACACCACCACAGATATCCAAACATAAGGGAAATCACGTCAGGTGCCCTAACTGCAGCATCTGTAGTAAACCAGGGACTGACTGTTCAGAGGAGGGACACTGCTTCAGCAGGAACAAATAACGGGGGCTTTGGGGGGGGTTATAAAGAAATTATTGTGAGGAAGAATAACCAAAAGTACTCTATATGTCACATATATTTTACCTTCCCTACCTAAAAAAAAAAAGAAAAAATGGCCATAACTTCTTCCTCAATTGGAGTCCACCTTGCCTTTTTCATTAGAAACACTTTGATTCCTTTGAAAAATATATGGGGGGGACAGAGAGAGAGAGAGAGAGAGAGAGAGAGAGAGAGAGAGACCTAAATGATGGGGGCAGCCACAGCCAGGCAGAGGTCAGGGAGATACAAAGAAGGAGGAAGATGAGGAGGGGGAATGCCTGGAGTCTAACACTATGCCAGACTAATGGCAGAGGGTCAGTAATTCTAGAGTGTGGAAATGGGGTGACCTAAAGTTAAAAGTAGGAAATTCGGAGAGTAGTTACCCTAGACATAAACAACTCCATTTGAATGAAATGTCAAATCTATATGGACTACTGCCTTGAGTGATTTAATCATGTAATTCTGTCACGATATGCTTTCCTAAAGTTATGCTTTATCAAGAGCAGGGCCTATTTTAATAAATGGTCCTTTATCCTGACTGCTACGATGGACCAGGTATCAGCCTTCATCATCCCCTTTGATCTTCACTGCTTAAGGTAGATAGCATTGTTCTACTTTTGAACATGAAGAAACCAAAGCTCAGAGGGTTGATTAGCTAGCAACCCAAGGAGCTGTGGGATTCAAAGTTACGTCAGAAGCCAAAGCCTATCAAAGGGCTTAGCCCAGGGTCAGCTGGGTGAGGATATGGCGCCACATCATATATATCCAAATATACTTTCAAAGTATACCATTCTCAGCAGCAAACTACATTTGCTCAAATGTTCATAGAGATACTTAGCCAGAACAGATCACTCAACCTGAGTGTACTTAGGTCCCCACTGTATGTTCAGCTAGGCAGCCCATGCCATTTGTAGTTCAGAAGGTACCAAGTCCCTTAAGGGAAGCTCTTCACTGATTCCCAAGTCTTCTCCATCAGCCTCACCAGCTGCTCTATTTGTCGCTTCCAGAAGATTCAGTGGACACCCATTTCCCCCTAGATAATAGGGTGAGATGGGGTGTTTGGAAGTGAGGAGAAATTCTTGCCACAGTAAGGAGTCAACTTAGCTGTTCGGGTTGCGAATACTTGTAGGACAATGTTTAAAGGGAAGATTCCAGTCCACGGAAATAAGGATGCTACAAGAGGAGGGTCTTCAGTCCCCTGTCCTGCAGTAAGGGACTCTTATTCCACCTACAGATGAGACAATAGGGAGACTGAGCCAAATCTGACTTTAGACAATTGAGGAAATGTGCAGCCTCAAGGACCACAGCAGCAAGAGTACTGAGACACTCTCCCAGAATGCACCCTGTTTATTCTCTAAATTACCTGTGTCTATGTCCCGACAGGATGTGGAAGCACACACACTGTAAAATATGAGAGGCTCCAATGCCTTATTCTCACTCTTTCTGTAAATAAAAAATACATGCCAAATAACCATGTCAGGCACAGTTGTTTGATGGCTTCGCTCCTGATACTTAATTTTATTTCACGACATAAAATAAGGAGGAGGGTAGGAAGGAAGGGAAGCTGACTTTTGTCAAAGCAAAGTCTCATTGGTTAACACCTGAGGGGAAAATGACTGAAAAGAACTTAATTCAAAAAATCCTTTAGGCACATGGGAGCTTCTTCCAAGCAGTGAGAGTCAGACAGCTATGGAGAGAGAGGCATCAATAAATAATCAGCCAGCTTGGACTTTTAAACGGGAATCCCAGACTCTCTATCTGGAGGTAAATTGCATCTTTTCTCACCAGCCTCCAAGCTGAGCTTCATGCTTGCATAGGCTGGGACACTCTGCTGGTTGCCAATGTAGCCTGACCTCTTTCTAAGGACACACACACACAAACACACACACACACACACACACACACATGCATATGCATCCCATTCATGTCCTATTTTCTATGATATACATGGCGTAGCTTTGCTCCATGCATACACTCTGAAACCCCAAGAAGCATCTTTGTTCCTAGTGTCAGTGTGCTTTTGGTTTAAGGCATAAATACCTTTGCAAGTATCACCCCACAGCTAGAGCAAGGCAGGCTCTGAGCAGGGAAAGGGTGCTGCTCAGATCTGTCTTGGACTCTGCACCAGGAATGTGCCTCCCCAATGATGTTCAAGGAGTGCTGGTGGTCCTCCTCCAGGAGTGATGTCATACTTTAAATCCAATTGGGGATATTTTTCTGACAGTGCCCACAATAGCCCAGGGGACTTGATTTTGCTGCCAGGGATATGGATTTGTCAGTGTGACAAGGGTGCAAGTGGCTTCTCCGGTAGGATTTGAGTCCTCCCTCTGTTCCCAGGCTAGGGCCCCATACTGTCCTGGGATTGCCATGAGGCCTCAGGGCATCCATCACCTGTCTGCTAGTGTTTTATGAGGCTGTCTCTGAACCGAAGAGCCAGTGAAGGGGTTTATGGAGCTGGCCTCTTTACACCACAAGCACTGTGTCTTATTGCTTGTCATTTTCTCTCAGATGGTTGACACCTCATCCCTTTGAAAGCAAGCTGACTTGCAGGTTGTCTTGGGTGGGCTGGACAAAGGATCCTTAGGGCAAATCTCCTTTTCTACCTTGGAGAAAAAGCAGCCATGTCAGGCCTTTTTCCTGGGGTGGGGGGGTTGTCAATTTCCTGGGCATCTTAGTAGTGGGCTGGGTAGCTTCTTTCCCTGTGAATGAGTGCTACTCCAGACCAGGAAGAAGAGGCCAGATGGGTGGTGTGAGGTTGTTCTAGGACCATCATGCTAGTCTACATAGTCTAAGCTTGGGGGCCTGCCAAGATATGGGGGCCAGAAGCCCAGGGCTTGCCTGATCCAACTCAAAGACTAGTCATCATTGGACTGTACATCAGGTGTAACTATACTCTAATTCTAAGAGTTAAGTGTCTTACAAAAGGTGAAGTATTAATAGTTATATTGTTAGTTATATGCTGTAATAACAATAAGTTGGATATATTGGGCTAGACAAAATATAGGACTTAAATAAATGGTACCTGTTTCACATTATCTCTTAAAATGTACCTAGTAGAACAGCTAAAATTACATATGTGTCTTAGATTATATTTCTGTTGGATGCCAAAGTATCTCATTATTAAAGAGAGCACATTTTACAAGCTAATGACAATGTTCCTACCTTGTCATTTCAAATTAGTATTTACAATAAAATATAAAATGTATATGTAACATATAGTATAGTCTAAAAACATAGCAAAACAGCTATCCTGTACCAGTTTAATGATAAAAATACTCAACACATCAAAAGGGACTGTGTTCCCCACTCTGATTACACATCCTGTCCATGATCAGAGGCTGTATTGACTTGCATTTTTCTATTAAACCATGTTTTTAAATTTTTTTTATTTATTATTTTTGTGTGTATGAGTGTATTGCCTGAATGTATAAAAGTACACCCATATTGTGCAATGTCCTCAGAGGTCAGAAGAAAGTGTTGAATTCCTCTGGACAGTTTTTAGCCACCATGTCAGTGCTGGGAATTGAACCCTGGTCCTCTGCAAGAGCAGCCAATGCTTTTAACCACTGAGCCATCTCTCTAGTCCCCTAAACCATGTATTTATTTTAAGAAATTAAGGAAAGTTCAGAAAGCACTGATAAATCATCTCGCAGACACGATGCCCATCTATTGGGCTTTGCTTCTTCTTGTCAAGCTGCCTTGTTTGTTTCTCCTTAAATATAGCAGAGAAGGCATTACAGAGGAAGCTATAGTGACTTTAGTGGTGAGCAAGTTCATCCCCCACCCCAGGCATCTGGCTATAGCTCTCTTCAAGGTGATAGCGTAATCTCAAGACATATCAACTATCCAGGCCCCAGTGGGTCCTGAAGAGATCCTTGAATGGCACACATATCTGGGGAATGATTAACAAATTGTAAAAGAGCCGTGATCTAACTGGGAAGGCTATGAGAAATCTGTTAAAATTGAGGCCAGAAAGGCTAACAGACAGATCCAAGGTTGCCAGTCTAGCAGTATCAGAGCCTGGGCTGGTACCTGGGAGGCAAGTTAGGCAAAATCTCTACCATTGAGCTAAAGCTCTAGCCCTCTTTTTTTCTCTTTCAGAAGAGTCTCACTAAGTTGTCCAGGCTGGCCTTAAACTCACTCTGCGGACAGACAGTTCTTGAACTCCCAATCCTACTTCAGCCTCCTAAATAGCTGTGACTCCAGGTCTGAGCCACCAGACCCAGCTGAGAAACATTTCTTAAATACCCAGATCCACTTCCCTGAACCAAAGCCTCTGCTATTTTATATCACACACCTTTCTTGACTGATGACTGGCTTTCTGGTCATCTCTTGGAAGACAAGAATACTCACTGTCCACATGCAGCTGGAGGTGAAGGAGATGAGACCTGACCCACATTTTGTCTTTCAGAAACTTCTACTGCAAATTCATCTTTATTCTTGTGAAGAGTCTTACTAAGTGCTCGATAACACAAGTGTCTTATGTTTTTGACACATAAGGAATGATACTAACTTTTTCTCCTCACTGCTGAGCATTTTGTTGGGCTTCAGTTAATAACAGGTCCACTATGGCCCTCCCCAGTGCCCAGGCTGCAGGGAGGCCCTATGTAGAGATCCGGGTGAAAAGGAGGAAAACCTTTGCCATGTTCTTTTCCAGAAGCAAACACTTGAGAAGTCTGAACCAAATATGGGTTGAGCTAACAGAGGACTGAAGATGAGGACCCCCATTTGACTAAGAAGCCAGTGACCAGTTCTCTGCCTTGCCAGGGTCCCGTGGTCTTTATGCAGGTGAAGCCCTAAGGCTGAATGTTGCAAACTCCACTCTTTACTAATCCATAAACCCCTGCACAGGAAGTGACCCTCTTCAATAATTTGCACATCTAGTTCAGTATTCTGCACACAGGAAGTATCTGAAATTTTTTGTGGGATAAATAATAATGACAACAATATGATTAAGATATACCATCCTCACTAGGAAAAAGTCTCCATGGCAAGGCAGGTGGGTGGTGGTGTATATATATCGTCCTTATCCTGGACCCAGTGATGCACTAGAATGCTGAAAGGACCAAAATCAACCACGTGGGCTGCTTGCTCAGAGGATGGGCAGTGTGGGGAGGGAAAGGTAAAGCGAGGGGAAAGAGCAATCGCATTCTGCAGAGACCACTAAACAATCAATGGCACAAATGCCTCTTCTTATAAACACACAGCGAGGCAGATGTTTGCCCAGGACGATCCAGAGAGAAAATGAGTCAGGCAAAAGCCAGAGAGATTCACATTCCACAAACAAGGGATTTCCTGGGGGAAGGAGTGGCAGGTAATGGGTTCTGCGAATTTCTCCTCCTGATAACTACATCACAGACCAAGTCCAAAGAGACTCTGCCTTCCTATTGCAGCCTTATTTAAATACTGCCGCTGGTTTCGGGCGGCATGGCAGCAGTATTGGCTGGCTTTGTCTGTTCCCTCAATCCTTTATGAAACACTCAGGGACGAAATAGACAGCTCATGTCTCTGTGGAAGCAGGGGATGCCTCACAGGGACTTTTCATCCCCAAATGTGCCGTTCTCAATTCTGATTAGTGGCCTTCAACCAAACCAAATCAGTAGAGAAAACAAGAGCAAACAGCAAAAAATACTGTTTGTTCCCTGTACCTGGATGCATTCTGACTCCTCTATTGTCATTGGATTTTTCTAAGAACAGCTGCCTCAGTGGAAAGGATGGCACTGTGGCTGCCTCTGTGATGGTGGTCACTTTGCGTCCTTCTTTATTGCTAGGTTCTCTCCCAGGATTCTTCTCAGCTTCAGCAAAGGGCTCTGGCCTGGGGCTCAGGGGTTTCAAACACTGGTCCATATGTGACCACAATCTTCTGTAGGAGTTGGGGTAAAGTAGGCCTCAGTTTCTCTGTCTCTGAAGAGATAGTGTTAAATCCAATGGCCCTTGATTGATAGCCTGTCTATTTTGCAGAATCTGTGCTTTTTCTCTAGGCTTGGGCTTGTGCATTCAGACTCATTCTCCATCTGCCTAAGGTTTATTTGGTTTGGGATTTTTTATTTGTTAGCTTTGTTTGGAGCAACTTTTTCTCAAAAGTCAGGTAAGGATTTCATATATGAGTCTTAAAAACAAACACAATCTACTAGTCCATTTTCCTCAACTGATGGAATTAGTCACTCCTGAGTGAAACACAACTGCACAAAATCAACAAAACCCATCAGCTCAGGCTGATAGGCAAGGCATCCAGGCCCCCATTTACCCCCTGTAGGCCCATATGTCCCAGTGACCGACGTGTCTCCATGTCATGGAGTCAACATGGGCTCACTGAGCAGCAGTTATCTAGCAAGCGCTGTGCTTAGTGCTGGAAACAGAGACAGCGTAACAATGGGCCTGGCCCGAAGTTCCATTGACCTCACAGCCTCCTGGGGAAATAACCCCTCAAAACAGGGAATCATCCCAATACATCATTACATGATGTCATGAAGTCCTGGGAATTTATGAAAAGCTAGAGATATGTCTCCTGCCTCCTATCTCTGGAAGAGAGCTGTGGTGGGCAGAAGTGGCTTCAACGTCAGTGAGAACCAAGGACTAGGCCTTTCCTTAGAGTATGGCTAGCTTTTCTTCCTCACTCCCTGGGGTCTTTTCATTTTCCTATCATTCCTGGAAGAGTGAGACACCCTGCCCCCTTAAGGCCTCTGAATATTTCTAGTATTTTCTCAGTAGCTTGTGTCTAAGTGTGGTAGGTAGTTGAGGTTGAGGACTAGAGGCACAGAGTGTCAGCTTCTGGAGACATGACCAGCATTTGGGCAGGGCTGGGCAGGGGTTTAGGAGGCTGTGTGAGGCTGCCCATGGGTGGAGCTGGGTTGTCTAGGAGGGGAACAGAGCCAGATTCAGTCACCATTCAGCTTGGTCCCTGCCCAGCCTTTGCTCAGCCTTGGTCAATCCTCCAGATCTGGAGTCATTTTTATTAGCAATTGCTTTTTTCCCCCTTTGAAAATGTTGTTGGATGAAAATGAAATTTCAGCTGTGTGTGTCTCAGCATTGATTTTTCTATTTGTAATAACATACCCCAGCATACTTCCTTTGATATCAAGAGGATAAAATGTCCCTAGCACAGAGCTCTCCATTCTGGGTAATGGATAAAGCCTGTTTATGAGATGTCATTTATTCCACAATAGACAGTAAATAAAAGCCATTTCAAGCTTGGGTTAAATCAAAGCTTGTTCAGGATTTCAGCAGATTTGCAAATCACCTCGGGGACTTGATCAGTTGCACTTGCTCTTTCCTCTCTGCTGTTCACTCTCCGCCTCACCTGTCCCCACTGCCCTAGCCCCTGGCAGTTTGGAAAGACAACTGGCCAGGCTAAGGACCCAGGGGTGACATGAAAACCTTCTTCCCTCCATTTGGGGAATAAACACATTGAAAGACAGCAAGAAATTGAGGCTTAAAAAAGGAAGAAAAAATATTTACAGGAAAATGAAACGCAAACTTGAAATGGAGAAAGCCTCTGAGTGTTGGCAGCTCCTTTAAGTCATGTGACTTCCACCCCACAGGGACTCTGTGTGTGCCCGGGAGAGAGGGGATAGGGATTGGGGTTTCCCTGAGCTTCCCTGGGCTAACCCAATTCCTTGTGAGTCCATCTTAGATGGAAGGATTATGAACGCCTCCCTTGCTGACCATGTGATCTAGTTTGGCCAATGAAATGTGAGCAGAATGGGCTTGTAGCAAGCCAATGGATGGCCATCTGAAGACATCTAATAGGTGTCAGCAAGAACCCTTGTTGTTAGCCAGGCTTGGTGGCGCACATCTGTTATCTTGACACTGGGGAGGCTGAAGCAGGAGCATCATAAGTTGGAGGTATTAGAAAAGCACGCAGTCATCGGAGGTAGGTTAAGCTGATGGAGCAAGGTCCTCTAGGAAAGTTTAAGAATTCGTGGGCGTGGTCTCTTCCTCAGGAGGCTTGCAGCTTAGCTGGGAGAAATAGTCCCTGCCCTGGGCCAGTTAAATGGCAGAATAACAAAACCTCAGGAACTCAAAGGAAGAGATCAGACTGAGCTGGGCATCTCCAAGCAGGCTTTGGGGAAGAGTCAGTGGCTTGGAGACTCGTTCACACTGGGTGAGTCTCAGCTAGATCATTGCCCATGGAAATCCAGACCTACTGGGAACTCAGCCTCTGGTATTGAGGAGTTAGGATGTGGGGACTTCCTCTCCCACAGGTTGAGCTAAGGAGAGCACAGTCCACACACTTAGCATCATACCAGATCAGGAGAACTTTCGCACTTGCTAAGGCTGAGTTGACACCAGTGGTAGATAGACATCTCTGGGATCAAACCAGAAGTACCTGTGGCTCAATATAAAACCATCTGGGATAGGGAGCTGAGACATCCAGGAAGGTCCTCAGCTACTCAGGCTGCCTGGTCCTTGTTCCCTTCACCTCCTTGGAATCTCACAATCAACCTAGCAATATCTGTCTCTTCAAACCTTCTCCATAGCCTTGCAGGGGAAGAGATGCTGCTGTCTTCATTTTTACAGATCCAGGCCTGGAGGATTTAGGAGGTTGTATGTCTTGACTAACACAGTAACAGGCCAGGACTAGGGATGGGAGGAGCCACAGAAGGAGTCTGGCTTGGGAGCCACTAGCAGGGTCTACAACTGGGCCACAGGCTGATTCCTAGGGCAGCTACAGAAGGAAGTAGTCAGGAATTCTGCAAGAATGATAAAGGAAAAGAGGACTGGGTTGGGGTGGGAAGCCAGATAGAAGGAAACAAAGAGAAGATGGGGAGGGCTGAGGCCAGCTCCCTCAGTGCCCCAGCACCTCGAACCCTAGCTCCAGCCTTTCATTTCTTGAAAGTGGTGCCTGGGTGCGTTCTGTTACAGTTAGCGTCCTGTCAGCAGTTTCATTAGGACCTAGGTTTTGATTTATAACCCTCCCTGCAAAACTGTGCTCCTGGCTGAAAACTGGCATCCGAGGTCTTGGGCCATAAGAACCATTTCCACAGAAGACGTGCAAGGCCTGGTTTGGTGGGGAGGGGGAAACCTGAAGTAAAAATGGGGGGGGGGCTTGTTTAGAATCTGAGCATACCAGCTTCAATTCCAGAAGGAAGAACCAAAGGGTTAGGGTCTTCATCTGATGCAGAGAGAGATTTTTATAAAAGCCTGAAAAACCCATTCACGGAAATGGTCCTTTGGAGTAACTCCATCTTGCAAGTATCATTATGAATAATAATGATAATAATGATGACGCTAACGATCATATTGCTAAGACTCCCTCGTTGGATGATGCTTCAACCTTACCACACAGTTTCCAGGTGACTGGTCTCACTGACACAGCAGCCCCAAGGTGGTCAGGAAGATGCCATCATCCCCATTTTGTAAATGACAAAACAGAGACCCAGTGCTGTGCTTCAGGCTCCGGCCTTGCCTATGGCCCAAATCGCCAGCTGAACCTGGACTCCAATCAGCAGCAAAGTCAGTCTGCACACACAGCTCAGCTTTCCTTTTATTTTAGAAGAACACGCATCATTGCAAACAGGTCCCATTTTAAGCCACATGAGGTTTGAGGAAAACAAATGTGAAAATAAAAGCGCTATTTAAAATAGGCATCATTATTACTATTGTTATTGCAAAAAGCCTATTTGGAGCTGCCTAAAAACTTAAAAACTGATTAATATTTCTAGAGCATTAGAAGGTATTTTTTCAAATATAAAATCTTCTCTCCCCAATGATTGAATAATCATTATCATCCCTTCCATTAATGTGTTTGCTTTGTACATAATTTTGTACATATTTTCTGTTCAGATGTCCCCATTTAACAGATGAGGAAATGGAGGTTCACTAGTCTATAGCAAACTGAGTTGCTTAGGATTCACATCTAGGGGACCAGTAAGCTCCCCAAGGCACTTTGCCTCCTTTGGCAAATGGTAGCTGGATGAAGTTTGGAGACACAACTGTACTGGGTCAGAAATTAAAAAGGGTTCCATCAAGGAGAGAGTTAGGTAGTAAAGCCAGTCTCTGTCAGGACAGCTGCTGTAGGAACATGCCCCTGAGTCTAACCAGCTCCTTCTCTAGCATGGGGTGCTCAGCCTTGCCTCTATTCCCACCTGCCCTCCTGCTACATCCTGTCTGATAAAGTCCTGCCCCAGGGGCCTCATCGGGTAGAGCTTCATTCCTCCCACTGAGCAAGACTCGGCCTGTCACTGTGCTGTTATTTATGAGTCCCCCTTGCCCAATGAGTGGCCTCGGAGGGGCCCAGCCTGGGCCTGCTGTCTGGCCACACTTGTCACACGTCATTAGATGTTTGGTTGCTGCTGACCCCTTTGCCATCTGGCTGAATAGCCTCAGGGTGAGGGGAGGCGGGCAGCCCCCTGTGCAGCCTGAGTCTTTGGTATTGGGGAAATGAAAGGGTTGCAAAGCTGTTGTGCTGAGCACAGAAGGACAGGACAGAGGGGATCTCCTAAAGAGAGGGGCCTGGCTTGGGCTTCTCATCCTGGCTATAGCTGTCATTTGGGATCAGATGAGTCTGGCATGGAGCTGTCCTATGCATGGTGGGAGGCTCAGCAGCAGCCCTGGCTTCCACCTTCCAGATGCCAGTCTCATTCCTGTCCCAGATGCACCAACCAAAAATCATCAAAGACACTGCTAAATTGTTCTCTGGGGAAAGGGACGAAATCCCTCTGAGAACTGCTGGCTAGCCTAATTGTGAGATAGATCAGGCAGTGGGTAGCACAAGCCATAGTCATGACCAACTTGCATGTTCCCAAGCATCAGCCATCAACTGAGCTGCATAAAGAGGTGGTCAGGAATTCCTGACTCCTCTGCAAATGGGGAAACTGCAGTTCAGAGAGGGATGTGATCATCTCCCGGCCTCTCAGCAGGAAAGTGGCAAAGCTGACTCGGAAAGCTGATTTTTCCAAAATCTGGTGTTGAGTCTTGCCATGGCTTTGCGTCGTGGGGGCTTTGCCAGGCCATATGCTTAGATCCTTGTGTTTTCTGATTGTGTGCTTGGTCTGGGAGCAAGGGTGTTTGCTTTGTGCCCTCCTATTGTTTCCAGTAGCTAACTGCCTTCCCCAGGGGCCCCCTCTCTCTGTGCTCTCCAGCTACCTCTTTGCTCACGGATCATCTTGAACCACAGGACCCAGGAAGTGGGAGAAGCTTTGTGCTTCTCTTTGGGATGCCTACACAGTAAGATCCCTAGGCAGAGAAACCCACAGCAGTATTATTCTGTGACCCATCAGCCTCTTACCAGGTTGATATAGGACTTCGGGAGTGCGATATTTTCTAGCTTGTACAAACTAGGAGATTAAGTCCCTTTATAGCGAAATGCTTGAATTAAAAAAAAAAAAAAAAAAAACTAGATATGTGGCCCAATAGCTGCCACTACTATTTTAACAATTGCACATAAGTTTTTAATTACAATTTACCCCAGGCCTTCTCTTGAAATAAGTGGCAAGTTTCTGAGCATCTTTCGTGCTTGTTATGTAAAACAAGCTTGTCCTAAGAGTGCGTGACTCCAGATGGGTCTTGTGGATTCTACAGGGAGCACTAAATGGGTTTATATATATGTATGTATATCAGTCAGTAAAACATTCCAATCACACACCTGAGTTGTGTGACCCTGAACTCTTCCTGTTCTCCTTCCCCAAACTGCACTGCCCACTCTTTGTCTGCCATGCCAGGACCCCACTGGTCTTGTTCTCAAAGTAAGTTGTGGTCAGCAGCCTGGCTTGGGGACCCAGCCAAGTTTCTGAGTTTCATCCCTTCAGCATGAGCAGCTTCTCTGAGTTTCAGAGTCCACCAGTAACTCTGACTTCTCTGATTTTATCCAACATAATTACTTCCATAGCCAAATAATTAATTTGCAAACATTTCTAGTTTTTGCTTCTCCTCCCTTCAGGATGTACAAATATAATTAACAGCCCCATCCTGGAGAAATATACAAGCCAGCAAGAAGGCCACTGGAAGTGGAGACAGAAAAGAGCAGATAATCGTACCAGAGGGTGCCAGAAGGCTGGTCTGATAGTCTCTCTGCTTTGCCTAAGTCCGATTATTCAAGACAATGTTTGGTTGTCACTGTTGTCAGTTCATTTTTGGGTGAAAAGTATTCAGAGCCATGTTCACATGTAAGATCAGATGTACTTACAATGCCTAGAGAAAGGGACTGCTCAGTGGCTCCCTAGCTTATATGGAGGTTGCTCTGGGCCACTGCAGAAGAGGCTGATTGTGGCTGAAGTCAGGCCAGTTGTGGCATTTACACAGATGGAGGAGATAGAACTGTGTTCCCAGAAGGGTGCAGATACTAATGGGGCTGAAGCATTTCTGAATACATTTGGCTATTAAGTTTCTGTCTTGTCACTATGCAGCCCTAGCTGGATTGGAACTTGAGATTTTCCTGTCACAGCTTCTTGAGTGCTGGAACTAAAAGTCTATGCCACCATCTCATCTTGCCTTTGGCCATTAGATCTGATTGCTGTCCGAGTAGAAGTTCAATGTTCCCTGTCAATGGGCCTTAAAAACCAGGCGGGGCAGGAGGGCCAAAGACAAAGATTTGAGATCCAGAATATTCTTTTAGCCCCTGACCCACCATGCCTCTGTTTGCCCTATGACTCCAGGATCCTGCCACAACCAGAGGGGCTACTGGGCCATCAGATCAGCACGTGGTTTAATTAAGTGGTATCTTGTGATTAGTAATCCTAATGTTTTAGGACATGATACCAGCACTTCCATCTTCTGCAGATTATACACAGTTCATCAAACCTCCAACATCATCAGCTCATTGAATGGAGCCACACCCTTGTAAAATGGGAGGGGACATTCAGAATGGATGGGTCATAGACAGGGGAAAGTCAGTGAGACCCAGAGAAGTGACACCATCTGCCCAACACACAAGGCAAGTCACTTATGGGACTTGGGACCTACTCAGTTCTCTGTTACAGAATGCCAAGCTTTGCCAGAAAGCAGCATCCAAGACCATCAGGTCCTGGCAGTTACCCCCATAAGGCAAGATCCCTTGCAAGACAGGCACCAATGGGCACTCACAGCACCTGGGCTATGGTAGAGGACCAGGAGAGCCACACAGGCCTGAAACCCCATCAGTAGAAGTCGACCCCATAAAAACAAGCTAGGACTGCCAATTTCCATTTTCATTGGAGTGGATGGTGCTTAGTAATCCAGAAGCTTTATTTAAGAGCTGACCTCCGACCGGGCCTGTCACTCCAGTGGCAGGCGCCTGATAGCCACTGGAAATCAATAGCCAGCATGAAGGTCACTTCCTAGAAAAACTGGGGCTATCAATGTGTCAGTTCCAATGAAAGATTATAACCAACCAGCAGAGAAGTTTATCTATGGCTGGGAGCTCATCTGAGCGGGGCTTGTAGTAGGCTGTACACACACTTGTGCATAGCCATATGTCAGTGGGTAGGTGTGCACATATGCATGTGTGTGTACAAAACATGGCATGCATGTGCACAGAGAATGCATATCTATGCTTTTATGTGTGATGAATGGACATGTGGGTGCATATGACTATGGGTTTGTATATATAAGTGTATGGTATGTTTAAGTGTGGATAACATGTTGTGGGAGAATTATGTATATGTTTTCATGTAGATACACATGTTCATTTGAATTTACATATATGTTATCAGTGCACGTGTGGATAGAAGCACATGTGTGCAAGTAAATGTATATGCATATATGGCTCTTTGCAAATGCCTATGTGATTGGTAAATGAGGATAAGTGTGCATTTGTGTGTGCATAGGTATGCAAATGGATTAAATACAGATGAGAACATGTTGTGACAAAATTATGCATTTGTGCTTTGTGTATATATGCATGTCTGTGTGTTACTACATATGTACGCATATATGTATATGCATACATGACCAGGTATGTGAATGGCCACATTTGGCCACTTGGGGTGTATTTGATGGTGGACACAGATCTCACAGGCCTTGGAGCTGAAATATCCAGCTCCTGTTTGCCCCTCCAGCTCACCGTCCTCTTCTTCCCTGCTCCATGCTGTATTTCCCTGGTCTCTGAACACTCCCTTGATCATGCAAACCTCTCTCCTCAGGGCACCCGCTGTTCCCTCTGAAGTCTTTTGCTTGCTCTTCCTATCTTGGCTCCTTTCCATCACTAGAATCTCAAATCAAATCCCAGCCCCTTACAGATACATTCCCAGTCACCCTGCAGGTATCCTGTTTTAGAAAGGGTTTCTCTTCCTCTCAGGAATGAATTCATTGGGAGACAGTGAGGAGTGCATTTCCTCCTGACAGATAAAGAATAGTACGAGGCTGGGGGAGATGGTTCAGAGGGGAAGAGCACTTGGTGTGCAAGCGTAAGGACCTGAGTTTGAATCCCCAGCACTCACTCAGGGATAACTGCACATGCCTATATCCCCAGTACTAGGAGGCAATGACAGATGGATCCTAGGAGCTTGCTATTCAGCCAGACCAATTGACCCTGTCAGCTTCAGGTTCAGTGATAGACCCTGTCTCAAGGAAATAAGGCAGAGAATGAGAGAGGAAAACACCATACATCCTCCTCTGGCTTCCACATGCATGTGCACAAGTATACATATCACACATACATGTGTGTGCATACACGTGCAAATAATACACACATTTTTTTAAAAAAAGAAAGGAAAAAGAATTACATTATGAAGAATGTATTAATGCCATCAAAAAAGATGGTTTATTCCATAGTTGCCATGGGAAACTGGAGCTGGGTACCAATTGTTAAACTGCCCTGGACAATGAGTTGAGGGCTAGATTCTTGTCTCTCCACCACTGCTGAGCTGGACCTTGTTATGGTTTGAATCTGATATATCTTCCATAGGGTCACATGTTGACTGCTTGGTGCCCAGTTGGCAGAGCTATTTTGGAAGGCTCTGGAGAAGCTGGGGGGGCGGGGTCTAGCTGAGAAAGTGGGTCACTGGCAGATCCTTGAGGATATGTTATCCCTATCCATTTCCTGTCTCTCACTTTCCACTTCCTGGTCCATTGTGATGTAAACTGAGTTGTTCTGCCATGCCCTCCCAGTCATGATCTTTCTGAAACCTAAACAGACGTAACTCTTTCCTCCTTTAAGTTGTCTATGTCAAGCAATTAGGTCACATTGACAGAAAAGCTAACGAATTTCCTTATGCATGGTATTAAGGCATCTCAAAGATGATAAGGCACTGCTGGTCTCCTCCTGCTTTTCATATGTAAAGCTCTAAATCATATCTCTTCTTTGGGGCTCTCAGTTTTTCCTGTTAAGTAGGAGTTGCCTCTTAGAAATATTCAAAGAGAAAGGCTAGGGGAAAAAAAATCAAAGTTTCATATATTCTCCTTCATGTTTAAGACAGAGCCTTATGCTACAAGTTCTACTAGCGCATGTTCAATTCATTGGGTCATTTATTCAACAAATCTGCAGTGAACAACTATAGCACCACAGTGCCAGATTCATGGATGGAGCTGGGGTTTGGGGGTGACAGAGCACATCCCTTGCCTGAGGTCTCACACAGGAAGGAGACAGGGGAAGGGCTGATGTCTGAGTGGACAGGCAGGCTCTAGGAAAGGTCAGCACTAAGTGACTGGGCCTTCTGGGTCACCCCTAGATACAGGGTGAGGAGTTGACCTTTCCTGCCCCCAGTGCCATCCTTGTTAAGGATCTGTGGAAACCCTGACCTTTGAGAGGAGCCTGATGCTAGCACTAACATTTGGAACCATAGAGTCAGCATGGGGGATTCCTAAGTTCATTTGAGAGGACTTTGGCATGTAAGTAGGGACAAAGGTCTGCCCTAGGTCACACAGCCCAGGTTTCCTGGCCAGCAAGCCATAGCTGCCCTCTATGTTACATGCTGGGAGTTTCAAGGCTGGTTTCTGAATTAATCCACATGTCTAGTCCCACTTGGTAAGAAACCAGCACTCCTGATTCTCCCAGTGATCTGGACTTGTATGTCATAGAGGCAGTGAGAAGAGGCTGGCAGGCAGAATGCTTGGGAACTGGTGTCCACATAGGATACATCATAGGACATCACTGTTGGGGGCAGGTTGCTTCAGTAAATAGCAGCTGCTTCCCTGCAGCTTCCCTGATCTGGGTGGCTGGAGGGAACCTTGAGCATGGAGCACAGGAGATATGAAGTGCTTGATATTCCCAGACAGCTTGAGCTCTCTGGACATGCATTTCCTGTCTCCCCAGGGCACCATGTGCCAGGCTTTGTTGGGCACAAGCCAGACCATCCATCACCCACTGGCTCAGGTCACTCACTTGGCTCTCACATGAGACAGCGTGGGACAGCACCTCAGTCAGGCTCAAAACCTGGGCAGAGGAATGGTGCTGGGGCTAGCTCACTCTGGAAAGGAACCAGATCCTTCTCTGCCAAGAAGGCAGCCCTGACTCCACCTGATATCAATCAGCTGGAGTATTTCTTCTCCCTGTCACAAATGAAGGGGACTGACCTTTGAAAGCATCACTGCTAAAAAATCCTACTGTAAAGCAAGGACTTCCTTTGCACAGCCAAAGTTTGCTTTTGTGTTTCTGAATTGCTTTTCATGGAGATGGGGATCATTGTTTTTCCTTATAAAAATCTAGACTGAATGAACATAGAGGGTACAGACCTATAAACCCAGCACTCAAGAGACAGAAACAAGAGGATCATGAGTTTGAGCCAGCTTGGGCTATATAGCAAGTCCTTATCTTAAATAATAAATAAATAAATAAATAAATAAATAAATAAATAAATAAATAATAAATAAATAATAAAAAGAGGAAAAGAAATTTATTTCATTAAGAAATATAAAGCTTGGTGGGACTGGAAAGATGGCTCAACATTTAAGAGTTGCTCTTGCAGAGGACCCAGGTTAAATTCCCAGCACCCACATGGCAGCAAACAATCGTCCATAACTCCAGTTCCAGGGAAATCCAACACCCTCTTCTGATTCTGGGGCATTGCACAACACAGGTGCACTTACACACATGCAGGCAATACACTCATATACATAAAAAAATTTTTTTTAAAGCAAGCAAGCCTGGGAGCTAGGGAGATGGCTCAGGAGTTTAGAGCACTGTCTATTCTTGCAGAGGACCCAGGTTCGGTTCTCAGCACCCACATGGCAGCTAACAACCACCCATAACTCCAGTACCAAGGGATCTGATGCTCTCTTCTGACCTCCTCAGGCATTGCATGACCTGGGTGCACTTACATACATACATATACTCATACACATAAAAATAATAAAAATAGTAAGTAAAATTTTTAATTAAAAAAAAAGAAATAAAGCCTATAGCTGGGTGTGGTGGTGCGCAGCTATGAGATTGAGGCCAGCCTGGTTCATATAGAACCAGTTCTAGGCCAACTGGGGCTATAAGGAGGAGACCCTGTCTCTAAACAACCAACCAAAGCAGACAAACAAAAAGAGGTAAAGTCTGCCTGTTGCAGAAGACATGGACAATGCGGGGAAAGAGATGCTACATCCCACAGTATCACTGTCTCCAAACTCTTAACATTCTGTGTATTTCCTTACATACACATTTTGCAAGTGTTATCTTACTTTCTTTCCTTTTTCCACATGCATAAACATTTTCCTTAGCATTATAATCTGTGTATACATTTATTTCATCTACCCTTTATTCCCATCCAACGCTTTCTTATGAAAATTTCAAACACAGCAAAGGTAAAAAACTCTGCTGACAGCAGATTATACCCAGCATCTATATGCAGCCACATCCCTCTGCTAGCATATGTGCCAGTCCATTAAGTGTAGGGGACCAGGAGTGGGCAAACCAGAAGCCCTGTCCTCAGCCATCAGTGTCCAATGGGAATACCCACAGACAGCCCCAGGTTCTTCTTGCCATAGAGGAACTATACATGGCTTCTAGGCAAACCTGCATCTCAGGCTCACTGATTGCTGTTCCAGATGACATTTGACACCTTTCGCGGGCAGGTAAATTTTCTTTCTTTCCTGCTATTAAAATGATATTGTAAAGAAAGATCTTCATAATGCACAGTCTGGATTCAGAATTGT
Organism: Nannospalax galili; assembly: GCF_000622305.1. Lineage (NCBI taxonomy): Eukaryota > Metazoa > Chordata > Mammalia > Rodentia > Spalacidae > Nannospalax > Nannospalax galili. The sequence continues at coordinate 1,812,915 of NW_008360327.1, read as the reverse complement.
TTCTTTAACCTAGAGTCCAAAATTTGTGCCATAGGAAATGGGCTGTTTAAAAACATGATACACACTTCTTGCTAGGGTATTTCCCAAAGGATTGGGCAGAAGTGTTACACTGTGCCTGAAAGATGACAGAAGGAGGTCAGGCCTCTGCTCTGAGCTGAGCTGGAGCCACAGAACATTGGCATTGGGAAGGTTATAGGTGCTCCGAACTTAGCTACTATAACTTAATTCTGGGATCCTCCCCATCCACCTCCACCTCCCTCTCTTCCCCCTCCCATCCTCCTCCTCCTCTTTCCCCATTCCCCTTCTCTCCTCCCATTCATTGGCTTCCCCTACCCCTGCCCCCCATTCTCCTCCTCCTGTCAGCCCACTAAATTGATTTCACAACCCTGCAGTTTGAAAGAGAAAATAGGTGCTTCCAGGAGGGAATTAAGTGCTATGTGATACAATGCGTTGCAAATTGTGTGAGCCACACAGAGCTCCTAGAGGGATTTGAAAGGGCTGGTGCAACCCAGGAAGACTTCATCAGAGGAAGCAGCTAGAGCTAGACCCAAGAGTGCCCTGGCTCTGCTCAGTTCAACAAGCTTTTCTAGACCTAGCTGGAGATACCAACAGGAGTAAGGAAGGAAGCATCCTAGGCCAGGGCTCAGGAGCAAGTGTGGAGGCAAGAATGATGCAGCTCTGTGGGGAAGATGATAGGAACACCACTGGGCTGCAGGTGATAAGGCCACTTTCAGTCAGTAACCACACCTGCCACTTGCAGAGGCCGTGAAGTGTTAAACACTTGCATAAAACACTGCTTAATTTGCTATTCATGACCAGCTCGTGAGATGAACTGGTTTACCGCACCACCAGCATAAGCCAGCAGAGTGTGGCCTGGGGACCTAGTGACTCAGCCAAAGGCACACTGCTGATGTGAGACCAAGCCAAACCTGAAGTAGACTTCTGACTCCGTATTCCATGTTCCTTTGAACCCTGCCTCCCCCATAGAGATGCTTTTAATCTCTTTGGCCTCAGTTGCTTCACTCATAAAACAAGACAGTAACATATGCATTACACAGAGCTGTTCTGAAGTTTCACTCAGAATATGCCTGGCACACGGACAGTGCTGTTTAACTGTGACTTGGTATTGATCGAAGTGTCCATTGAGGGCCGCACACAGATAGGTCAGAGTTGGGTGGGGAGAAGAGGAAGAGTGATGTTGGATACATAATTACACACATAATTAAATTATAACTGTGGTAACAAAGAGAAAGAACACAGGAGGCCATGAGATAAAATAAGAAGGGGCTCTAATGTTAGCTCAGGGAAGACTTCCTTGGAGAAGCAACACTTAAACTGAAGGCCAAAGGAAGACTAGATGCAAGCCAGACCCCCAAAGGAGAATAGAAGCTTTCTAAGCAAGGGCCTAGCACTTTCCCACCCGCCTGGGGGACTGACAATATTCAGAGAAGCTTTTACCTCAGTTTAGAATACCAGAAAATTTTGTCTCTCACCTTCAGGTCTCTATTACCCAGCCATGGTTCACTCAGTAGTGTAAAGTCCTTCATCTCCAGGCACGGGCTGAGCTTTCTATAGCTGTATACATCCCCTGCCCTGTGCTGCAGACTAGAATACTTGCAGACATAGGTATCTCACTGGAGATGCTTTTCCAGGATTGCCATAGATGAGTGTACAATGGGCACAACATTTACACCTCCTCCACTGCTGGGACAGGTGACCATGTGACCAGCTTTGCTTGGGACAGTCCCGGTTTACAGATATGGCTTGAGCACGGTGCTCCACAGTGTCCCCTTGCACTTTCAAATGTGTCCCAGTTGGGGCAAGACAATGTATGATGAGTCCCAGTTCCTTGGAATTTTCAACCTCCCAGAAAGTACAGAAGATCCTCTCTTTTTCCAGAGTTACTCTGGCTCTTTGAGGGAACCCCTTTCTTACTTCTACCTTGAAACACTTCCACCCAGTACCAGGACATTGCTGCCAAATGTCCTCTTGGAAGCAGGGTAGAATGGGAAGGCGGTAAGGCCTGTGTACCCAGGGTGGCTGGTAGCCCTGTGCCGTTGAACCCAGGCAAGTCCTTTGCATGCCCAGACTTGGTGTCACCTTTCCTGAATGAGGATAATAAACACATATCATTCTCCAGGTTATAAGGGTGAGGTGCTCTGTGCACAAGCAAAGAAGAAATATTAGAAGTCCTGGAACAAGACCACTGGTTACAGTTGGGGTCACCCACAATGGCAGAAAGTAGTGAACCAGGCTAAAAAAAAAATTCTAAACACTAGGATAGCCCCTATTGGAGAGCCTTTCTCTGAGCAGGAGCTCACCCCTTCCTGTCATTCTGATGGTGACTGTCACAGCCAGGATAAGCCAAAATGTCAGGGAATAAACCCTGTCTGCAGACCGGGCTGTGCGAGCTGAGGCCGCCGCTGCAGTAAGCATTGAGGACACAGAATCCTGGTTTGCCTCTGACAATTTTTCTGGTTTTTTTTTTTTTCTTTCTTTCTTTCTTTCTTTCTTTCTTTCTTTTTCTTTCTTTCTTTCTTTTTGGAAGCTGGAGATCCCGTGCCAAGCTCTCCAAGCAGCCCGACTTTCCGTGCAATAAAGCAGCAGCGAGAAAGGCTCAGAGTAATTAAGTGGCTGACGCACAGAAGAAGCCGTTACAAAGAATTGACTAAATTGCCCATTCATTAGCAGCTCGGCATGGAAGGAGAATTACAAATAGACGGCGGAGCCCGCAGTAATTCAATCTAACCTTGTACTTACAGAAAACAATGAGATAATGAACAGAAAAATTACCAGGCACATATTGTATTTTGTTAAAGGGGAGGGTGGGGGCGGGGGAGGTGGGGGAGCGCAGGGACAGCCTGGCACATGCAATGCTAATGGCCTCGCTCAAGCTGAGCAAACGTTCCTCCAACACAATCATAGTTCTCAGTCTAAGGGCCTCTGGGGAGCTGAGATGAGGCAAGATCGCGAACAAAAAATGTAATTTATAAGGCGTCTGCGGACTGGAATTTATCATCGGATCCGCTCGCCGCCGCTCAATTGATATGTAGTTGGTTTCAAACAACACCCCCCGGGCGCCCAGAGGGAACATTTTTTAGATTTTACGCTTGGATATATCTGTTTAACTCGCCATTTACCAAAACAACGGCTGATGACAGCACAAACCAGTCACTCTGGAGAAAACGGCGCACACACGCTCTCATACACACGCGCTCCTGCACACGCGCACACACAGGGTACCCAGGCATCCCAGAGCCGCGCGCGCCATCATCATGGCAGCACACAGGCCTGGCCAGCCCAGGAGGCTGAGGTGGCCCCTGGGAAGGAGGGGGAAATGCAGTCAAAGGAGCGTTGTGGCCCGAGGGAGAGAACAACATGTTTATAGCTGGTTTATAACTGGCCTCTATTACCATACCCAACACCTCCTACCCCTGACCCAACACCTCCTATCCATCTGATTCAACACCTCCTACCCTTCAGACAGCTCACAAGGGCCCAGCACCATGTCCACTTTCTTCCTCTAGGGTCTCAACACTGCCAGCTCTTCTCCAAGACCAGATCCAGCCTCACCTGGCACCCAGAAGACCCTGGAATTACTAGGTAGGAGAGAGTTGGGGGCATTCATACTGTGAGGGAGGCAGAGGCTAAGTGGGCCAAAGGCAAAAGACAATGTCCTATTGTCCCTTCCCAGGGCCTGCAGACTTGGGGCTTCACAAAAGGCTGCTTTAGAAATGTGTGGGTGGATTCCTTGTCACCTCATGCACTTGAGGATTCACCTGATAGACCCACAAGTCATTCTGTTTCAAGGACCGTTTTGAAGGTGCCCAGGTTGGACATAGAGGGAGGAACATGGAGTACATCTCTGCTGTTAAAGAAACATAATTCACTAGACACTTATAGATAGCAAGATGAATTATATTCAAGACGCCTGTAACAGCGGTAGGCAATCCAAGCTTGTGTAGGACAGAGTCAGGTACAGGTGTGCAGCCAGGGGCAGAAAGATTACTAAGAGAACTTGGTTAGGTTTACAGGAAAGCAGGAGGAGCAACTTGACTGAACATCAAAGGTGGGAGAGTAACCATAAACTGGCTTAACTGTGCTACAACTGGGCTCTGCAGGCTAAGATCAAGAGTTAAGAGAGGAGAGGGCTCAGAGGAGACGGATGAAAATGTGGTCCAGGAAAGCCATGGAGTAAGGGCTTGGTCTTCCCTGGGCATGCCTGTGCCTTTGGCAAAGTCCCCAGCATGATACTTAGTGATGAGGGAGGAACAGATGGGGCTGTTCCTGCTGAAACGCTCAGGGACAGTGAGAACCATTTCTAGACCTACCAAGCAAGCAAATGCCTCAGAAACACTGCCCCCTCCCCCTCCCCCAGGGAAGATAAGCTGAGCTATAATGGACTCTCAGCTTGCCACTGGCCTGAGTGCTTAGGGGGGAAGAAGGGGGAGTGGCCATGACTGAATGACCAGTAGGGGGCACTCTAGTCCAATGGGAAGGACTCGAGGTGGAAGTCCAGAGAAAGCCTGATCTCACCCATTAACTGATTATAAGACCCTCAGCACATTATCACTTCCAGCCTCTGGACCCAGTCTGTTTGTCTATGAAACAGGTCTAATACTGCCTGACCTGTGCCCTTTGTATAGAGATGCTATGAGACAACCTAGAAATAACCAAGTCATGAAAAATCTACACAAGCATTAAATGCATGAGAACTGGCCCAGTGGTTCTTGGACACAGTGTCCCCACAGGAACTAGAAGCAGCAGTGGCATCTGAGGACTTACACATGCAAATTCTCAGGTTCATCCCAGACTCTGGATGGGGACCAGCAACCTGTTTAACAAGCACAGCAGAGCCTTATACATGTGAGTGTGAGAACTTCTAAGCTAGCACAGACTGTGTCAAGGCTCAGAGCAAAGGGCAACTGAGAAAAATCTTTTGAAATTGTTAAATCTTTTTCCATTCAAAAAAAAAAAAAAAACTACTCCAGAAATTAAACTTAGACTGTTAATCCAATGTCATCATATAGGTTTGAGTAGTGTCGTGTAATTTCAAAGCACCTTCAAACAACCAGTGTTGTTTGCTTCTTTAATTCATTCTGTGAAGTAGGCAGAGCACATACCCTTGCCCCAAGAATCACAATGATTCAACAAAGGCTGCTCAGTAACAGTCCGATGGATGGCAATGCCCAGGCAGATGAATTCAGGTTCTGCCATCCCTCTACGCAACACTGTAATCAATCACACACCATAGATCTTTAAATGTAGAAAGGACCTTATAATTGCTACTTCTTCATATGGGAACTTGGCTTGTGGTCCCACTCTCTTGCACACCTTCCCATATATGACCATGCTTCATCTCATTATGTGGTTTCCTTATCTGTGTGGGACACGAGAGAGCTGGGGAAACAAGTGGCCTTTATTCTGTACCTCAAGAAGACCCTGAACCCAGCATTGCAGTAAACGCTAAAGATATCATTGTTGTCTCCACTTTAAAGATGAGGAAGCCAAGGATCAGCCAGTTGAAAGTTGAAGATGTTTGTCTAAGGTGATATTGCTAGTTAAACTAGAACTGAAACCAGAAGCTTCTGGAAAGCACCCTGGAAATGGATAACTCCCGAGGTTTGCTGTTAAATCACAATCATCAAGCATCCAGGGACTTTGGTCATTGATCCAAGCTCTCTCAGATACATGTGCACACACATCCCTGTGATATACTATAAGAGTCAAGCAGTCCCAGGACATCTATTCATTGGATCCCCTATCACAGAGCATCTCCCTGAACACTCTGGAGGGGCATTCCACCTTCTTGAGCACCTACTGGAAGGCACATCTTATTGCAGTGTGCAGCATTCAAGATGTGCTGCCCAAGTCATCCATGTGCCTCTCAGAAAAGGTTGTGTGGGAGTCCCACGACAATCCCTCCAAACCCCACCTCCACTCTGATATGGTTCTTCTCCAGATATTCTTTTTTTTTAATTTAATAAATTTTTAATTAATTTTTTGTGTATTTCATATGGAACAGCTTGAAAACTCTCAATCATCTTTATACCCCCATCCCCACTGGCACCCTCCCATAGCCCTCACCCCCACTGGAGCCCATACACTAGGTCATCCCTGTCAGGCCCACTGGGTTGTCAGTGTCCCCAGCCATTCCCCAGTGCAAGTCCATCCACTAAGTCTGGTTAGCCTCTCTAGGGTCCCTTGTTTTAGGAAGACCAGCTCTTCTTCATTCAGCAGCAATCAGTTGCCAACATTCCTTCAGATAAGATTGAGGTCTATTGTTCATTTTCCCAGTTCTATGCTGGGTTATTATCTGCCTGAGTTTGCATGGGACTTGTGTATGCTGACACCATTGCCACAGAATCATATGAGCAGGTTCCCAGGAACTTTATTCTTGATGTGAACTTCTCCAGAAGTTCAATGGAAAATGCAAAGTCCATGGAAAGGATCAACTTAGGTCATCCTTGTTGAGTTTTGAGGATGCAGAGACCAGAAGTGTCAGCAAATCATCACTGGCTGAATACCTGCTCACTCTTTAAGAGAAATTTAGGGAACTTCAGCTAGGACTAAGTCAATGAATATGGAAAGGAGAGTTTGGGCTGGGGTGAGTAGAACCTTCCTGCAACTCTCAGCCAGCATCTGTTTGCCCATCTGTGGGAAGCCTTGCTTCCCATTCCTAAAGCTACTTGTGAGGAACATGATTTGAAGAGTCTTAAGAGCTCAAGAACAGGATTCCCTGATACCTTTCTAGAAGATACCAATGTCTATTCTTAGCAAATGCTTTCAGTTTCTTAATCTTTCATTGACTTTAAAGGCCCTTTGCAGCTCTTAGCATGGGAGCATACAGACTGTATTGTGGACTAGCAATTAATAGAACTGTCTGTGCCTACGTCACCCAGTCCAGAGACAGCCTCAGTCAGCTAAGTTCTGACTCAGAAAAGCATCTACAGAAGTAATTAGAATTCATTTTTTATTTTTTATTTTTTAGTTTATTTTATGTGTATGAGTGTTTTGCTTGCATGTATAACTGCACCATGTGCCTGCCATTGCCTGTAGCGGCCAGGAGAGGGTGTCAAATCCCCTGGAACTGGAGTTGCCAATGGTTATCTGCCATGTGGGTGCTGGGAACTGAACCCCAGTCCTTTGCAAGAACAACTCTTAGTCACTGAGCAATTTCTCCAGCCCCAACGATCACTGTTTTTAACGAAGCTCACATACCGTGTAAGGATTAATGAATTACCCTTGATAAGGAGGTCCAGACACCTTTTAATCAAGGGGACATAAGTGGTCCTCCTCTGACTCCTTCTCAGGCAGCTTCCTTGCAATTCTTCCATTTCTACAGCTGGTCATCTTAAGCTACAGAGTCCTAAAGACAAGGGGAAGGGAGTTCAGTCTTTTCCCCTGTGTGACTGGCATGGCCACAGCCCTTAACTCTGCTGGGATGGGTAGAGTGGTGTCACAGGATGTCCCACACTGGGATAATGATATATACCAGATATACCAGCAGGCCTGACTGTACCATTCCCATGGTGAAGTGGCCTGAGGTGGGATCCTGATCACGGAGCAATGCCTCATGGGCCAGACTTGCGAGGCACGATGGCCCCATAAATGAGTTTTCTCAAGGACTGATATTTTAATCCTGATGTTTCTCAATAATTATTGATAAAAGTCTTATAAAAATTTATTACATATATCCTGTAATAGTTTAAATGACAATGTCCCCCACAAACTCCAAGTATTTGAACACTTTGCCCCCATCTGGTGGGCACTATTTGCAGAGATTTAGGAGATGTGACCTTGCTGGAGGAAGCACATCACTAGGTGCAGGCTTTGTGAGTTCATAGCCACATCCCATTTCTAGTCTGTCCCTCTCTGCTTCCTGCACCTGTTTGAAAATGCGAGAACTCAGTTTTCTGTTCTGGCTGCCTCCTCCTGCCTCCTGTCATGCCCCTCCCATCATGGTGGACTCTTAGCCCTCTGGAACCATAGGCCAAATAAACTCTTCTACAAGTTGCCTTAGCTATAGTGGTTTATCACAGCAACAGAAAACGTACCTAATACATATTTTGATCATAAAAGTGATATTTGCCAAGCATAATTTAACTTTTTCTTGCTGCAATTATCACCAATGTGATGAAGCATTAATGTGCTGGGTCAGAACAAAATGGCATAGAGGTGTTGGAGGTTGTGTCTCTCTGACCTGGTGGCCCAAATTGCTAACAGCTCTGCATTCTAGGGTCTGAACTGAGCAATCCTATTTCTTAATATGCTGTAAGACTTTCACCTGTTGATTTTTGCTGGCATAGGGAAGTACAGTGACATGTAAGGATAGGAACCTGAAAGAATCTTGTGACTATGAGAACTGTGGGCCCAGGAAGCACCATTTATTGCCTACCGTGTTTACTCAGTAACTACCACAGTGATTGGGACAGAGTAGAAAATCAGAAACTAGTTGATAAATAAATGGATAAATTGTCTTGGTTCCCAATTCTGACTTCACTGCTTATTAGCTGCCTCACTTTGGGCATACTTTGAGTATCAGTTTCCAAATCCGCAAAATGGGAATAAGAACATGTTATTGTTTTCAGAGTTCTTATAAAGATTAAATCAATCAAAGCAAAGTAATGTGTCATGGTTGGCTTTGAATGTTAACTTGACACACATGGGAAGAGGGAGCCTCAATTAAGGAATTTCCTCTATCAGATTGGCCTGTGGGCATGTCTATGAGGCATTTTCTTGATTGTTGAGTGATGTGGAAGGGCCCAGCCCATTGTGGGTAGTGCCACCCCTGGGCAGATGGGCCTGAGTTATATAAGAAAGTAGGCTGAGCAGGCCAGGGAACCAAGTCAGTAAGCAGAACTCCTCTATGGTCTCTGCTTCAGTGCCTGCCTTCAGGTTCCTGAACTGAGTTCCTGCCCTGACTTCCCACAGTGATGAACTGTGATTGGGACATGTAAGCCAAATAAACCCTTTCCTCCCCAAGTTGGCTTTGGTCAGAGTGTTAGAGCAATAGAGAAGTAAGCTAACACACATTGCTATGAATGTGTCTGTGGGCTTGGGAGAGCTACCAGGATAACTGATTTTCATTGTTAGCAAGATTTTGATTATCTATCACTCATTTCAGGGTGTGGCTTAATCTTCTGTAGATCTGGTAGCAGTGACTTGGGCCTGTTAGGATTTGGAAAGCAAGGCAATGGGCCAGGTAGTCTCCTGGATGTGTTTTGTGTGATCCAGGAGTCTCCTAGTTGGCTCATCCTAACCGGTGCCATGTGCCCTAGTACCCACTCCCTGGACCCTGAGCACTGTCCCCATTCCAGTCCCTAGCCCATCCCTCTGTTCTCACTAAGTATGGGGAACTTATCCATGTAAAGGTTGGCAGTTCTTCCCTGGAGTTCTGGCTTGGGAGTTCTAAAACCAGGAGCCTAGGTTTTCTTCCAAACCAGAAGTGACATGAGTTTTGGTCAGGGACAGACCATCTGCTAAGAGCTTTGCAATATTACCAAGCCCCTGAAGAATTTTCAGGAGTAGGAAATTTGTACTCCAAACAGACAAAACAAAATGCTTAACCACCCAAAAGAGAAGCCAACATTAACTGGTCAATGACATTGGGGTTATAGGTGGAACCAAATTCAGGAGGTAAGGGGTCTCCATATCTTCTCAAATGCCCTGTTTGAGGAGAGTCCCTTGTAGAACTACAAAGGGTCACATCGCATGTGCATAGTCTGATGAGTCCACCTAGATTACAAGACAAGCTCAAATATCCTTCTCCAGGTCATGATGGGCTTCCTGCTCACTCCTGAGAGGCCAGGTACCGGTGTCCAACACTGATAGTCAGGGAACCTTAAAACCAGATACTTTAAAGTCCTGATTAGTGTTTTCTCCAAGAAGATTCACATAATCGTACTACCAGTACCAATATCAAGTACCAGCACCAAACCCATTACCACCACTGCCAACATCACCATTACTATCACAATCATCACTGTCACTACCACTGTCATGGTTGGTTTTGGTCATCAGCTTGACACACCTGGGAAGAGGGAACCTCAATTTGGGAATTTCCTCTATTTGATTGGCCTGTGTCTATGTCTGTGAGGCATTGTCTTGATTGTTGAATGATGTAGGAAAGCCCAGCCCATTGTGGGTGGTGCCACTCCTGGGCAGGTGATCCTAGGTTGTATAAGAAAGCACGCTGAGCACACACCAGAGAAGCAAGCCAGTAAGCAGCACTCCTCCATGGTGTGTGCTTCAGGTCCTGCCTCCAGGTTCTTCCCCTGAGTTCCTGTCTGGCTTCCCTCAAAGACAGTCACTTGGAAGTGTAATAAACCCTTTCCTCCCCAGGTTGGTTTGGCCAGAGTGTTTTATCACAGCAATAAAAAGTAACTAGGACAATTACTATAACTAGTACCACCATTAACATAACTACCACCACCATCACCATAACTACCACCCCTACCATCACCATCACCATAACTGCTACCACCACCAGCATAACTACCATTACCATCACCATAATTATTGCCAACATCACCATAACTACTACTGGCATCAGTACAACTACTACTACCCCTACCATCACCATCACTATAACTACCACCGCCATCACTATAGCTACCTCTATCACCACCACTACTACCACCATATCCTCCTCATCATATCCACCAACACCACAATCACCACCACCAGACTCAGATGGGGCTTGAATTGGGTCTACTTAGTTATTAGCTCTGTGGTCTTCTGAGCAGTTTTAACTTTTTTGAGCTTGAGTACTGGTAACAATGACTCTTGTGTTGTATAGATCAGAAATGATAAAAACACTGTAGCATAGAATAGCTTTTATATATATGTGTAGCTACTAAGTTAAATGCCCAGTAGTTAGTCATTTCAAGGAGTGGGTGACACATTCTTACCCTAGAATTTTAGAGCACATTGCTATCTTGAGAGAAGAGTGCGACCTCAGTGTGCAGAAGGACCTGGCAGGGTGCTGGTCTTTCAGACTGCCTGGAGGCTTCTTTCTTCTCTCTGCCCAAGAGAAACACTCTTAGGGAAGTGGGGGATCTGCTGAAGGGGCTTTATTCTTGCCTCACTTGTTGGAGCAAATACACAGAACATGGCAGCCAGATCTATGCTGCCAGATTCCTGGAGCCCAGGGCACTTTGAGCAGAGATGCCAAGTTAAAGCCTTATCCAGTACCTCCAACTCCTGCTCTGTCTTGGAAATGTGTTACTTGACATTGACCTGGGACAGCCAGGCCTGGCCAAGTACAGTCACTGGTGGCATTCTGCACCCCTGCCTGCCCAGCTCTCTCCTCCATCCCTGCCTCCTTCTATTCCTTGCCATTAGTCCATACATCACTGCTGTGTCCACTAGGACCCTGGAGCTGAGGATGCCCTCCCTGTCTTCATGTGCTCTTTCACTCTGAGGCATACCCAATGGCACCTCTGCCCCTTTGCCCACACTCCGACCTTCAGGAGGCCACAGCTCTTGGCAGATAGTCGGTTGTGACCCCCAGAGCTGCCACTCCACGGGCATGCCAAACATATCTCCTTTCCCTCCCGGCATGCCAGGCTTCTTTGACAAGGAAGGGTAAAGATCCTCCAGGGTGTTCAGGAGCATCAATATGTTGTGTATTTAATGTGCTGGCTCTGTTACAGCAAATTAAAGCTAGGGAGCCTGGTGAAGGGAACGCAGCCCGCTGATCCTGTCCCTGGTCGTGCAGGAGGCTGTGGAAATGGCCCTCCAGTGTGGAGGACGAGTGCACATTACCCCCCTCCCCCTGCAGGAGTGGAGCAAGCATTAGACAAGCCCCGAGTCTTAATGGGACGCATCCGGCAAACATCTGAGCTTGGGCCTTCAATCACAAACGCTGCAGGATTTAAAAATGAATAAACTTCACATTGTGTTTCTCTTATTTATCCTTTATGCAAATTGTCCCTGGGAGGACCCATTACTCTCACTGCATGGGGACAGCAGAGGCCGGCTCTGAGGCTTGGAGGACCACTTGCAAACAGTTCCTGGAATGCCAGGCCCATCCTGGTACTTTACAAAGGGAGCGAAAGCGATTGTAAATGGGAAATAAACAGACGGAGTGGTGGGCTCCTGCAGAAAGCAGAGGCACACAGGCACAGAGACATGCCACATGCACATGGGCCACACATGGACAACATTCAGAGCCATGGGGACCCTGATACCAGAGTATCTGCAAAGAGAGGTGGTGTGTCATCACCTCTCTGTTTTTGGCCACTGCTGATCACAGGAAGAAAGGTCATCTGTGAGGCTAAGGGAAGGGAAAGGACAATGGGGTACACACAGAAGTATATGTTCCTGACAGCTCTGATGAGAAGTTCTGTCTGCTGTGAGGGGTGACTGGACTCTTGCTTCCCAAGTTCTTCTAGGGCCTGCTGGTTCTCTGGGAGCACCATGGTCCACGGCAGAGTCTAAGAACAGTGGGTGTGGCACACAGGGACCATAAGCCTGGAGGAGGGAGCCACACCACAAGGGTCAGGCCAGAGCAGCAGCACAGGTCAAACAATTGAAGGCCAAGTGCAGCCCATGGTGAACTCCCAGAGGACAACAGCATGATGAAACATGGAGAGCACTAAAACTGCAGCCCAGGTTGCCCCCATGCCATCCAGTGGAACCCTCACCTGCTCACTGACCTCCAGCACATGGGCAGTGAGAGCATGCTACACAGCCAGATACTGACCAGAAAAGACCATGACCTGTGCCTAGCCTCAGAATCAACCTTATGGACTTTGTGTCTCGGGGCCTCTGCAACATACACTTTGCCCTGCCTTGAGGGGTGTCAGCCAAGCAGATGCTAGGTGAACCCCAGGCTAGGAGGGTTAACCCAGCCCCAGAGAACATGACACAAATCAAAAGTGGGCCTGACAGAGTTCCCTAAATGCACCAGCAAAGGGGAGTTGATCCCCAGTTCCCTGAGACCACACTGAGTGGCCCCTTACATGTCTGGGGGTGGGGGGACCCATGCCTTGCAAGATATTTCCATTCTTCCATGCTCTTCTTCCATGCAGACCCTGGAGTGAGCATTTTGCTCCTCTTTACTCATAGACCACAGATGACAGAACCCCATGGCTCCTCCCCAATTTCCCACCTCACCCTACCCCCAGCTGCTGCTACCCTCTCCCCATGGGGCAAGGGAGCCACTGCATTTCCAGATTCAGAAATGGAAAGGCCTGGGGCACCATCTTCCCATATCTCCTGCTCCCAAGATTCTTCTCACTAAGCTGTTGCAACCTTTCAACAGGCCCAGGGCTCACATTCATCTCTGTCATCCTCACCTGAGTAGTCCCTCATTGCAGGGCCCAGCTCTGGCATGCCATTCAGGCAGTGCTGCATCTTGCAGGCTATGACTTTGACAACCTGACCCTCTCTCAGAGTGATCCTGGCTCCCTGGCACTCACATCCAGACCAAGGTTCTGCCTAATCCTTGAGGGCCTCAGTTGTCCCCTCTCACAGCTGACTCACCCTGGCCCTAATCTAACCACATACTGTCTAAATTATGAAATCTCTTTCTTCCTTCAGAAAATATTCATTGAGCCAAGTGCCAGCCCTTACATCTATCTGCAGGGAAACTCAGACAGAGGCACCACAGTCTGTCCTCAAAGCAAGGACACTGACTGGAAAATCATCCATTAAGATGTTTTGTGAGCTGGGCACTTCCTATCACTCTGGAAGCTGCAGCCTGAGAATTGCTATGAGCTCAAGATCAACCTAGATACATGAGAAGTTCCATGCCAGCCTGGGCTGTAGTGTAAGAGGGCTTGTCTCAAAGAACCACAGACAGGTGCGGGGCACAGGCCTTTAATCCCAGCACTCAGATGGTGGGAGCAGGTAGATATCTGCGAGGCCAGCCTGGTCTACATAGTGAGTTCTAGGCTAGCCAGGGATACATAGTGAGATCCTGTCTAAACTAATACAACAACAACAAAGCAAACCAAACAAGATATTTTGTGATCTTCAAATTCTCAAGCTGGATGGAGGTGAGAAAGAGAAATGTGGCTCTGGGCAAATACATCTTGAGAATGTATCTTTTAATTTACTTGTGTGTGTTTTTCAGGAAGGTATGGTAGTGTTAAGGTTCAGATCAGATAGCCCCACTCCCTCACCAACAGGGTCTCACAAGCCCCTGAGAAAAGAGAACTGAGTTGATAAGCACCCTGGTCTTTGAAGTCAAGTGAAGCAGACTTTTCTCCATTGTTTGGTCAACATAGCAGGCTTCCCCTTTGATCTCTAAAGAGGGCAGTTTTTAACAGTCCCCTTCTACACCACCCCCAGAAGCCTCCCCCTTCAAAAGACCCCAGCTCACAATCTGGGCAGACATTTTCCCTGCCCGGAAGGGACTCTGTCCCATGTGTTCCTTTGCTAATAAACTCTATTCTGATGGAGTTTTATCCATGTCCTGGTGCTTTCTCCTGATCAACCAGATGCATCCATGACCTACTTTACCTATCAGGTAGGATGTCTGTAATGGAAAGGAGCACACACTGAGATGAAAATGAACACAGACAAGACAGAGAAGGGTGACAGAATTTAAGCTCTTTGATCCATCTTGTGACAGACACTTCTGAGAGCTTTACATTTATGATTGCATTTGACTAGTATACAATTCAGGAAGCCCATGCTTAAAGGGCTTTTAATAATGCCAAATGATTACTCAGGATAGAACTGGACAGGGCCAGACAGGCCAGCATTGTAGTAAGATCACAAGCTGTGGCACCACTCTGCTCTGTTGGCTTTATGATTAGTGGAAGACTTAACCTCTCCATTCCTGAGAACAGCAAATATATCTAGTTCTTAGGAATGTTGTAAGGTTTAAATGGTAAACATACATGGTGCTGGCACAGAACTGGCTTTAGATATATAAGTTCATTTCATCTTCCCAGGAAACTTTCAGGGTTCACATACCAAAAACCCATTTCACAGAGGAAAGTGAGGCAGAGAGGTTCATTAGCCTTATCAAGGTCATGCAGCTGGTAAATGGAGAAACTATTACTTGACCCAGAAAATAAGCTTCAAAGGTCACCCAAGTCTCTTATGCAGCGGTCTACAGATGATCGCAGACACAGGCACCACTATCTAAGAAGAGGTCTGGTTGAATATTAGCTTTCTTAATTAAAAATAATAATAATACCATTTATTGAAATAATTCGAAAATGTTTCAGAAAGGATATGGAAAGCTGTGGTCTGAGCTGACCTCACATTTTAGGGCTAAGGAAGTAGGCTGAGCCTTGGGGAGCAGCCCCCCCAGGGGCCACACTTAGAGTAGGGCTACAGTACAGGACTCCCTGCAGCCATCTCACTCCATCGTCTGTCCACTGCACTATCTCAGCCCTGACCAGACATCCTTAAAGACTAAAGCTCTCTATATTGACATGGTGACCGGATGAGCATTGTGGCTGGCACAGCTGGTTGAGAACCAGACCTCCCATAGGGATCCAAGTAGGAGAAAGAAACAGGGTTTGGTGGGAGTCTGCCCTCCACCCCTCTTAACCTGCTCCACCTCTGAAAATGCTGAGAGCAGTTTGCATAGGGAAAATGTAATTACCCAAATTGGAACAGGGCCAGGACCTCATTGTCTGGACTGGGGAAATGTTGGAGAATTCTTCAGCATAAAGACAGCCGCCTTTTTCTCTCCTGAGCCCCAACCCTCCCAGTCAGATCCCAGCAGCC
Organism: Nannospalax galili; assembly: GCF_000622305.1. Taxonomy (NCBI): domain Eukaryota; kingdom Metazoa; phylum Chordata; class Mammalia; order Rodentia; family Spalacidae; genus Nannospalax; species Nannospalax galili. Next base: position 1,797,219 of record NW_008360327.1, on the reverse strand, counting down.
TAGGAAATGAGACTGTTCCTATGGAGACCCGACTCTCCCTTCCTGCAGCCCCAGGGCTGGAAGGGCAGAGCCCGGGCATCACTGCTACAGGCAGGGGGGCTTGATTTCTACACGCTCATTTTCTTGTCCATATTTGGCAGTGACAGAATTACGGCTCTTGTGTTCACTCAATTCTATTGTTTAGCTTTATAAGTTTCTGTTAACTGATGATGGCTTCTTTTCCTCATTGTGAAGACTTTTAAACCCACTGACATTTGGCCAAAAGACAATGGCAAGATTATATACCAATAAACATCAGTCCTGCAAGGAAGGTAAAAACCCTCTGGAAATAAATCTCTGGGAGGGAAGCCACAGATGTGCAACTTTGAATATGGTCCTTGGCCTTAGTGCTTGCATTCACAATTAAAGTCAAGCATTGGGTCCTGAAGCTTCATTCAGATCATGTGGCATGCCAGTCTTCCATGACCACCTACATATTCCCCACAGACCCTCCATAACATGAGAGGAAGCTTGCTGCAGACATGCCCCTATCAGCAGAGGAATTGGGCCTTTCAAGAAGACTAGAATATGCCAGTCACTCAGCAGCAACACATAGGAAAATATTTGTCCAGCTTTCCTTCTGTACATCTGTTCATTCCATCTACTCGCCACACAAGGAAGAACATAACAAGCACACATTTCATGGACAGAGTGTTGGCCAACTGCAAACACAAAGGTAGTTAAGGCCCACCTGGGCCCTGGGTGTTCACCTCAAGTGGGGGTCAAGGTGGCTTCCAACAGCTGCCATTAGTGTGACATTCCTGCAGGTGTTCTCCTGGGGTAACCCAGGCCTTAGTTACTCCTTTGCTGGAAAGGGATGCTTTGTTTAAGGGCTCCTGTTTGATTTGCAAAGCCAGCACAGGCTCTTATGGGAAACAGTGGGGGACGGCTCCATGCATGGAGAAGTAAGTGCCTTTGCTCAGGGCAAAATCTGCTGTTTGGTGAACTGCTTTGCCTTCCCTTTGTGTCAGTATGATTTGAGGGAACCATTAAGCTTTAACAATGCAGAAAATAAATCCCTATTAAAATATATGCACCTGAAAGAACTGAGTTCTCAACCAGACTGCAGAGGAGCACAGGTGCCCTCCCATCTCTGCCTGTTACTATTCCACTGTCCTTTAAGACCAAGTTAGGAAGCCTCTTATTCCAAGAAGCCTTCCCTGATGCTTCCTGACTAAGAGTGATCTCACCCCCATCCAGCCACCCATAATCATTTATTTATCAAGCACCTGTAGTAGAATTTTATTTGGAGGACAGTGAGATTGGATTATAATGTGAGCTCCACAGAGTGGCTGTTCAGTGTATCCTTTGGCTTCGTCTCAACTTTGTGTTCTCATTTTATATACCCCCAAACCTCCTTTGTAGATATAGTAGGAGCTCCTGAAATGTTGAAGGAATGATGAATGTACTTATTTGTTGACTCAAATGCCTTATCTCTCCCCTGCCACAGTGAACTGAAATTCATGGTGTTCAAGATCTCTAGCAGTGGTCCCTCTTAGTCCCCAGAAAGGTAAGCTAATGGTCCCAGTCTCCAGAAGACCCTCCCTTGAACTCTTAATGAGATTCTTATTGACTCCTGTATCTAATGCCATTTGTGTCTTCCTGTGCCAAATATGATCATCTGGTCTCTCCAGCAGGATGGATGAAAAGGGTGGGTGAAAAGATGAAGGAAAATAATTCCTGGGATTTTGAGTATAAGAAAAAGGAAGGGTAATTGGTCCAAACTTTCCCTGCCTGCCCAGCTCTTAGCACCAACAGGTAAGGGGTCTCTGGGCTCCTACCACTCAGCCAGTCCAGCTCCTGGTACCAGACCTGGGCTGCTCTCAGTCTTGGTCAAAGAAGCTTCTTTTTGTAGTGGACAACAGTCAATGGAGAGTTGCATAACTGGTCAAAGTGCCAAGAATAAGCAACTGAGTGTTCAGCCCTAAATGGGGCATCTATATTAACCCCACCACCATCAAGCGACAGGAGGCAGAAATAACATAAGAGTAGGAGGATGGAGAGGAGTGCTGTGAAATGCTGTCTTCTGGACATGACATGGCCATTATAATCATGAACTTACAGCAACTGTGGTTGATTGCACAAGACCTAAACAAAACCAAGCCAGCCAAAATTCCAACATAGATGGGGTAGATGATCTTTAGGCCTAAGCCCTTACTAAGGAGCTGTTAGTAGTTGATAGCTGCTTGGGGAGAAAGAATCATTCTTTTTGAAGGATTTGGTCACTGGTATGCTTCCCATTTTCCAGTGGATGGCACCATATCATGCATATATGAGTAGCACTAGTAGGATTTAGTGGGTTATCAAAAAAAATTAATAAAGAGCACATTGGGAGAGGGCATGTTGGGAGGTATGTGGGGGAGTTGAAGATGGGAATGGGGAATAGTTATAATCATTTTATTATATATATAATTCTCAAAAATAAAGATTTTTTTTATTAAGAAAGAGGAAAGGGTTAGCAATGGCTAAAATTTTTAGCTTAGGTATTGGGTGGATTACATCCAATTAACTGAGATGGCTGCTCACTGGGCATAGGCAGAACACTAGAGTTTTAGATGTCAGTGGGAAAAGGTCTATAGACAGCTTAGAGAATGGGAAGAAAAACACTGCAATACTCAGAAAGCCTTCCTACCAAGGCAAGAAGACAGGTGAACACCCCAGTTTTTACCAGCTCATCACAGGGAAGAGCACATGTGGCCTTTTCCACTGAGGACAGCACCATAGGGCTTATTGCAAAGCTCTCACCAGCCCCTTTTGTGTGTTCACTGGTCTAGGTTCTCCTCAAGTCAATGAGAATGCTGAGGTGCTCCTTACACAGACATCCCCAGAGTCTCTGGGGAGTCAGGACATAGGAACCAGAAGAAGTGTGATTTTTTAAAAATGTACCAGAGAAGAAGCAATCTAACCCAAGCTGTAGACCCAGTATGGTGAAGGAGCCCTTGCCTCTTAACTCTCATATCTGGGATCACTAAGTCCTCTGGGCGTTCTCTTTGGGCCCCTTCATTCTGTTTCCTGTTTTAAGCTCAGTTCTTCTTTATTACTCATTTGAAGGTATAAAAGTCCTTGAACAAGCCCTGGTTTGTTCCCCTCCCAGCTACTTTGTAAAAAAAAATTATTATTTTTATTTTATGTGTATGAGTATATTGATTGTGTATATGTAAGTACACATGTATTGTGCAATGCCTGAGGAGGTCAGAAGAGGGTGTTGGATTCCCCTGGAACTGCATTTACAAACAGTTGTTAGCCACCATGTGGGTGCTGGGAATTGAACCCAGGTCCTCTGCAAGAGCAGTCACGGCTCTTAGCCACTGAATCATCTCTCCAGATCCCAGCTACTTTTTAAATGACAGCCAGAGAAGATTTTCTCTCACCTTAATCAGGTCTTAACACTACAAAACTTGAAATAATTCAACAAAAGACAGAGAAAAACGTATGAAGTTTTAGAGTGGCGAAGTCCTTCTTACCAGGGCACAAAAATTCCAGAAAACAAAAGAATAATAAATTTGAATGTATAAAATTAAAATTATCTGCTTGGAAAAACAGGCCATAAACAAAATCAGAAGACAAACATCAAACTAAGAAAAAATATTTGCAATATAAACTATAAGGAATGAATAGCCTAAATATACAAATGTTATCTACAAATCAATAAGAAGAAAAAAAAACCTAACTATCCAATAAAAATTGTCAAGGAAACATAAACAGAAAATGAAATATGGCTAGATTTTCAATATATGAAATGGAACTCTAACTCAATAAGAAAATGCCAGTCTCACTACTGTTAGATATCATCAGTTGGTTATATTAAAAACTTTGATAATACACTGAATTTACAATTTGGGGGAAAGAGTTGGTCTCAAATGCTATTGGTAGATATATACTATTGTTTGGAAACTAAAACTATGTATCAATTTTTAAACTATTATATCCAGTATAATCTTTGAAGAATATGTTCAAAGAAAATATTCTTTGAAATTTTAGGTCTATAAAATTACTCTCTACTCAGCTGTAATTGCATGTATATACAAGCACAAAACTTTAAAGAGAGTCACTTAAAATGCCCTAAATGTCCTATAGAAGACAGCTAGTCACAGTGTGGTCATGCTACAGAATGTCTCACAGCTATGAAAAATGATAAGGGAAAGACTGTGACAATGCTACGTACTAGAGAGGAGAAGTTTTCCCAGATAAAACACTGAAAAGACATTGAAAGAGCATCTACTATATGTCAGCAAGAAGTCTAGAAGCTCGTACGTTTCTGTGCAGTTTTATATTTTCAGTCTCTTTCTGTGTCATTAACTCATTTGATCATTTTGATAATCCTATGATATGTGAGATGTCACTGCTGTTCTCCTCCTGGACATGAGGCACCAGGCAACATCCCAGCACTGAGTGTGTATCTGTATGAATATGGATATTTTTCTATGATTTTTCTCTCTCTGTGCTTCAATGTGGAGATTTACATGTAATCTGTTTCCCAGTTCCATATTTTTATTTTTGTTTTTGGTTTGAGACAATGTTTCCCTGTAACCATGGCTGACCTGGAACTAGCTTTGTAGACCAGGCTGGCCTCTATCTCAGAAAGATCTGCTGCCTCTGCCTCCTGAATACTGGGATTAAAGTCATGTGACACCACATCCAGCCCCAATTCCATAGTTTTGTCTTTGGTATATACAATTCATTAAGTTCTTAGTTTTGGTTTGTGTCTTTTTGTAGTTTTCGAATTTGCATTTGTCTTAGTTCTCTACTAAAGTGACCAATCTTTCAATTCTTTGAACATGTTATTCATAATGATTTAAAATCCAGCTCTGATAATTGCACTCCCTGAGTCTATTTTGAATGTCTGTTGTTCACCATGGGTTTTGCAATCCTGTCTTGTCATCTTGTATATATGGTTATGTTTCTGAGGGTGAGACTTTATGAAAGCTGATTTGGTCTCCTGGTTGATGCCATATACTTCCAGCAAGGATTTCTTTTGCTTTGGCAGGGCAGCTAGAGAAGCACTAGCAGTTCAAGATCATCTTAGTTCAAACACAAAGTACAATGACTCTGTCCCCAGAATCGTTAGAGTCAGAGCCTGGGCCTTGGCAGCCCTAACAAGCTAAGCTCTTCCACACTTCTCAACAGCCAATTAGAGACAAGCAACAGTGGAAAGCAGAGAAGAGAGATTCATTCAGTCACGCTACACTGGGAAGAGGAACAACGAGGTCCATGACTCTCTCTCTCTCTCTCCTCTATCTTTGGGTTTTGATATGAGGTTTGGGTTTAAATAGAGGGCAGGAGGTATAGATATTTCAGCAGTCAAAGTACGGTCCTGTCATCATTGACCCATCATTGTTTAATTCCAGTGTCTCTGAACAAGGTGACAAGTTGCCAGACTGTGAAATCTCTTCCTGGAGATAATCTAATTCCCTGGGGCCTATTGTTTCCATGGTCTGATAGCAAAGGAAGGGGCACAAGTGTCTCTGTTTAGACTATCTTCCCTCCTGCTAGGATAGTTACAACCTGGGTATGATGATACACATTTATAATCTCAGTACTCAGGAGACAGAGGCAGGAGAATTACCTCAAGTTCAAAGCCAGCCTGGTCTACATAGCAAGTGCCAGGCCAGTCAGGGCTGCACAGTGAGACCCTGCATCAAACAAAAAAAAATGAATACAAAGTACAATGATTCAGAGCTAGACTTCAGTCTTGGTGAAAACAGGCCTGCTCATTATTTCACTATTACCCCTAAGGTCTAACCTATTGGAATTCCAACCCAAAGCCCAAGTACAAGTACAAGTCTTCCTCTTCGATAGTCTCTCATTAGCCTTGAGGAAAAAACTAGCTTTGCCTGCTGGGCTTGGCTCTCTGGTCTTTCTTCTTCTCCTAAAATTGTGGCCTTAGAATTACTCAGGCTGAGGGTGGGTTCCAAACTCTATCAGTGTTGCAGCAGACTGCTGGAGAGTGCTGGGTTCTGGCCTCCCTCTGGCATAGGGGCTGAGAACACAAGAGACTGCCTGAGAGCTCCCGGCTCCTGCCTCCACATGGTGAAGCCTTTGAGAGGGAACTGACACTGATTCTAACCACTCTAACAGCTAGCAAACTACCTGAAAGCAAATCCTGAATCCATCACACTCGAATCCAGCCTTGGCAGAAAAAAAGGAAAACGAGGAGGAACCCAATAGAGGGATGCTTTTGGAAGCCCTTGTCAAGAAATCCCAAATGGACTCTGATAGGAACATTTGAAATTTGCCCTGTTGTGACTTTTTTTCTGGTTCTCCGTCTAGAACTTGTAATGCTAACTACTCTTAACTTTTACTTCTCCTTCACATCCCCTATTCACCAGTTAAAAGACTTTCTTTTCTCCCTACAGATAAGAGTTATACAATTTGGGAGTCTTTTAGATAGACTCACTGAAGGGGTACCCCAATTGCCTCACCCTGCATCCCTGTTCAGCATAGAAGAAGCTAGAGCAGTCTATGTCCCAGTTCCCTATCAGAAATTTGGATACCCCTTCAGAGGATGGTGTGATAAGAATAGGAGGTAGGAATTGGCTAGGTAGTTAGGGTAAATAGACCTCAAAGAAAAGTAGCCAGTTTCTTAGTCAAAAGTCAAAATGTCCTTGGGCCTCTTAGCAACATACTCTGTTCCAAAGGCCAAAAATGACGAAAGTATTTGGGAGCTCTTATCTAATCCCTAAAAGATTTTAGGGTTACCTCCTCAGAGGAGTAATGCTAGAGTAGCAAAAAGCCCCATTTAAAAAAAAAAGAAGACCCCAGTTCAAATCCCAGCACCCACATGGTAGCTAACAACTATCCGTAACTCCGGTTCCAGGGGATCCAATGGCCTCTTCTGTCCTCCATGGGCATGGCATGACATGGGTGCACTTATCTACATGCAGGCAATACACTCATACATATAAAAAAATAAAATAAAATATTTTTAAAAAAAGAAAGAAAGAGAGAGAATACATGAAGTTGTCAGAAAAAAGTGATGGAGAAATATGGGAGGTGTTAGAGGGGAAAGAGTGGACGTGTATTTGATCAAAACACCTTATATGCGTGTATGAATGAAATTCTCAATAAAGTTTTTTTTTAAGTTAAAAAAAAGAATTACTCAGGCTTTTGAAAGTCACTACCTTCAAAGAAATGTTTTGTTTTTTGTTGTTGTTGTTGTTGTTTAAAATATTTTGGGGGAGCTGGAGTGATGACTCACCAATTAAGAGCACTGGTTGCTCTTACAGAAGACCCAGGTTCAAATCCCAGTACCCACATGGCAGCTAATAGCCACCCGTAACTCCAGTTCCAGGGATCCGATGCCCTCTTCCGACCTCTACAGGCATTGCACATGAGTTCACTTACATACATGCAGGTAATATACTCATACACATAAAACAAAAATATTTTTTTAAGTTTAAAATATATTTTGTTTGGCTCTTATACTTGTTCTCAGAGTAAGAGCTGATTAAAAGAAGCTTAATGCCCAGCCATCAGATATGGCTGTGTGTGTATACATATTCATGTGTATACATGTTCATGTGTGTGCATGTATGTGTGCAGATGTGTGTGTGCATATGCTCACGCATGCATGTGGAGGCCAAAGGAAAGCTTCAGGTGTTACTCCTCAAGTGTTGTCCCCCTTGTGTTTTGAGACAGGGTCTCTTACTGTCCTGGAACTTGCTGAATAACCTAGGCTGGCTGGCCAGTGTGTCTCAGAGATCTACTTCTCTCTACCTCCCCAGCCCTAACATTACAAACACAGGCCACCATATTCAAACACAAGCCATCATATCCAGCTTTTTTTTTTTTTTAATGTGGATTCTATCCAGGCGTGGTGGTGCACTCCTTTAATCCAAGCACTCGAGAGGCAGAGGCAGGTAGATCTCTGAAGGTTCAAGACCAATCTGCTCTACATAGTGAGTTCCATTCAGGTCAGCTAGGGAGACCCTGTCTCAAAAAGACCAAAATAAAACTGGGTTCTAGGGATCAAACTCAGGTCCTCGTGCTTACAAGGCAAGCACTTTACCAACTGAATTATCTCCCCAGCCCCATCAGATATAATTTTAAGTGTCTGTATTGTGGGATGGAAGTAAAGGAAAAAAATCCAGCCAGGAACACTTCCTAAGCCAGCCAGTTTAATAGAGTAACTTGATATGGGGAATCATGTTGGGCATGATGAATAAGCTAAAGAACAGGTAGTAAGCAAATGGAGACATCAAAAATAGCAAGGCTAGAAGACCAAAGGAGATGAAGAGCTGGGGAGCCAGAGCCACCTGTCTGAGGCAAAGTCACAGAACCACAGAGTGCCAGGGATGCTGATCCAAGGAGCTGGGCAGGGTGGCCAGGCTCCCAACTCATCCATTCTTGCTGCCGTCCACTTGCTTTCCAGGGCCTCCTATTGATCAAACTTAGCAGGAAGGTAGAGGATTATGGACCCTGGCAAAAGAGGAAGGAGGCAGTGACTGGACACCAGACAGCTTTAGGAAGGTACCCAAAATCCCGTTACAGTGGTTGCTTCTGGGGTAACAGGAGGATGGAGGACAGGTACACTGGGGACTGGAGCTGAAAGAGATTTCACTCACACATGTTCCATGTTAACAACACATATATATCAGTTAAAAGGCAAATCAGACCTTTCAGTGTCCCTCAGCAGCCCCAGTAGTATTTGTGCATTTGTCAAACTGTGGGCTGCATTGAAATTACCCATTATCCAGGAGAAAATGCATGCTGCATGAAGGAGCAGTTAGGAGTGGGTCTCAGAAACTACCTTATCACAACCATCTCATGTGATTCAGATATGGCTGATGCGGGTAGAACACACTTTGGAATTGGTGGGGCAGCAGGGCATGGTGGCACATACCTTTAATCCCAGAACTCAGGAGTCAGAGGCAGGTGGAGCTCTGTGAGCTAGAGGCCAGCCTGGACTACATAGCAAGTTCCCGGTCAGCTGTGGCTATAGGGAGACCCTGTCTCAAAAAGAAAAAAAGAAAAGGAAATGGGGGCAGATTCAAGCCCTTCAGAGGGACCACATATTCACATGAGATCAGTTCCTTTTTGAAACCCTCCCTATCATGAAGAGTACAGCTTGGCCCTTGAGCCTCTCTTGCCTCTGAACTTTCTGCACAGTGCCCTCTGAATGCCCTAATAATTTGCCCTATTAATGCAGGCCTGTTTTCCTCATTAGCATCTGAGAGCTGAGGACTTTTCTCATTTCCATTAAGTCCTAGAGATGGCATGCACTGCACAAGGCACCTAGGAGGTATCCACTGAAAGTGGCGAAATTGACTGTCCTATGGTTTCCAAAGAAGGAGGGACTCTGAGCTGGCTGAGATGACCAGGTAGGGCTTCCCAGAGGGGAAATCGCCTTAGACAAGCTGAACAAAGCGCATTCCAGGCTGGGGAAAGGGAATACACCAAGGTACTCAAGGCAGGCAGGCTCGTTTCTATTAGCGAGCAACCATGGCAATGAATATAAAGTGCTTTGGTGTCTTTTTAAAAGACATATTCCCTAAACCCACACTCTGTGGGTCATGGATACCCCCTATCTGGGGACATCACTTCCCCAGATGTTAATGAGTGCTTCCAGCATTGATCATGGGGAGAGACCCCCACAGCTTTATAAAACATGCAGATGACTGGTTTTTAACGAATGCAAAATGTCAAACAAAAGCAGCCTCACAGGCCAGTTACTCATGCATAGTAAAATTCCCAGGAAAAAAAAAAAAAAGAAGCAAATAAGTAGGAAAAAAATACCTTGGCTGGAATTATTCCTAATAGGCAATGGACAATTGGGAACAGCGGGAGGTTATAGGGACATGGGGCAAATAGCAAATACATTTGGAAGGTATCAGAGACAGCAAGATCAAGGCAGCACTAAATGGCCCTCTGGCTTTTGTTTCTATCAGGGCAGAGGGCTGGGACTCAGCCCTCCCCCAAAGAAAGGCACAGGTCTAAGCTTTTGCTTGTTCATTTGTTTGTTGGATAGGTGAGCTGGGCAGATGATGAAGAATTAGACATAAATATAGGAAGAAGGAAGCAGTTTTAGAAGTGGTAATGTTTAAATGGGATGTCTATGGGACTTGTTTTGAACTGCTTACCAATGAATCTTTCTTTGCCTTCCCTAAATGTGGACATGACCTAACTTGACCTATACCTTGCATCTCATACAAACTCATAAATTTATTTTTTAATTAATATTTCCTAATGCAATCATACACAAAGTCACAGCCTTTGTCTATTAGTGTGTACTGAGAACAGCGTGTTAAATATATACAGCATCTATAGCCTTGATTTGGCATGCTTGCCTGTTTTAATACACAAAGCCTCAAAGCCTGAATGTAGCCTGGGCCTCATCTGCTGGACCCACTTTCCACTTGGATGGTGCTGATGGTATGATCTCTGAAACACTGGGAGGGCCTCCACCCTCCATCCACAACCCACACACACTGGCTTAATGATGCTTAGAATCCCTTTGTCAGGGAGCACTGTGGTTCTTTCTACACTGAGAAATGAGACTTAAGTTGCATGCTCTCCCAAGAGGGGAGCTGCTCAGCCTCGCAGTGTCTGGAGGTGTCAGTGGGTATCTCAGTCCTTCCAAAGGCTGCCTTCCTTAGAGTAGTGGGCCTCTCCCACTCTGCCAAGGCATCAGCAGTATAGAGGGAGGGGGGACCATTTGACAGGTCTGCTGGGTTCTCCAAGGGCCACAGCAGAGGGCAATGTCTCCCAAGTATAGTGTGTTGTCTTCTGGTTTTCCACCAGTGTGAAGCTCTAGGTTGTCATGCATACACATTTGTTTTAATGCGAAATGGGGCTCTGTACAAGACAGACATGTCTACTCTCCATTCATCAGGAATTCTTGCTACTGACAGCTCACCACTTTGCCACTTACTGAGCATGGGCCTAGGCCAAAGGCAACTGCTATGGCTAAGGTCATGCCCCCTCCTGGGGGACTGCAGCTGGTCGCTGGCTAATGAGAAAATATGAAAACCCAACCTAGGTTGACTGAAGGGCCATCAGCTAAGACTTCCTTCACTGTCCCTTCTTGTAGGCCAGCCTCTTCCTCTGTCCTACCCTGCCTCCCCCACTTCTCCCAGGAAAGCTCCCTAGTTGGCCTCCTGTATGCCAACCCTCCACACCAATTACTGATTCCAATGACCTGAGTAGCTCCAGGCCTCAGAATTAGACCTTAACATAGGACTGTAGAGCTGGGTAAGTGGCAACGAGGACACCATGACTGCTAGTCAGTGGTGCATGGCTAGCCCCTGGCATTCTGTGGTACTGTAGCAGTCGCAATGGGAGTCAGTGCTGAGCTGGTTTGTGATTCTGATGGAAGGGGACAGGTAGGCTGGAGTAGCATCTGATGTTGTAGAGGAGAAGTAATAATGACTGCAAAGTCTACAGTGCTGGGAAGCTATTGCCAGGTGCCTATTGAGGAGAGATGACAGCAGGTTCAGTGTAACTAAACCCAAGCAAAGTTGGAAACCAGAGAGCCATCTTGACAGTATGAAGGAATCATGAGCTCCTGTAGCAGCTCGGCAGTGCAAATTCAGACTCATGACTGGATGCTCAGATAGAAACAGGTACAAGGCAGAATCTACTTCTCTGGGGAGATGTCTGGTGAGAGGGTGAGAAGGTGGTTTTCATCTGAGGTTAAATCCAACCTGGTCATTATAGTCATACTTCTGACACAGGAAATCTTACAGGACATATCCTTGCAGCCTGTGGTCGGTACAGGATGGTAACAGGCAATTTGGCCACAAAAGACAGGACTGTGAGCCTGACCCTGAGAAAAGCCAGTGTGTCTGAACTCTGGGTGAGTCAAGAAATGACAGAGAAGCCATATATAAATGCCATTGGTGCTTTCACAGTGTTAAAAGAAAGCGCTTTCAAAATAAACAAGGTGCTACAGAATAAAAGAGTCACTTGAAGATGCACTTGTGGGATAGTGAGATAAATTAAATACCAGATTAAAGCAACACCTGTGTATTCACATTCTCATAGATGGAATGGTAATGGGGGAGTGTGCAAGGTATTACAACAATAACCAGAACCAGGCCCGTTACTGAGCCCCCCTCAATGCAGACGTGCAGTATTCTAGTCACCTCTGTTCCTGTGAGGTCTGCTCAACTTTGACAGATACCTGTAAGTCCCACGATGTAACCTCATGTCAGGAAGACTGCATGTTAAATGGATATTGTCACCAGTAATGATGGGTTACAGGACAAGACAGCTAAGCACCCTTTCCCTGCCTTAAAGAGCTGAAACACTCATTTGACATGACCCAAACTCTTAGGAGATAACATCAGATTTCTTGGAGCGTTAATAACAAAAATAGTTGTTATGATAAGCTCCAGGTTCAATGACAGACCCTGCCTCAAAAAATAAGATGAAGGTTGATAGGCCTACTTCTGGCCTACACACACACACACACACACACACACACACACACAGAGACACACATGTGCTTGTACCCACATGCACATGTGAAACAAACAAACAAAAAATAGTAGCTATGAACTTTGCATCTGTAAGTCACTTTTTAAGTTTTCTAACCCACTTTCCTACCTGACCCCTCTGGGATGAGGAGTCCCAGGCCAGAAGTTTATGTGATTTGCTCAAACCCACACAAAAAGATGGTCGAGGTTCTGCAACAGAACCAAACCCTACCCCATCCCACATACTTTCTCTCTGGCTCTCCCAGCCCCTGCCATCCCATCTCTTCCTCTATCTCACTGTCATCCCAGTCAGTCCAGGCTCCAAGCTATCAATCAACTTCACACCACAGATTCTTCTAGGGGCTTCAGCTCCTCTCTCAGAGGTTGTTGGCATCTTCCTTTGAACCGGTGTGTTTGACACCCATTTCAGGGCTATTCGGTGTTCCTCTGGCCATGAATTCAGCTCCCTGTTCCCATTCTGTACCCCGAGAAAGTGTCCTCTGTTAACTCTGACTGAAAGCAAAAGCCATCTGAGAAGCACTTGAGAACCCTTCTCCTCAGGGTTCATCCCACCCTAACACATTCCCTCCAGTCTCAGGAGAGTCCTGCTTCCTCACAAGACTGCTCACACCCTTGCTCTTCTGCAGATCTATATCATTGCCCACCCCTCTTACCTGCGTTTCCCCTTCTCCTTTCGTGGCTCCTTCCTTGGATCCCACTGGTCTCCTTCATTCTACAAAACCATTTCTCTGGGCCTTGTTTCTGCCCTTCCTCTAGGAGAAGCTCATCCCTCCATGCTGTTCATGGGGAAAGTTCTTTAAATACTGGAGACTGTACCTGAATCATTAAGGGAGAATGGTGGTTACCCTTGACTACCAACTTGACTGAGAAATACCTAGAAAATTAATGAAGAGAGTCTGTGGGTTTGTCAGTGAGGCCGTTTCCAGACACAATTGGATCATGAGGTTCCTACCTCACAATGCTGTAATCCTGATGGATTAAATTTTGAATAGAGTGTTGAAAGGTGGTAGAACAGTATAAAGCGGTTTTGTTGGCAGAAGTAGATAACTGGGCACATGCCTTTGAAGGGCATGTTTTGCCTTGGTGTCTTCCTATCCCTCTCTCTGCTTCCTGTCTACCATGAGGTAAATTGCCTTCTGTTACATACTTCCACCACCATGATTGTGATGGTTAATCGTGGGTGTCAACTTGACTGGATCTGGGATTAACTGAAATGAGAGAGATCGTCTTGATTGGATCATCTGAAGCTGGAAGGCATACCCTAAATGTGAGTGTTACCTTCTGATGGCAGCTGGTATAAAAGGCCAAGACAGAGGAGACCACCAGGCTTCTTGCTGCTTGCCTTCTCTCTCACTGGTGAGTTCATCTTGCTGCTGTAGATTGAAGACTAGCTGATCTTTTGGAATTTGTCAGGCCTTCAGTGCCAGATTGGGACTACTGAAACATCCAGCCTTGTGGACTGAACGACTACAGATTCTTAGCCTCTCCAATGTGGTGCAGTCATTGTTGGACTACTCGGACTCTATCTTGTGAGCTAAACTGATAAATCTCTATACATATATTCATTCTACTGGTTCTGTTTCTTTGGAGAACCCTGACTAATACAATGATGTTCTGCCCAAGAGCTAGTAGATAAGCAACCACATACTGGACCCTGTGAAGCAATGAACTAAAATAATTCCTCTCATTAAGTTATATTTGATCACAGAAATACAAAAGTAACTAATACAGGTTCCTAGAGACTTAAGAATTCAGCTGTGGGGGCTGGAGAGATGGCTCAGAAGTTAAGAACACTGCCTGTTCTTGCAGAGGACCTGGGTTCAATTCCCAGCACCCACATGCACATGGTGGCTAACAACCAGCTGTAACTCCAGTTCCAGGGAATCTGACACCCTCTTCTGACCGCTGCAGGAATTACATGAGATGAGTGCACTTACATACACACAGACAATACATTCACATACATAAAATTAAAATAATAAAATAAAGTATTTAAAAAGAATTAAGTTACCCTGTGGTTGTTTGAGGGTCTGCATTCATAATTGTCTCCCAGGACATTCAGGTATGAGCTAGATTTGGGAAGAGCTAACCTTTGGGACCTCCCCCCAACCCCCAAGTTCCACAGGGACCCACACTTACTGAATGATCAGAGAGGAAGGTGAAGGTATTCTCTGTAGCTATGGCAGATGGGACAAGGGAGAAGCAGGTTTCAGTGGCTCCAGATGCCTGGTCAGCAATCATGACTCGGAAGGAAAAAGAAGTTGGAAAAAGAGGTCTTGAGCAAGTTTTTAAGTAAGAAAGACCTTAGGCACATAAAAAGATGTCATGGCTTGCCTGGTCTTCTAGCCAGATCCAGAGTAGCAATCAGAGGGTGTGTGCAAGCCCCAGTAGGTCAGTACAGTAATGGAAGGCAGCAACATCCAGAGACAGGAGCTTAGCCAAGTAGGGAGTGAGCCAAGGGCACTGGTCAGTGCTTTAGAACAATCACCAGCTAGCTGCCCTGCACTCTCCAGAGAACAACTATTCTACCAGTCCCTAGGGCTTCCCCATGGTCACTTAAAAGCTCCTAAGGGCTGCTTGCTGTGCGCAGTTATTCACTTGCATTATACACATTTCAATGAGAAGTTGTATTAGTTTTCTAAGGCTGTTATAACAGGTACTGTACACTGGGTGACTTTAAAGCAATCAAAACCTGTTCTTTCCCAATTTGAAGGTCAGCAGTCTGAAGCCAAGGCACTGACTGGGCTTTGTCTCTTCTGTGGCTGGAAGCCCTGGCACTCCTTGGCTATGGGGCCACTCCAGGCTCTGCCTCCATCTTCACACCTTTGTCTTTCTTTTGTGTCTGTTGCTGTATCCCCATTTTGCCTTTTGCTGTGAGGACACTAATCATTGGGGGATTATGGGCCTACAGCATCCAGTACAGAGAACCTTACTGTAACTTAACCAATTGCTACTGTAATGATCCTATTTACAAAAATCAGATCAGATTCCCCATGACTTCAACATATCTTTTGAATGTGTGGAGAGGGGGTGCAAACTTAACCCAAAACAGGTGTTTATTAGTATAACATCTATTTAACAGATGCCTCCACCGACGATACTTCCATTCTGGGAAAGTTGAGAAGAGCCAAAGAACTTTATGTCACATGAAACAGCAGTGAAGTCTTTCTGGTCTGGCTTTCAAGCTACTGCTAGAGCCTGCTTAGGCTCAGGTAGAGAAGATTTGGTATAAGGTGGTGAGGTTGGGGGAGTAGCTGTACCCATTACTGCACTGATGATTCCAGCACTGGAAGCATTCAAATGAAACATCATAGAACACTTACAGAACCATCTAGCCAAGATGGCTCTGTGCTGCAGCCAAACTCTCCTACTAAATGTAACTAAGAACACTGAACAGAATACACAAGGCAACTGCTATCTGATGCTGCTGGAAACAAACAGCAGGAGGCTTGAGAGAGAAATTCTGGAAACAATGATAGCCCATCACCTCCCTCTCTCTTATGAGCTAACCTTCATCTAAGGATAGTCCCAGGGCCACCACACTCCTGTGTATACAGCAGCACTCTAAAAGAGGTATGACTCTCTTCCTGGCTGAAAGACAGGAGAAGGGCCCCTGGGATCTAGGAGTGAAGAAAAGTATTCCACTGCTT
>NW_008360327.1:1717761-1781062 GCF_000622305.1 Nannospalax galili | reverse complement strand
TCTCTCTCTCTCTCTCTCTCTCTCTCTCTCTCTCTCTCTCCTCTCCCCCCATCCTCTCATCCTGGCACCATCATAAAGGTAGCTCTAGCTTCAGCGTCACAGGATGAGGTTTCAGCTACTTGAACACCAAAACTTCCAAGAGAAAAATCCAACTTCATGGAGAGAAGTCAAGGAACTATGGCCCTGTACACTAAAGAACACAAGAAAAATCTCATTCTTTCCCCTCCCGAAGGATGCTTTCAGTTGTATGGAACTGTGTGGCACCATAGATAGATGGAGCTGAGATAGTCTGTGTCCTTCTAGCCAGATGGTTAGGAAAGTGGCCAGTAGATGCAGGGGGATGTAATAGAGCCCCAGAGAGGAAAGAACTGAACAAAGGATGCTGTCTATATAAAGGCTGATACAAGTCTTGGGCTCCATCATAGGCTACACAGGTAAGGAATTAAAAAAAAAAAAAAAAAAAACAGAATGATTGCAGACTTGAGAACTGGACTGAATATGTCACCACCAAGCCCCAGACTGCTTACTGGATGCGCATTCATGGGAATGCCCTAGTGTAACATACTGACATTGGAAATTTCTTGCAAAGAATTCAGAACTTGGGCTCAAGTGGTCTGAGTGCCCCCTCAAAACAACAAATAAAACCAGCATATTTGCAGAACATGAGGGCACACACCTTTAATTCTAGCACTCAGGAGGCAGAGGCAGGTGGGTCTCTGTGAGTTCAAGGCCAGCCAGGGCTACATAGTGAGGCCCTTTCAAACAAAATAAAACAAACAAAAGCATCACACTCTGGAGGACTTGCAGTGTCTCTTAGAGTCACAACATAGAAATCAAAGTTCAAAATTACTCAACATATGAAAAACCAGGAAAACATAATTTATTTTCAAAAGTAAGATGTCAACCCAGGCCAATGCCAAGATAAACAAATGTAGGAACTATTAGACAAAATGTTGAAGGCAGCTACAATGATAATGTGCTGAAAGGAATGGAAATACAGATATTCAGCACAGAAAACTGAAAGCTATTTAAAAAGAAACAAGTGGAAAATTTAGAACTGGAAAACACAACATCTGAAATAAAAAACTCACTAGATGGATGCAGTTGTAGAATAAAAACTAAGAGATGAAACACCCAGTCAACTTGAAAACAATAGAAATTATGCAATGTGAACACCCTAAAGAAAAAACATTGGCAAAAAATGAATAAAGTCTCAGGGACCTACAGAACAAGATTAAAACATTCATGTGTGTTAGTCTCACAGAAGGAGAGAGGCTCAGACCAAATGTCACTAATGATAAGGAGATGGAATGTTAATTACCCTGATCTGATCAGCAGGTGTATTGAAATGTGACTATGTACCTGCTAAATATGTATAATTATTCTATGTGGGAGCTTTTTACAAGTGTTTAAGAAGATGGAAAGGCAACTACCTTGACCATTACATTCTATATATATGAGCCTAATTATCATAAGGACCCCATAAATTTGTACAATTAGTATAGTAAATAATAAATAATTAAAAACTGACAAACCAAGTCCAGCAATATATAAAAAAGCAAGATATCATGAATAAATGGGATTTGTCCCTGGAATGAAAATACTTAATGTAGGGTCTAGGGATGATGCCATTGGTGGAACACTTGCCTGCGAGGTGTGAGATCCTGGGTTCAATCCCCAGCACCACCTATTAGAAGGCTAAAATAAAAGAAGTTTACAATACTAGGTGCCCACAAAGATGCAGAGCACCTGGAACTCCTGCACACTGCTGATGGGAATACAAAGTTGCACACTCACCAAAGTGAGAAACAGTTTGTCAGTTCCATTTTATAAAGTTGGCCATACACTTACACTTACATCATCAATTTTCCAATAAGAATGGGAGAAGTTCGGGTCCACAGAAAAACTCATGTGACTATTTACAGTACCTTTGTACATGACTCCCAAACCTAGAAACAAGCTTTTAAAAATATTTTATTATTGTTATTTTATGTGTATGAGTGTATTGCCTGCATGTGTGTAAGTGCACCCATGTTGTGTGATGCCTGTGGAAGTCAGAAGAGGGCATAGGACCCCTGGAACTGTAGTTATAGACAGTGGTAAGCCACCATGTGGGTGTTGGGAATTGAACCTGGATCCTCTGCAAGAGTAGTCAGTGCTCTTAATTGCTGAGTCATCTCTCCAGCCTCTGGAAACAAACTTTTAATTAGTAAGTGGATAAACAAATTGGGAAGCACCCATACAGTGGGATGACACTAAATAATAAAAAGGAGCATGTTGTTGGGGCTAGGGAGATAGCTGCACAAGCATGAAGATCTGAGCTCAGATCCCCAGCACCCATGCAGAAGCCAAGTGTGGCAGCACACACCTGTAATTCCAGTGCTGGATGGCATGCTGGGGACTCACTAACCTGTCAGTCAAGCCAGTTGGTGAGCTTCAGGTTCAGGAAGAGACCCTGTCTCAAAAGATAAGGTGGAAAAGTAATAGAGGAAGATTCCCAACATTAACCTCTGGCATACATACACTGAGAGAGAGAGAGAGAGAGAGAGAGAGAGAGATGTTATTGATACAGGAATCAGCATGGATAAATCTCACATGAAGTATACCAAGGGAGGCAGGGCAGATACATAGACTACACATTTTATAATCACATTCTGTAATACTGGAGAAAACAAAACTATAGAGCCAAGAAGAGATCAGTTGTTGCCAGAGGTGAAGGTGAAAGAAGGGGTGCCCCAGAAGGAGGTGTTCAGAGTTTTTTAGGCCCATTTTGTATCTAGATTGTAGTTACTCAAATCTAGACATTCATAAAAACTCATAGAATTCTATGTTCCAAAGAATGAGTTTTATTTTATATAAAGTAAAATAGATAACATTTAAAATAAAACATGCAAATAGAGTAAGGTGAAGGAGAGGAAATATTAAAAGGTGAACACAAAATAAAAGCAAAGCCCTGGACTGCATGGAAAAGCAGTACTTAAGCATGGTGACTTAGCAAGGTTATATTTTCATTTGTTTCTACCACTAATTCCTTAGCTCATGACTGGTTCGTCCTATTACTTGAGAGAAGGGTGCATCTTTGAGAGAAGGAGGCACAGGACAGAAGCACTTTGCTGAGGGCAGGGCAGAGGAGTCTGGAATGAGGTGTACTCCTGGTAGGGCAGACCCAGGCTATTTTCAAGGTATTTGGTGATACAGTATTTCACTCTTAGTAAATTCCCCTCTAATCTTTGGGTTCTGGGTTGTTTGGGGGTTTTTTGTTTTGTTTTGTTTAGTTTTTGCTTTTGTTTTCAAGGATTTGTCAAAAATAAGTGACAAAAACTGCACATTTGTTGTTGATTCAAATGTTCCTGCAATGTCGCTATTATTATCCCCACATCACAGATGGGAAAACTGAGGCCAGAAAGACTAAGTGACAAATTCAAGGCCCCAAAGCTTATAAGAGTTGACCTTTATAAGAATCTAGTCTGTTAATACCAACAATGATGCTGCTGGAGAAGTCAAGAGCAATCTTAACAGTTGGGAAGGGTTCTTTTGTTTGCTTGCTTATATGTTGACCAACAGAGCTACATAAATAGAGCTGATAATAAGGAGGTGGGTGTAGGTTATAATGGAAGATAGAACTGGAGGCAGACTATTTGGGTTTTCTCAGAGATGTTAGAGATTCATTCAGCCTTAAGCAATCAGAAAAGAAATGAAGACAAACTAGATACAAGGGTCAAATCTTTTCATCTCTACAGTGTCCCTAACCTCCCTCTACCCAGGACCTGCCTATATTTACTTTTTTTCATCACTATGACTAAATACTCACTAAAGAGTAACTTAGGGCAAGAAGGGCATATGGGGCTTGCAGTATAGAGGAACACAGTCCATCAGGGCAGAAAAGGCATGGTGGTGAATGTGGCTGGTCTGCAGTGCTGACCACGAAGCAGAGAAAGGGGAATGCCGGGGCCCATTGGGCTTTATTCTTCCCCTTTTACTCAGTCTGAGCCCCAAGCCCATGGGATGGTGCCACCCAGGGTGGCTTTTCCCTCGTCAGTTAAACTTCTCCGGGAATGCCATCACAGATATGTCCAACAATGTGTTTCCTAAATGATTCCAAATCCAGTGACGTTTGCTATAAAGATTAACCATCACTCCTCCCTTCCTACCAAGATGCAGAAGGTAAATGAAAAGGACAGAAGTCCAGTCTCTCTGACTAACTAGGAAATGCATGAGGCAGTATCTCTGAAACTTCCTGGCCAGAAACACAACAAACAGGGGGTCTATGTCTGCCAGGCCCCCAGACCCTCTATTTGTTCATTTGTTTAATCAATCAATGTTTTAGTTGATTTACCACTGAGTATATTAAGTGCTGACTGTGTGACACATTCAACTCTGAGAACACAGAACCCAGGCTACACTGTTACTTTTGGAGAGGGTTAGCTAAACATGACTTTGTGAGGAAAGCTAGTGACTTAGCAGCATCTCACTTACCTCTTTCTTACTAATAAATAGTATTTCCTTAAAATTAATTCTAATTCTTATCTACCTCTTAGAGAGGCCAGAAAGAGCAATTAACTGATGTTCATCTGAGACCAAAGGCAAAAATGGAAAATAAAAAGCTCTATAAATGATCCTGTCCTCTGTGGTTGTCATTGTTATCAACATCATCATCATTATTTCTGCCAAGTTACTGCTTCCTCAAACCATTCCTGTGTTTTCAGTCAGGGGAGAATAAGCTTGAATGGAACCCCCAAAATTAAAGAATTAGGAGACATGCGTCTGAATACAAAAAGCTTTCTGCGTTCAACAATCAAAGTACCCTAGAACTTTCCATTGCTGTTGCTCCTATCTTACATGGAGGGAGGACTTACATGAAAGCAAAATTTTTGAGAAAGGTCCCCTCCCTTCTATTTCAACCCTCAATGCACCCCCAAAACCATCAAGAAGCATCCTGGATGCTGCCTTCTCTCCTATGGGCTTTAAATTCCTCATTTCAGTCAGTCATGGATACTGCCAATAATGCACTGCCTCCAGAGGCTGTAGCTGGAATGGCCAAGGATTAGGACCTGCAGCCCTCTTACCCATTGGCATAAGTATGAGAGGGTACCAAAGGTCTAGAGAGGCATGCTGAGGGGAGGCTGCCTAGGGATGACTATGAGTTCCTTGGAGCTTGGGGGACCTGTCCAAGGTGCCAGCACAGTGATGCAGTGGGGAAAGTGTATTGGGTGTTGAAGCTGGAGAAGGTTATAAGGTAGTTCTCAGGAGGAAGAACCCATTACGTGAAGTCTGCCTCATTCCCTCTTTTTTATCCTATGAATGTTCGCAGCCATACTGTGTCCTGGAGCTTCAACAGAGGTCTTTGCAAGCATGAAATCACTCCTGGTGTTGGAGATTTAAATGGAGAGGGTGAACTGTTGCCCACAGACACACAGAGACAAAGCTCTGAAGGTTTCCTAGGTCCCTTCTCTTCCCCAAAGCCCCTCTGATAAGATTCTTCTCTCTTCTTCTGTTCTAGAATTGATCTGTTGCTGTGATAAATACTGTGGCCAAAAGTGGCTTAGTAGAGGAAAGGCTTTATTTCATGTTACACTTTTCAGGTCACAATCCATCATTAAGGGAAGTCAGGGCAGGACCTGGAGGCAAGAAGTGTGAAGGAACATTAATTGACTAGCTTGCTCACTGGCTCATGCTCAGCAGTGTTCTTATACAGCCCAGGCCCAACTGCCTAAAGATGGTGATAGCCACAGTGGGCTGGGCCCTCCTACATCAATCATCTATCAAGACAATCTCCCATAGATATGATCATAGGCCAGTTTGATCAATGAAGTTCTTCAACTGAAGTTCCCTCTTCTCAGGTGACTCTAGGTTGTGTCAAGTTGACAATAAAAACCAACCTGAACATCTTCATATTTTCAATTACTTATTAAGGGATCATCATCATTTCAAGTCTGTGAGCTCAGCCCAAGTATGACAGCTCATACCTTTAAATCTCAGCACTTAAGAGGCAGAAACTGGCAGAACTCTGTGAGATCAAGGCCAGCCTTGTCTACACAGTAAGTTCCAGACCAGCTGGGGCTACAGGGAGACCCTGTCTAAAAAAGAAATTCAAGTCTGTGAGCTCCATAAATATAGACATATTTTGTATGCATCTGGTTTGGCACATATCTCTAGAATGTGACGAGAGGGTATGTGAGTGTACATGTGTGTGTTTGTATGTATGCACACATGTGTATGTGTGCATGTGAGTCTGTATAGCTACTATATATGTACCATCAACTTCTTGTATGTTCTTGCTGTGTTTCCCTTCTTGGAAAACACAAATGCTATTTTTCTCTACCTCTTTTTCTCCTCCTCCTGTTCTCAGTAGAATGGCCATTTGCTCTACACTGGATGACAATTTGTTGATTCCAAAAGAATTTATAGCATAGCAGTAATAATCCTGCCTACATTGGTCTAGCTCTATTTAATTTTAAGAGGCTTGCATGAGTGAAAATTAATTGTTCGTTTTTGTTGGGGACCCCTGTTGTGTAAAAGTAGTAGTCTCTCCATGTCCGGACAGCCCATGGGCTCGGTTTCATATGCAGAAGACTCCTTTTATCAACAGAGTGCTTTTCTGGCATCTTCCTGACTCGTCTTTTGAAGTAGCCGCCACAGAAACATGGCCTCCGGCTCTGGAAATGCCATGCTTTCCTATGTGTTTTTTCTGGCAGTCTGGCAGTCTGGCAGGAGCCTACTTCCATATGTAAATAGGGTATCTCACAAAGTACCTATCAGCTAAAGCTTTTACCACTACCCCCACGGTATAAAATGTCCTGGTTTTCTCTCAGTATTGGAGCTGGATCACTAGGAACTAGAGCTGGGACACTGAGACTTGGAGCCAAGCAGAGCCACTTAATAAAGAGCTGTAACACGGGAAGCTGAACCCTGTGTCTCACTGCCTACGACTCAGTCTCTCCGGGGGGCGCTATCCCCCCGTCATCGACTCACGGAGACCTAGCTTTAGCCGCCTCGCACCTCTCCTCGTGACCCGGCAGCTGACGGGTCCCGAATTCAGAGAGAGAGTGCACGGGTGAAATTAGGGTGGAACTCGGCCGGGCAAAGCCCCAGCAGCAGAGACTTTCAGCACCTCAGCGGCGGACAGCGATACGGGACGCGACCAGACCCACCATCCTCCAGGTGCGCAGCGGAGACGCAGACGCCCGTGGGACTCGCCACGTTTCCAGGTGCGCGCAGGGGCCCCGAGATCTCCGCGCACCCCATACGTTTTTAGTATACTATACAGTCTAAAGCTCTTCTAAATGCATACTAGTTAATATATAAATTAAGGTGGTAGGCATCTTTGTCCCTTGTAGGGAAACAGGAAGATGATGTAGTTAGTAGAAAGTAGATCTTTCACTAAGTAGTGAGTAGTTGTACTTGAGCAGTGTGTGATTAATGAGGAACAGGGAAAAGACAGGCAGAGATGGCATCTCAACCTTGTCACCCACTGATTGGCTCCCTCCAGAAGCTTTGAAAATTTAAGTAGCATAACCAAACCTCACTCCTGTGTTGATTGTGAAAATCAAGGAGATATCTGGATCTTGATTGCTATATAGAAAACATTCTGTGGCTCTAAGTTTGTCCCTGATCCTCTTCTGTCCCTCCTTTCTTTTTAATCCATTCTTCTCACCCTCTATCTTGGGGAAGTCTTTCTGGAACACCAG
Source organism: Nannospalax galili (assembly GCF_000622305.1). NCBI lineage: Eukaryota > Metazoa > Chordata > Mammalia > Rodentia > Spalacidae > Nannospalax > Nannospalax galili. Next base: position 1,773,374 of record NW_008360327.1, on the reverse strand, counting down.
TCACGATGTTAAAATCTTCCAGGCTGGAAAAGTGACCTAGCATGTGCTTCCCTGGTTTCTAGAGTCCTTCACCACTTTCTACCTTGGAAAAGTTTAAAAAAATACCAAGATCAGGGGCCAGTGAGATGGTGACATGTTTGCCACTGACACCTAACTTAAATTCCTAGACCCACATGATGGACTGAGAGAGCCAGCTCCCACAAGTTGTCTCTGACCTCCACATGTGCACTGTGGCATATATGTACATGCATGCCCACAGACTAAATAGAAATGTAAAGCTACCTTCCTCCAAACTTTGTCCAATGCCCACTCTTATCTCCCCTCTAGAGCCCCTGTCCATCGGTCCTACTTGAACTCATTTTTAAATTAATTCTTTGAGAATTTCATAATTATATGTTGGTCATATTCACTCCTTCCCTCAAGTCCTTTCAGATCCAACCCCTTCTTTCCTAGTCACCCAAATTTGTGTCATTTTCTTTTTAAACCCATGAAGTCCAATTTGTGCTGCCCATATACACTTGGATGTGTGGCCATCCACTGCAGTGTGGTCAACCTAGCAGGGGTCACACTCTTAAAGAAAACTAGCTCTCCCTCTCCCATCAGTTGTTAATTTCCAAAAGCTCTTCAGCCAGGAATGGGACTTCATGCCCATCTCCCCTCCCCATGCTGGGAGTTCAACTGCCTTGAGCTTACGCAGGTCTTGTGCGTGCTGTCACAACTTCTATGAGTTCATATGTGCAACTGCCTTGTTGTGTCTGGAAAACACTGTTTTGTTGTAGTCATCCACTGCCTCTGACTTACAATCTTTTTTTTCTCCTCTTCTGTAATGATTCTTGAGCCTTGATAAGTCCCTACTGTGAAGACACCACATAGTTGAGTAACAGAATATGGGAAAATTAAGCTGGTACTGACCTGAAGTTTCATCTCTATTGGCTAGTTTTCATAGTGCTGGAAGAGCCTATTGTACTACTAGAGAAAATAAGTAAGTAATCATCCATTTTACCCAGTTGTGAGCCCTGAAAGCTACAATAACAAATGTGACTGGCAAAATGTACCTGCTGGTGCAATAGTGATAAGAATGTCATAAGAGTGACCAATCACCTCCTGACTAGATTTAAGACCTATTCCAGAAGATGAAATCCATACCTGGCACAGTTATTTGGGACAAGAACCTGTGGCCAGACAAATTTGTCATAGGTCCTAGGGAAGAACCAATTACTGCTATTCTGCTAAGTGGACACAGCATTAAGCAGATCCCAACGACTTACTATTCTACCCATAGATAAGTGCATCTTTCAAACTTCATCAGAGAAACTTCTTTTTTCAGTAGATGGTGATGAACATAGAGACCCATAAGTGGTCAAGGTATAGAGAATAAGAGACTGTGGAGTGTTCAGTCCTAAATGGGACACCTATGTCACCCCCACCTCCCTCTTGAACGCTTGAAAAAGGATCACTCCATCTACTTCTACTTAGGCTTGCTTTTCCAAAACACCTCGTGCAAAATACAACAGTTTTGCTTTGTTTACTTTGCTGTGTTTTGTGATGGGATTTTACTATATTGTCCAAGGTGACTTCAGACTTGCTGTGTAGCCTAGGCTGGCCTCAAACTTGCTTCCTCCTGCCTCAGCCTCCCAAGTACTGAGACTACAGGTATCTACCACCACATCCAGTTACAATATGTATTTTTGTTTGTTTGCTTTTTGGTCTTTTTGAAACAGGGTCTCCCTGTAGCCCCAGCTGTCCTGGAACTCACTATGTAGACCAGGCTGGCCTTGAACTCACAGAGATCCACCTGCCTCTGCCTCCCGAGTGCTGGGATTAAAGGCGTGCACCACCACGCCCGGCTATAAAATGTATTTTTAATAACAAGAAAATGATCACTTGATGGATAACAAAGCAGTAAAAACAAGGCTGGGAGATGCATACACACCATAATACCAGACCTCTTTTATTCTTATAGTGGGGAAATTAACATTTAATCATCAAAAAAGAAAGAAATGTGAACTATGTTTCCCCTTTCCTTCTTTCCCCAACAGAAATTAAACAACCTTCACATTGCAGGTGGTCTTCAGGAGAGGATGCTAATGACGTCCCCAATGCCTCTTCATCTGATCAAACTTTATTGTCTGTGTCAGACTGCCAATTAAGGTATGGCTCTCCTATCACATAAACTTCCCCGGGCCACCTTAAAGGTTAATTGAATCATGTACACGCAATGCTCCAGTGGCCAGGGGGCTGTAGAACTCCTTTTAGACAGTAGATCTGTTGGGAGTACAAATCAAAAGACCAGAGTGATGGTTATACAGCCAAGGCAGAGGGCTGTGTTGGAGAGGAAGTGGCCAGGGCCCAGCTTCTCAACCAGTACTCAAACTTTTTCATGGCATCTCTTTCAAGTTCTCGGGAGCTGCTTCCCTTTTTGTTCTTTCCCAGTGCCATTTGTTGATAAAGACAGAAATTACAAAAAATAGGTCCATCTTAGGAATTAAGTCTGACTCAGATGTCCAGCCATGGTGACAAAGATCTTCCTAATGAAGTTCCAGAAAAAAAACACTGGGCTGTCCAAAGGACTCTCTCTAGGAGATGCGGTTATGGGGCTCTAGGCCTTCCCCAGCTACATATTATAATCCAAAAACAGAGCAAACTTCTGTTTCTAGTTTATGTTGACTGAGTGACTGGAATAATGGGATCATGGACTGTTTGATCAGGGAGGGTCCCCTCAGCCCCTTGGAAAACAGATTAGGGAGTAGTTATGAAAGGTACCATGCAAGAACATGGAATTGAACAAACTGTCTGAGAAGCCCAATGCCCTGATGAGGGAAGTCCCATGAGCAGGACTAGAGTTGTCTGAGCCTGCTTGTGGCTATGCTTTTGCTCCACCCCCCCCACCACTGAACATCAACTTATGATAAGCATCAACTTATAAGCATTGTCCTAGTTTGTCTCTCCATTGCTGTAACAAAACACTCTGACCAATACCAACTTGGGGAGGAAAGGGTTTATTCAGCTTACATCTCCCAGGTCACATTTCATCAGGGAGCCCAAGGTAGGAACTCAGGGAAGGAACCTGGAGGCAGGAGCTGGAGCACAGGCCTCGGAGGAACACTGTTTACTGGCTTGCTCCCCTGGCCCCTACTCAGCCTGCTTTCTTATGCAACACAGGCCCACCTGCCCAGGGGTGACACCACCCACAGTGGGCTGGGCCCTCCCACATCACTCAACAATCAAGAACATGCCCTATGGACATGGCCACAGGCCAGTCCAATGAAGGCAATTCCCCAATTGAGGCGCCTGCAACCCAGGTGTGTCAAGTTGACACTAAAGCTATCCAGCACAAGCATCAACTTATAATACAACTTATAAATAAGCACTGACTGTGCTGAAAGAACTTCACATGTTCATTAAGTCAGGGGCTGGCAGGTCTGCACTTGATGGCATTTTAGTCTAAAGTAAAATGTTTCAAAGCAATTCGCTTTTCTTCTTCTATTCAAATTTTTGTTTCCCAAGATTCTTCCAAGTGAGTGAAGCTCAGTAGTCAACAGAACTGACTTCTCTTCTCATTTAAATGAGCCTTAAATTGTAGCTTCCTTCAAGAATAAAGCTCACAGCCCACTTATCTAGTGGGTGTGCAAACAGTTGTAATGGAATCCCAATGTGGACAGGCTGCTTTACAGGCTGGGTTAGAGACTCACAGGCTCTCAGGGATGGACTGCCCCTGCCTAGCTAACACCCAGGATAGTTCCTGGGTCTTGATGAATAAGTGGTGGATGTATGCAAATAAAAATGAATGGATGGGGCTGGAGAGACAGCTCAACAGCTAAAAGTGCTTGCCACCAAGCCTGACAACCTGAGTTCGATTCCCAGGACCACACAGTGGAAGGAGAGAACTGATGCCTGAAGGTTGTCCTCTGAGGCATAGGAATGTGTCCGTGCATGTTCAAGTGCATATACAGTATAAGTAAATAAAAATGTTTTAAAAAGTAAAAAAAAACGGATGGACAGATGAATGGATGGACAGATGAATGGATGGATATATGATTATACTTAACCCAATTTGTATCCTCTAGGTATCAAAATGTGATCCTTTACTCTGGAGTGGTGAGATTATCACCTGGTGAATTGACCTGGACCACTTCAGTCATCTCTCCTTACATTAAGACCAAGTCTGTTGAAGATTAATAATGTTTGGGTTCCCACTTCTGTTTTAAGGGACAATTCATAGTATTTCCTGATTTGATATGATATAACACTACTGTTACTCATTTGTTTTAAAACAGTTCCAGGTATAGCCAAATTTTCTCCAACTATTCATCTAATAGCATGTCTACCTTATGAGACAAGTGTTAAATGAGACATCTCTTAAGCACCTGGCATATAGTAAGCAATCAGTAAAAAGTCAATGTTATTATTATTGTAAAGTCTTTGATCCCAACTGCTCCAATAATATAGAAGCTTTGTCTTCAAAATAACCATATTAGACTTTATTTATTAAATAAGCCAACCTGAGCTATATGTCTCCACCCACACCTCATCATATATTGTGAGTGGTGAAGAAGTTATTCATCAGCCCAAAATAATCATATCCAAATATGCAGTGAGGACTGTCTATTGCTTCAAAGTGCCAGCCTTGGGAGTGAGCTTGGTAACATCCTGGGAGGACAGAGGCTTGTGAGGGAGATAGGAAACATTGACAAATAATTGGTGGATACAGGGCCAGACTGTTACCGCAGCCTGCCCTGCTCTGGTTAACATGTGATGACTCTTTCTAAATCTTCACTCATCTATAAATCTGGGCAAAGATACTAATCCTCCTACCCCTACCCTTGTGGCCAGACAAGGCCCTTGACCTTGCAGTTTCTACTACATGGGAGCTCACAGACACTGTAGAGGCCCACTAGCTTGCCTTTGCTCTGCTCAGAGATGGGTTTTCTTTTTTTTTTGGTCACAGAAATGGAAACTATTCCTTGAATTATTTTCCCATCCCACCCTCAATACCCAGAATACAGGCATATCCAGATGAGAAACATCTGGAATTTCTCAGCCTATACCATCTCTCCTTCCTTTGCTGGAACTTCCTGTCAGGCCATTCCCTCAGTACTAGCTATGCCCAGCCTCACATTCATTACTCATTCCCTAATAACAAGTTATGTGAGTAAACTCCATGAAAAGGACAGTTCCTTGCAAGTATCACAGAACTGCCCAGTAGTAAACAATGAAGAAGTATCTGTTTGCGGGACAACTTACATTGTAAAGTGCTCCTGTTTAGATTTTTAGTGAATTGCATTGCTTTTATAATGTATAGGATGACATTCCTTATCCTCCAAATCAAGACATTTTTCCAATTTGAAGTCATGAACTTACATTGTCCCAGGTAAGCCAGAATGTGTAGTCTCCCTGAAGATGTGGCAGGCACTGTGTTGGGTACTTACCATATCTTACTCAAGCCCTAAACTGACCACATTCAGATAAGAGCAAATATCATTGTTCTTATTTGACCTCTGGGGAAACAGGCTTTTGAGAGGTTAATTAACTTGCCCCTCAAAGCACACCACAGTTGGCCAGCAGCAAAGCTGGGACTCAGATGTGGGTCTTCAATTTCAAAGCTGCCACCTTTGCACTGATCTTTCCACCATCAAGCCCTCAGATCTTCTCCCTGTGTGCACTGCCTTTGCTTCTCTGCCTCCTGTTCCATTTAAAATAATACTAATGAAAAAAATTTTAAGACATACAAAGAGGTGTAGAGATCACAGAGACCCACATGCTATGACCCAGCTAAAACATGACAAGTCCACCTGGATATAGCTTCCCAATGCTCCCCCAGGGAGGTGGGAACTATCCTGAATTTGGTTTTATAATTTTATGTAAGCCTTTATACTGTTAAGACATTCACAAAGGAACCACTATCAACTTTTGCAGGTTTTTAAACATTTATAAACAGCAGTATACAAAAATGTATATGGTGGTATGCACCTATAATCCCAGAACTCAGGAAGCTAAGGCAGGAGGATCATTAGTTGAGGCTAGCCTAAGCTACATAGTGAACTCCAAGCCAGTGTGAGCTACCTAGTGAGACCTGGTCTTAAATTTGGCAGCATGCTGTGCACCATCTTGTGCACTCTCTACCCTCACTAAAGAGCAGGTAAGTGCTGCCTGGTCTCATCTTTAGCACTATGTGATAGTCTGCTGTGTCACCTGCCCTCTCCTGAATAACAAGAGTGGCTCTAATTGCTAATGGCTATAAATAGTGGTCTCCTGAACCTTTTTGGACATGTGTTCTCCTCCTGTCCAATCTCCAAAAGCTTCTTTAGAGTGTAGACCCAGGAAATGAGTTGCTAGGTGTGTTTGCATGTCTTCAGCTTTACTGGATATTTCCAGATTGCTCTACAGAGTGGCTTTGGCAATTTACTTTCTCACCCACCATGTTTGTGAGTTAGAATTGCTGAATATTCTACCTAAATACTGAAGTGATCAGACTTTTTTATTTTTGTGGTAGTATCTTCAATAATATTTGGAAGAATTGTCACACTGTGGTTTTAAGTGTTCTGTGTGTCTCTCTGATTCCTATAGATAGTCTTCTCTTTGTAGGTTATTGGATGCTTGGGCTCTCTCCTTCAGGTAGCAGTAACTTTCCCTTTTCATCTCTTCACTCCTCTATCAGTTCAGGCTCATCTTCACTTGGCAAGAGAAAGCCTTTGCAAGAGAAAGCCATTGTTCTGTCTCACCACCTCATCACAGTTTCCAAGACACCTTGATATTTAAGGGTTATGCTGAACAATAGGTTCCTGGATGCCCCACCCACTAACCTGCTTGCAATTTATTAGCCAGAAGTGAGTCCACCTATAGCTGCAAGGGAGTCTAGAATTGGGTCTGCTGATCAGAAAGGTGTCATGAATATATGTATATAATATACAGCTCCCCCTTTGGATTAGGATTTTGGCTATATTCCTGCAGTATTCTTGAGTTCTCTAGGAGAACATGCAAATTCACATTTTCATTTCACACATAATCTTGAAATTATATTAACAGAAGAATTTTCTAAGCTATCTTGGTTTTTAGTACTGCTACATGATCAGAGTGCTTACATTTCTGATTTTATAAACAATTTGATGCCAAATGGGACTTCTAAGAAGGGGGTAGTCCCTGAGCCAGGCATGGTGGCATATGCCTTTAATCCTAGCACTTGGGATGCAGAGGCAGGTGGATCTCTGTGCTTTCAAAGCCAGCCTGGTCTACATAGCAAGTTCTAGGCCAGCTGGAGCTACAGGGAGACCCTGTCTTAAAAAGACAAAAAAAAAAAAAAAAAAAAAAAAAAAAAGAAAGAAAAGAAAAGAAAAAAGCCCTAAGATGTTAGAGTCTGGGACTATAATATTCACCTAACATTGCTTACAGATACATCAATAAATAAGCCTGGAGTATGTGGTTCCAGGGCCAATTTGGAGATTGAATGATACCATCAAGGACACAAGTTCTTTCTATCCTCATGTTCTGTACAAATTCAGCTTTGTTGCCTATGGTCCCATGAGAACTGCCCCATGACCCATGTTCCCATCCTCAGGTAACCAAGTTAAAGTGCAGGGAGCCAGAGTAGGCTATAAGAATGCTTTCCAGGGACAAGAGAAATCTTTTTCTCAACACATTTTTCTTTATACGGCAGTCCACTATTCACATTTTCCTCTCTGAGGTTTCAGTTACCTGTGGTCAAAAGCAGTTCAAGATATAAAAATCCCCAAAATATGCAATTGATGAACTTTATGTTACACATTGTCTGAGGAACATGATAAAATCCCATGCCTTCCTGCTCAGAATGTCAGTCATCCCTTAGAACAGTGCACTCTTGCTGTATATGCTAACCCTCCATTAGTCACTTTGTAACCATCTCAGTTATCAGTTTGACTGTTGTGGGGTACTGCTCTGCTTGTGTTTAAGTGACTCTCATGTAATGTGTTCAGTAAGCCCTTAACAGAGGCTTCCAAGCACAAAAGTCATGTCACAATTCAGGTGTGCCAAAGACAAACTTTAAAGAGCTTTCTTTAAGTAAAAAAGTGAACTTAGTAAGGAAAGAAAAAAAATGACACACTTAGGTGCTAAGATCTACAGAAAGAACAAATACATCTGTGAAATTGTGAAGAGGAAGAAAGAAATGTGTGTTGTTTCTGCTGCCACAGCTCAAACTGCTAAGACTAGGGCCATAGCATGTGAAGTGTTTAGCTTGAGGAGTGCTTAAGGAGGGAATAGCACTCAGCCACATGGTTTGGTAGCATCTGCAGCTTTGGGGGCCTGGGAATACCCTCACAGATGGGGGTGGATGTTGTACTTAAAGTGGTCACAATGCCACTCCTAGCAGCAAGAAAATTTATCCTTCCTTCCATGGCAGGTTTGAAAGAAGCAGGCAAGAATGGCTTCCAGGTAAGGAAGTGATGCTTTTGTGGCAAGTAAAAGCTGCATGCTGCCAATACATATTCCAGAAATGAGAGTTTTGCAGGGAAACAAAAGAGAAAACTGTAAAGAAATATAAGCACCTAGTACATATGCCACAGGCAGGACAATTGCATGGCATTTTGCATGGGTTCAGGGAAGTACCATCTGCTTCTCCTTCCCTGCACACCCCCAATACTCACAGACCCAGTATTTGGCTGCATGTTTAGACCTTAGGGTGCTTGTGCCATCTAGGTGTATGCCTCAAACATTTTAATGAAAAGAATTGATACCTCCTTCTTCCTAAGCTTTCCTAAGCACCTCAGTTCAACTCTTTGGCCCCTTTCACCCTAGTTTTATGCACACATAACTGCATGAACGCCCTTCAAACAAATCTTGTTTTCTCTGACTTTCAGTTGCTGCTAGGTATTTCTTCATGAGGATTTCTTATATGGTCCCTCCATATATCAGATAATTTGTGCTTCATAAAAAGAGAAGAATTATATAGCAAACAGTCCTAAGTCTGAACTCAGCCAGAACTGTGTCAAAATCCTGTCTCCAATATGATAGATACCTGTTCTAGCTACTTTCTATTTCTGTGATTAAAAACACTGACCAAAACTAACTAGGAGAGGAAGGGGTTTATTTGGCTTATAGCACAGTCCATTACCAAGGGAAGTCAAGGCAGGAACTTAGGGCAGGACCCTGGAGGCAGGAGCTGAAGCACAGACCATGGAGGAGCCCTGCTTATTGGCTTAGTCCTCTGGCTTATGCTCAGCTTGTTTTCTTATACAATACAGAATCACCTGCCCAGGAATGGCACCACCCACAGTGGGCTGGGCCCTCCCACATCACCCATCAATCAAGAAAATGTCCCACAGATGTGTCCACAAGACCACTCCAATAGAAGCAACTCCCCATTCGAGGTTCCCTCTTCTCAGGCGTGTCAAATTGCCAACTAAAGCTATCCATTGCAATATCAACAGGGTAATAAGGGGATATTAGAAGTAGCTTTAGGTCACTTAGATGACATCAACAAAACTGTGAAAGACACAAATTACAAAAACTTATAGGAGAAATAGAAAATTCAGGAGTCTTTTATTTATTCAAGAAATTAATTAGTAATTTTAAAAACCAAACAAAACTTTCCCACAGAGAAAATATCAGGAGCCTGGAGAGATGGCTCAGCAGTTAAGAGCACTGACTGCTCTTGCAGAGGACCCACATTTGGTTCCCAGAACCCACGTTTGGTTCCCAGAACCCACATAGCTGCTAACAACCATCTGTAATTCCAGTTCCAGGGGATCTGATGCCCTCTTCTGACCTCTGTGGGCACCAAATGACACAGGTGCATTTACATACATGCAGGCAATACATTCAAACACATTAAAAAATTAAAATCAAATAATAAAAAAAATTTTCTAAAAAGAAAGAAAATATCAAGAAGAAATAACACTAGTTCTCCACAGACTCTTTTAGAAAACAAGGAGAAAGAGATATTTTCCAAGTTATTTTATGAAGATACCATCATCCATCACCAAAGCCAAATCTCTAACAAGAAAACTACAGGCTATGTCTCTTGAATATAGTCACAAAAATTGTTATCATGGTATTAGCAAATAATACCCAGTAACACGTAAAAAGGTAATTGTCATACCAAGTGAAGCTTATATCAGAAATGTAATAGTGCCTTAATAATAAAAATAATCTATACATTTTATTCCATTAATATGATAAATATTAATGGAATAAAGAAAATGCATGTTTATATAAACAGCCACAGAAAGTGCATTTGACAAAATTCAACACCCAATTGTGATTTTCAAAAAGTTCTCAGCAAACCAGAGAACCGATAAAGTATATCTGTGAAGCATTTAGAGCTAAGATCACACCTAAGAGTGAAATGTTATATGCTTTTTCCTAATATTGGAACCATCTCAATTATTTCCTTCACTGTTACCCTATTCAACATCATATTTGAAGATCTCAGCTAATGCAATAAAGCAAGAAAAAGAAAAAGAAGCTTATAGTTTAAAAAGAAACAAGTATCTTCATTTGTAGAGGATATGGCCAAATACTGAGAAAATCCTGAAAAAAAAATCTATCAGAAAAAAACATACAGCCATAAAAAGTTATAGATACACTGTTAATACTTACTATTTTCTAAATTGTCAAGAACTGAGAAGAGTATAAATGTCCATTGCCAGGTAGATGAATAAACAAATATTCAATAACAAAAAAGAAACAAACAATTGATACCTATTTTATCTATCTCTCTATATATGCATTATGTACTTTCTTTTTTCTAAAATGCTAAGAAATAGAAATATAATCAATTGTAAATAAATAGATTATTTTTTCTGAGGACAAAGTAGGAATTGATTGAGTGGGGACATGGGAAATCTTTAGGGCCCAAAGATATGGTCCATACTTGACTGTGGTGGTAGTTAGATGAATGTATTCATATGTCAAAACTCATCACACTGAACACTTAAATGTGGTTTTTTTTGTAGATTATATCTTAGCAAAATGGATGGATAAAAAATTCTGTCCTTTTCACTTACAGAGTGGCCTAGACTAGCTAGTTCTTACAGAATCTCAACTTCAGGAAATGACAATACTTATTTATTTTGTAGATTTTGTTTTGATAATATCTGTGCAATAGAGATCCATCTAAGTGTGCTTAGAACAGCATATGCAAGTGATTAGTAAAAAAACTGATTATTACTAAGTGCTATCTAAAGACCACAAAGAAATAAATCCTTAATGTTTCCATTTTAGATATGACAAAATATGTAAAAAATACTTTAAGGAAAGAATTCTTGGGGCTGAAGAGATGGCCCTGCCATTAAGAGCACTGGCTGCTCTTGCAGAGAACCCAGGTTTGATTCCCAGCACCCACATGGTGGCTAACAACCATCCATAACTCCTTTCAGGAGACTTCAATGCCCTCTTCTGACCTCCACAAGCATTGCACGACATGGGTGCACCTACACACAGTCAGGCAATGTACTCATACACATAAAATAAAAATAATTAAAAAAATTTTTTTTAAAAAAGAATTCTTAACACCAGGCATGGCGGCTCATGCCTTTAATCCCAGCACTTGGAAGGCAGAGGCAGGTGGATCTCTGTGGGTTCAAGGCCAGCCTGGTCTACATAGTAAGTTCCAGATTTATCGTCCTCTTTTTTTTTTTTTTTTTTAAAAAAAAAAAAAAAAAAAAAAAAAAAAAAAAAAAAGAATTCTTGGTCAGTGCTTCTCAGAATGGTCATTTTTTTTCTAATTCCTGCAAGTCACCTCTGTATTTGGAACTTAAACTATATCTTAGATGTTATTGTTTTGACCTTCAGATCCATCTTTATAAGTAGGTAGATCATGGACCATAGTATTCAAGGCACAGAATTAAAGGAACTTGCTCAAGGTCATCAAGCCTAAAAGTCAAAGAGAAATTTAATGTATCGTCCAGAGCAGGTGGTGTGGGGAAGAATGAGAGGGGAGCTGTTTTTGCAGAGCATCAGAGCAATGACTTGAGTGTGCAAAACTTTACTTAGAGGTGACAGAGAAGATTACTGAAAGAATGAATCTCAGATTTGGGGGTTCTTTCTGTTTCCCATCCTCTCTCAAATGGTAATGGACCTGGTGTTTGCTCTTGACATTCAAGGGGACTTACTAGTACAAAAGGCACTCCTCTCCTGCGTTTTTCAGGGCAGGGTGGTCCTCCAGGGTCCTCCAGCTCTCCTGCAACCTCCCTCTAGGAAAAACAGTGAGGGATGATGAAGGTCAGTGGACAGGTAGCCCAGTTGCTCTGACCTGGGAGGATGCTTCAACTCCTGGCTGCTCAGAAGGAGCAGGAGGGGTGGAGTAATTAATTTCTATGCATATCATTGCCAGGATCACTTACTGATTCAAGGAAGGAGATTAGAAATGTCACCCTGTAAATTGAGTCAGAGCCTTCACCTCAGTGCTTGGCTGGCAGTTTTACACAGTGCCTGACATGGTAACAAGCGCAGGGTACAAAAAGGCGGCAACTCCCCAGGGTGATGGACAGGGGGAATTGGCCCAATAAATTGTTCCCTGTAAAAAGCCATGTTTCTCTCATTAAAAGGCAGTGAATTCTCTATTGCTTTTCATTAGCTCTGGCCTTGCTAGACATGAGGGTGTAATTGACAGTGTGGTTACAGGAGGTGGACCCCGAGGTGAAGAAGACAAAGAAGCTGAAAAGAGATTCTTATTTATTAAGGCAGAGGCCACAGGCGGCTGCCTAATAAGTTTTGGATGTGGGGGCCGGAAATTGGGAGACTACTGGGGTGCTCTGAGGGCTGGTCCAAGGGCATTCACTCCACCCTGAGAGGAGAGAGGCTGGCCAGACCCAGGGACCAGGGAGAGATGAAGCATCCCCACTACGCAGAGGCACAACTGGGAGCTGGGGACAGGTGCATTGTGAGCACTCAACCAGAGTCACAAGGGCAGAGCTGGTGCCTGGATTTGTCTCAGACAGGACTACTAAGCAATCCTTTTTCTGAGTTTCTGTTTCACTTATCTGAAAAGTGGGAAGGGAGTAGGAGTTCTTCTTTAGGAAGGCACTTGGGGCTTAAGTTTAAATCCTAGAGACACATTTCTGATTCTGATTTTCATAGTCTCAGTTTGGACCCAAGCACATTTACTTCTTTGGGGGCTAGTTCATTCTTTTCACTGTTCTTTAGGCATTCCCATTTCTTCAGAGGCAGTCACTGGGAACCTCCAGATGGCTCTCGTGTCTTCAGGAACAGGTTCCCGTCATTCTTGGAGCCCTTCCTCCTGTTTCGGTACAAATTGCTCTGGGCTAATTGAGTGTGTCTTGTACTTTCTATACTCCAGTCCCAGTTTCTCTAGGAACCACCTGCCATGTGCCACCACTGCACATTCAGATGTGGAACACAGATCATCCATTTGTAGCCTCTCACAAATCTCAGAGTGTGAAGGGTCTGCCTTGGAGAAAACAAAGCTGTGATACACAGTGAGTCCTACACCGTGACTCGTGCAAGAGTGTCTCTCCTTTCTGCAGTCTAGGCAGAGGAGCTCCAAGTTTGCCACATGTAAGGCTCTGAGGCACATTGGGCTGGTGACACATGCCAGAGCCATCTTAAGACAAGAGGCTATAACTCCCTCCCTTGGTGATGGAGAGTTGAGAGGGTGGGTCACCTGAACATTCTGGAACCTTCTATGCTCCCCTGGAAGAGGAATAAGCTAGCAGGAAAAGAGGTCTGAGATCTTTTCAAATCCTGTTCAAGACGACCGTGGAGGGGTGAGGTGAATAAAGCAGGGTGAGACCTAGTGCCTGAGGAGAGTGGCCATGGCCTACCCCAGCACCTGAACAAATGTGCTCCCCCACAGGAAGGGAGGGGAAGGCTCCCTGGGGGCCTTAGAGAATACCACCTTGGAACCTTGGCCAGTGCAGAGAAAATTGGTTAGAAAGTTTCTAGACAAGGAAATGCCCAACCAGGTGACTGATTTGGGATGAGTGGATGGACTCCAATCAACGCCTCCCTACGGGGCATGTGTGGAGAAAAATGGAGAAACCAATCATAACTTTGCCTGCCCCTACAATTGAGGCTGCCACAGTCACCTGAGCTGTGGGAGGGGAAATTTGGGGAGTATTTTAACATGACTTTATTAGACATTTTAATTACTAGTATGACATCAAGCCTCTGACTGTATGGGACTGAAAGCCATTTATTGTCTGAGAACCAACAAGTGAGCCCTGGGGCTTCTGAGATTTCACTCAGGGGGGTGATAAGCTCGAACCCCACGGAGCAGCAGGTGTGTACCTGTAAGGAGGTTCTGGTTGAGTAGAGAATATCATTATTTCCTCATTGAACTCTAATGAGTTTGGTTTTTTGCAGGAACTACGATAATAAAGTGCCACAGACCAAATGGCTTAAATAATAAGAAAAATTATCTTTCAGTTGTTCAAATCAGGAAAGGTCCAGGAAATTTGCAGAGTCAAATACCCAGACTAGGAGACACCTGACTTCAGCAAGCTAAGAAATCTCTGTCAATCCTAATAAGGTGGGATTGAAGGTGGGATGCAGGAAGAGTTCATACTAAGTCTAGCTACTCACTGGTGGGAACATAGTCCCTCAGAAGGTTCTAGAAAAGGGTCTTTGCCAGGTTTCTACCCTACCTTCTTAGAGGTGTTCCTTGACTGATAATGGGCCATGTTCTCTCTTTTTACCATCTTCCCCCTGGGTTGTTTCCCTCTGGATCCAATTTTCCCCTTTTTTAATAAAGATGCTAGTCACATTAGAGTGTACCCTAATAATCTCTGAAATTTGATCTCCTGAAAAAACTAGTTCCAAATAATATTATATTGACAGGTATTGGGGTGAGGGCTTCAGCATCTTTTGGTCTTAAATCTACTTGTTCAACAAACTTTCCCTTCCTCAGAACCTGTTGGGTATCACATGCTGTGGTGGGCACTTGATATACTGGAGATGTGACCCAGAGTGACCTTGGTTGTGGGGAACTCAGCAGAAGAATGATTGCATTGGCAGACAGGCCTCTCTTATGCCCAGGAGGGGTCCTTTCTGGAGGAAGTGTCTCTTAAATTGAATCCTGAATATCAAGTTGGTGGAAGCCAAAGGGCAACCAACTATCCTGGTTTTCCCAGGACCAAAGGGTTCCTGAAATGTGGGACTTTCCAGTGCTCACAGAGGAGAAAGTGCTGTTAGTTAGAGCATCTTCTGAGACTTCAAGGAGGATGTAGAACTTAAGCAGAGCCTTTGATGATGGGAGGATTTGAACGAGTGGGAAAGAGGCTTCTCCACGCACAGATGACCATGGATGTGGGAGCTTCAGGTGTATGAGGAGGTATACCAGAGTTCAGGACCTTGGAGAAGTAAGACAGGATCATGCTAACAAGGGGCCTTATTAGGAAAGTAGATGGACAGTAAAAACCACACTAGGCAAGAGGGGCCATGAAGCCAGGCTTGCACAGAGGCATGCTGGAAATGGTGTGCCACTCAGGAGTCCAAATTCTGCTGCCCCATGGGGCACACTTCTCTTCACTTCTATAGGAAACCAGGAATGAGGCTGCAAGCCCTGAGTAAACACCTCTTCTCCTCTTCTTCCTTGCTGATCACCCTTCCATCCATCCAGCGATCAGCACATGTACATAACGTTCCTATGTACTGAGGGCCAGGAGAACCACCTTTCGGGCAAAAGAAATGGCCCCCATCCTCACAAGAGCTGTGGCTCAAAGGAGAAGACAGACATCAATTAAAGAAACACAAGATCACAATAGGCTGAGTGCAGTGAAAACGATGGCCAAGGGGCATAGTGAGAGGCTAATGGTGGGGTGGACTTGGCCTGGAGAGCCAGAGAGCAAAGTCTGCCCTGCATAGCAGAGAGCACGTTCTACCAGTGAAAAAGATCAAAGAACAAATCCGAGAACTGTGAGGAGGTTGGAGAGCACGCAGATGAAAAGCCAGGTCTTGCTTGTCCATGTAAGGAATTTACAATAGCCCAAGGGTTCTCGAGGCAAAATACCCTACACTTTATTGGACTTTTTCCTCAACAATTAATTTGTCTTCCTTCCACTTAGCTGTCCAGATAATTGGGAGATTTGAAGAAATTGGATCGAAAGCCATTTCCCCATAATAAAGAACACAGTTCAACTCACCACCACGCAAGTTTTCTTAATTTTCTTCCTTTTCTCTTCCCCTGCCTCCTCTGAGCTGCTCAAGGAGGACCAATCCAGCTGCCTGGCATTCCATGCCTTGTTGTCCTTGGAAGAAATATGGGCAAAAAGGGAGCCTTAAAATTAAATAGCATGGAGTGTCCAATAATTAATTTGACGTGATACCCATTGTTTATTTAATACAACTTTAAGACTACATTAAGAAGGCAGAACTGCATGGCATAGCTTGAAAATGAGCTGGAAGCTTTCCAAGTGGAGGCCAGGAACTAGCAAATTGGTCAGATGTGCAGGATGGTTCCAACAAAGATGCAATCAAGAAGTCATGCTTCCCATAGCTCAGCAGCAAGAAGATACTTCCAAACCATCTCCCCAAGGTGTACAACAACCTGAGGTCCCTCATCCAGCCTGAGTAAGGACAATATCAGCTATACACCTCTAGAAAGCTGGGAGCGGGGGGAAGAGCCACAGACAGGCTGGCAGGCTCCCAACCCAAATGCCATTTGCCACAGATTGCTTGCTGCCATCGGGAAGTACCTTCCAAAACTACTCTAGACTGACTTCCGCCAGGTAATTGGAGTTCTAGAATTTCCTTCCTCAGCAAGGAAGCAGGGCCTATACCAGCCCCATTTGTTTGTTGCTCTCTCCCCATTTGCTCCCAGTGGCTTCTTTGAGTCTGACCATCTTACGAGCCCCCCAACCATCTCACCTATACCCTAACTTGCCTCTCCCCTCTCCCCAGGACTTCCTGGGAAACTGCCCACAGACTCAGGTCTTAGCACAGTCACACCAAATCCCCTCTGATATCTATCTGCTCATTAAAAATACTTTGAGTTCTGATGCCCAGTCTCTTTCCTGGTACCTTGGCCTTATGGCTTACTGTACATATGGGCAACTGGCTGGGCTGCTAGAGTCTGGTTCACTGTCTGTTCACCTGGTTTAAAGACCTCAGCTTCACCTCACACCAAGTCCCACCTCCATCTCACTTCGACCTCCTATTCTGGGCTTCTTAGGGGCTTTCTCTGTCTCTTTCTTTCTTGGCTTCTTTCCTAGTGTGGTCAGCATGTTGTTGGAGATCCTCTGGCTGGGCCACTTGGTCACAGCCCTCCCTTTCTGACACACACTCAAGCACATGCCAGGCTGTCCTCTCTGTCAGCAATTCGAAGCTCTGTCTCCATTAGCCTGACTGCTGGTCCCCCAAGACAGCTACTCTGTGAGACCTGGACCCCTCCTAAGCATTCATGGTCATGCTACTGGCCAGCAGAACTTGCTGCCCATGCCTAATACCATTTTTGCTGTCACTCAACTCCCGTGAAAGTCACAAGTTTCCCTGGGCTGTCCTAGTGTGACCAGCCCAAGCTTCTTCAGCACATATTCCTGACACTGCCTTCTACTCATTCCTGTGGCTGGAGTTTACTCTGTTCCCACAGAGCTGCCCATCGAGCTAGAGGATTCAAGACCCAGGCTCTGCCAATCAGAACCAAAAGGGCAATAATATTTATTCAAAACAGTGTTTTCTAATGGCCAATTTCCATATCATCAATCAATAAGACTATAGTGTTGAACTAAACAGCTGAAAAAATGCGCATTAAACAATTGGTCAATTGATTCCTCCCACCCTGCTAGAGAACAGTGGGAGGCTGCATTTCATCAGGGCTAAGCCCTGATAAGAACTCACTGGCAAAAGAATTGAAGGAGAGGAATTAGTGTGGGCTGGAGGAGGAAATCCTGGGAGCTTTGACTTTCACAATCAGAGACTGTATTTAGTCTGTGTTTTTTGTTTGCTTTGTTTTTCCATACCTAAAATGGGACTAATATGATTGATTCAAGGATTTGAAACTAAAGAAATTTTCACACAAATTTACGTATTAAGTCATCAATCATTTTTAAATATTTATTATTTTCTATACTCCAGGTGAAGCATTGGAAACTGAGGTTATAAAGATGATAAAGACACAGGCTCAAAAACTTGCAACACAGAGGGGAAGACAGACAGTTGAAGGATTAGTTGTGTTCAGTGAGATGTCAGAGACGTGCAGAGGGTATGATGGGAGCCATGAGAGGCAGTAGGGAGCAGGGCTGATACAGCAAAGTTTATCAGTGTAGAGAAGCATGAGACAATGAGGCAGTAGGAGAGGAACAGCTTAGGAGGAAAAGAAGAGAGAGAGAGAGAGAGAGAGAGAGAGAGAGATTAGAGAGCAATCATAATTCTTTAGCATATGGTTAAAGACAGAAAATAATAAGAAGTGAATCTAAAGACATGTGGTTTAATATGTTTAGAGGGCTCAGTCTCACAAGCATAAGGACATGAGTTTGATCCCCAGAACTCATGTAAAAAGCCAGTCTTGGTGGTGCAAGCTCTTAATTCTGGTGCTAGAAGCCAGAGCTAGGCAGATCCCTGGAGCTCATACGTCAACCAGTTTAGCCATAGGCAAACTCCAGGTCAATGTGAGACCCTGTCACAAAGGAGATAGCATTTCTGAGGCTGACACCCAAGGTTGGCCTCCGACCATCACACACAGGTGCACACACCCACACACATTAAAAAGTGTGCTCCCCAAAGTTCATGTGCTCAAAGCTGGGATCTCAGTGTGGTGAAGCCTTTAAGAGGCGAGGTCTGGAACAAGGTAACTAGGTCATGGGGACACAGACAACAAAAGGGATCCATGTATTTATTGCAGAACCAAGTTAATTCTGATGAGAATGGGTGCTTGTAAAGTATGTTTCATAGCCTTGGCTCACCCCTTGGCTTCCTCTCTTCTGCATACTTTCTCACCATGATGTCATCTGCCATGAGACCCTCACCAGATGCAACAATGCTAGCTAGCATCATGCTTTCGAATCTCTAGAGCAGTAAGCTAAATGTATCTCTTTTCTTTATAAAGTACCCAGCTTCAAGTATTTTGTTATAGTAACATAATAATGGACTAAGACAAGTTCCAAGTCACTTGATAAGAAGCTAGAAATTTATTCATTCCATAGGATATCTTTTTTTTTTTTTAAACTGGGTTTCACTATGTAGCTCTGGCTGGCCTAGAACTCACTTTGTAGATCAGGCTGGCCTCAAACTCACAAAGATCTGCCTGCCTCTTCCTTCCAAATGCTGAGATCAAAGAGTGAACCACCACATCTGGTGGGAAATCTGTATTTTTAGCAGAGCAGTGACACAGTCAGATTTGAAGTTAGGAAGTGCACAGGGGCTTGAGGATGGAGGGAAGGAAGGGAAGAGAGCAAGTCTAAAAGAATGGAGACTGGTGTCTGGCTGAGGAGGGTGCCCCTCAAAGAGTCAGGAGGCTGGGACCAGGTGAAGGCCTAAGGGCCTGGTTATGGGTCAGAAGGATAGAAAAGCAGAGGAGAACACAGGCCAGTAGGGGCATGGTGACAAAATTAGCTCCACTGTAGACTATGAGGGCCCAGAACATCTTTAAAGCAGCAAAAATAAAAGAAGATACATTGCCTCTAAGAAGAGCAGTAAGACTTACAGCCAACTTCCCCACAGAAATAATGGAAGCCTAGAGACACGGAATAACATTCAACATTCTGAAAGAAATGCCTGCCAAGGTGAAACTCCTACAACAGACACAACCTTCCAAAGCAAAGGCCAGAAGGGTTTGCTGCTTCCTTCTGGGAAGTGGCAGCTGAGGGCAGGCCTGCTCTGCCAAGAACTACAAGGATCAGGACAGTAGAGAAATCCTTCATTTGGAGGCATGGGAGATCTGCTGGGGAAAATGAGAACTGAAAGGACCAAGAATCTGGGAGAAAATGTCAAGAGCTAACCTGACTTCGGTAGGCAGCAGACTGGGAAAGGGGATGTCAGTGGCTGCTCTGGAGACCAAAGAAAGCAGCATGATTTAGGTGATACAGTAGTTATTTTTCTGTTGCTGTGATAAAACACCATGACCAAGGGAACTTACAGGAAGAAAAGTTTATTTGAGTTTATAGGTTCTAGGTTGCAGAGGGATTAGAGTCCATCATGGTGAGGAGGTATGGTGAGGTGGCCAGAGCAGAAGCAGAAAACAGTGCTCACATCTTGAAGCAGGCACAGGAAGCAGAGAGAGACTGGAAATCCTGCAAGGCTTAAGAACTCCCTAAGCCCACCTCCAGAGATGTGCTTTCTCCAGCATGGCCATACCTTCAAATACCTCCCAAAACAGCGCCACCATATGGGGACAAAATGTCCAAATACTTGGAGCCTATGGGGGACGTTCACATTCAAACCATCACAGGTGGCCACATAGGGGCCACTAGCTTTGTGTCTTCTCTTCCCTTAGATACCCCTGCCCCATACTGCTATCTCTGCAGACGCTGTGGGTGACATGAGGCTTTGGATTCCTGGTCATTAGGTGATACCTTTTTGCACCCTAATTGGTGCACAGCTCAGGAAGCACCTAGGGGCTGCACCCTGCCTTCTATACTGGCCAACTTTCCTGCAGCTTGGGGGAGCAGCATCAGTCCTGCAATGCCTTGGAGGTGTTACAAGTTTAATGAGAGAGTAAAGGGCCGAGTGAGTCAGGACTGGGGCAAATGAGATGGTCCACAGCCAGGAGACCACCTGGTAAAGAGGCAAAGCTTTCAACACTGGAGAAAATAGAGACTCTTAGATCTTGAAGGCAGTGACTTATTTCCCGACTTCCCTCTTTTTCTGTCCCCAGAATCTAGCTCACAGAAAGAAACACTGAATTAATGAATGAAGCAGCATTTTCCAGGTTTCTTTATAAGTAGACTGGTCAAGATTTTACTTTTTCTTTTTTAATACCAGCTGAACCGAGGATCTGGCCCCTGGTTTTAACTTTTGAAATGCGCATTCCTTTAAGAATCTGAACCAGGGCTGGAGAGATGGCTCAGTGGTTAAGAGCACTGGCTACTCCTGGAGAGGACCCAGGTTCGTTCCCAATACCCACATGGCAGATAACAATTGTCATTAACTCCAGTTCCAGAGGAGCTCATGCCCTCTTCTGGCCTCTGCAGGCATTGCACACACATGGTACACACATGCAGACAAAACACTCATACACATAAAATTAAGATAAATAAATAACTTTAAAAAGAATCTAAGCCCTCTTTCTCTTTTAAAAAATTCATGTCTTCATTTGCCAAAAAATATTGCAAACAACTTTTCAAGTTCATAGGGCACACTCCTTCTGTGTCATTCCTGCTGAGGCTCTTAACACTTTGGGTCTGATGCAGTAGGGTAGTGACTGGTTTTAAAATTGATTCCCATCCCTGAGGATACCCAAGGTACAAGTGCTTCTCTCCAAGGAGAATCAAAGATGTGGTCAACTCCCACACACTCAGGTGTATATTAGTTAATTTTCTGTTGCTGTGATAAAATACCATGACCAAGGCAACTTATAGAAAGAAGAGACCTGCAGCTAGGCCACAGCTCCTCAAGGTTTCATGACCTTCCCAAATAACATCACCAAATGATCAAGTGTTCAAATACTTAAGCCTATGCAGGACACTTATTCAAACTACCACAGGGTGCCACTTGTGATTTATCAGCCAGTCATTGACCAGCCTGGGCAAATCACCGGATCCCAGTTTCCATATGTGCAAGACTAAATACTGGCCCCAAAGAGGTATAGGTACTTGAAACCTGTGAATATGACCAAATATGGTAAAATGGACTTTGTAAGTGTGAGTACCTTAATGGTGAGTACCACAAGCTTAGTATCTTCATACAACACAAGCACTTTACAAGAACCTTACAGTTCTGTAGGTCAAATGTTCAACAATGGATCTCAGTGGATAAAGCCAACTGGAAACTTAGGGAGAAACTGTTTCCTTGCTTTTTATCTTGCTTTCTCTTCACCTTCTAAAGGACATTCACTTCCCTTGGCTCATGGCCCCATCCTTCAAACCCAAGTCCTGCTCCCAGTGCCATCTCTTGGAACCTCCTCTGAATCCCTTTTCCACTTTTAAGGATCCTTGTGTCTGCAATGGGCTTGTGAGGATAATGCAATGTGTTTGGCAACTTGAATTCCCCTTTGCCATGCTCTGAGAATTAGAACAGAGACATCGAAGGCAGGGTTATTCTGTCTACCACAGCAGATGGAAAGGAGGATGTTCCAGGCATTGGAGAAGCAGAGCTAAGTCCACAAGAAGAAATGTTTACACAGACAGTGTAACATGTGCAAAGAACCCAGGGCCCCAGAAAGTGAGCTGTGAGACTGTTTAACAGAATGGTTGAGAGTCATATGGGCAGAGGGTTTTCAACACCAGGCTAGGGAAGAATTGCACCATACAGACAAAAGAAATGTGGGCATGCCTCAATGGTCATGTGATCTCAGTGTTGACCTTCTCTCCTTCAGGGCCCTGGGAAATGAGGAGGAGACAGGTTCCTCAGCATTATATGCACATTTGGGGTGGGGGGGGCAGGTATAGGTAGACTAATCATTCTAAAACATCAGGACACTGACAACGGAAGTAGGAAGAGAGCTAGCAGAGAGGGTGGAGAAGAGGACAGAGTTTAACCCGTTCGCAACTCACTCCCACCTTTTAATTCCCATTGAAGAGGCCTGATTCCATTTTGATGGAAAACATGCCCAGCACATAGTTCAGAGGGCTATAGAATTGAGAGCTATTAAATACTAAAAAGACAAGGTGAGAAACAATTTGCAAAATCTCCTCTTTTTATAGACTGCAGCGATTGAGAAAAATTGAGTAAATTCCCCAGCTGCCTCAACTGCAGTCTGTTTCAAGATCCCATCAATTTTTTACGGTACAATCAATATTTATGAATCCCCAAAGAAATGTCGCAAAGAGAAACCTCTCACAACATTTTCTCAGTGGTTTGTAGAGATGTAACAGGGGGACCTAAATAACTTTTAAAATAATCTCAATGACAATCAAAGACTTTTCCATAGCCAATATGGTTTAATGTTTGTGTTTATATTAGCCTTGGTCTGCAGAAGGCAGGGGCGGGGAAGGGAAAATGCCTGTAGTTTCATCTGTCCAAAAGATGACACTGGTTATAATAATTGTGCTGTGATATGGTACTTAAAAATTCAAAGGAAGTGCTATATTAAAAAGTCCCTGGATTTTTAATACATTAAAATATCCTCCATCAGTTAAGCAATAGATTTTTTCAGTCAGCTGGAAAGAAAAGATTTCTAGGGGAAAAAATAGACAAACAAATCCACGTTGCTTTAATGGCTACTTTAGGTTTAATATCTAAACTTATTTAAATAACTCTGAGCCCTCCTGCTGAGAAATATTGAAACTAATGGATTCCTTTGTGCGTAATCTCCATTTAAATGTAGAGTTTAATTTCCCTTTCGGCTAAACCTGTGTGAAACTAGTCTTGAAATGTCCCTCTAAAAAAAGAAAGCCCCATATAGAATATTTAGGGGGACTCCTTTATTTTATTTAAAATTGGTTTTGGGCATTAAAACTAAATAGCCAGTCACAAGTGAGCCCACAGATCCCATAAGTTTATACCTGGAGCCCATGGTGGGTGATGGGTGCCTGCCATGCCCACGTGCACAGACACCCACATGTACAGTCTACCTCTGTGTGCACAGCTGCCTGCAAGTAAGGGTCAAACAACCCAATCCCAGCAGATACCATGCAGGGTGCTTTGGTCCAGGGGTGTTTGGCAGAACTCTCAGCCCCCTATGCTGTCCCAGTCCTTCTCATAATAACATGAAATTTCCACTCCAGAAGTTTATTTTCTGTGACTTAAGGCTTTGATTTCTGTTTCATGCAAATTCCCCCAAGCAGAGTCCTATGTCCCTGTGGCTGAGGCCATTTTGTATGCATGAATATGCATGGCGTGCTATGATGTTTGAATGGGACCAAGACCTAGAAAGCAACCAATGCTGTCCTTTCCATCTGCAGGTAATAAAGCCAGGCCCAGGGAGGGAAAAGAGTCACTAAGTCAGAGGGAGGGGAGTTACAAGGATCAAAGGGGAATAGAAACCAGGTGAACAGATTCCAAGGTTCCCAGGGTCCTCAACCAGGGGTGTACCCTGCAGCGAGGGCCTGTGTGTCTACCTGTTAATCCACACTCTGCCATCCTTGCTGTGAGGGTATAAAGCACACAAGCAAGTCTACAGATAGATTGGGCTGAAGTACAACGGCTTTCTGGAGCCACCACACAAGATTATGGAAGGTCACCAAAGGATCCCTTTAACAATCCTCTCTCAGTTGTGTGGATAAAATGCAAGTTATAAAGAAGAAACACACATTTAGCTTTCTGCTACAACACCCCACCACACAAAATAATCCAGACTGACGTGCCCACCTAGTAATTGGCTTCCACAGTGGCCAAGAAAACTCCTGGGCACACACTAACGGTAAAGCTGAGGGGAAGAAAAAATGAGATGAAAGTCTTTCAGATGAGCCTCGTGGCAAGAGGCAGAAGCCTAGGTTCCTTCAAGAGAAGGAGGAAAGAGACTTTACCAGGAGCTGGGCAAGTCATGCATCCCCTCTGAGCATCACTTGTCCCATCTTTAAAATGGGGATGGTGATTAACAGTAGCTTAGGCAACCAAAGATGAGGGATTCCAAGACCAGATGACTGTGGAGATTCCTTGGGCTATAGGATGTGATTATATCCCATCATAAATATGCAAGAGTAAGCTAAAGACAAAGGCAGTTGTTTGGAGTCTAGTTCCACATGAGTGTGCATGTGCTTATAAGTGGATGCCAGCTCTGAAGCCAAGGCCTGCATCACAGATTTGCTCATTAATGTGACTTAGAAAATATGACAGTGAAGGATCCTGAGATGGTCCTATGAGTGTGAAACTAAGTTCTGTCTCTAGGCTCTACGAGACCCTAGAATACCCTAGAATGCCAAATGATTTTGATAGTATGATTTGAGGATTATCATGAACATCACACTCTAAAAGTCTTATCCCCACCATCCTGCATCAGGAACAATGTCTGGTCATTTCTGTAGATAAGAACATTGAAACCTTGCATTCAAATGCAGAATAGTATTGAGGAGAGATATTACTAGCCATTAAATTAGCTAGAATCAATTAGCCATTAGCTAGAATGAATTTATTTTTCACCTAGCAGGGCCTTGAAGAACACAGAAAATTTCACTAGAAGGAAAAGGCAAGATAGATCTCGGAGGGGCTGGAGAGATGGCTCAGCAGTTAAGAAGACTGACTGCTCTTGCAGAGGACCCAAGTTTCATTCCCAGCACCCACATGGTGGCTACCAACCGTCCTTAACTCCAGTTCCAGGGGAATCCAAAGCCCTCTTCTGACCTCCACGGCATTGCACAATATGGGTGCACTCACATACATGCAGGCAATACACTCATACACATAATAAAAATAAAATATTTTTTAAAAAGATAGACTCAGATGGCATCCAGGAAAGGAAAGGCCAGTCTGGAAGGACAGTGGGGTTGGTGGAAATCTGGACAATGGCAGGATGCCCTGGGAGCTGAAGATCTGCAAGCAAGTCTTTCTTCATTTAAGCATTATTTTTACAAAAAAATTTTTAAATGTTATGCATATGAGTGTTATGCCTGCCTATGTATGTAAGTACACCCATGTCCTACAGTGCCTGCTGAGCACAGAAGAGGGTGTTGGACCCCTGGAACTGGAGTTACGGAAGGTTGTTAGCTGCCATGTAGGTGCTGGGAATTGAACCTGGGTCTTCTGCAAGAACAACCAGTGCTCCTAACCACTAAGCCATCTTCCCAGGCCCCATTTAAGCATTCTTAGGCCTTGGTACCAGCATCTCTGAGGTTAAGAGCAACAATTAGGCTAGCCTCATGGTTCTGAGGGCATTTGAGGTGCACAAGAGATGACTATGTTTTCTTCTAGGGCTCTGATCATAAGTACTATGAAGTCTAACCAGGACTATGAGACATTACGTGGTTCGATATAAATGCAGGAACATGGACACTCAGGGCCTTGAGGAGGCTAGAAGGAGAAATCAGATTGATTGGTGGGTGAGACAATGGAGAGGGGACTGACTGCAGAAAGGCCAGGACCATCCAACAGAGGTGCTTGGGGAAAAGTGAAGTGTGCAATGGGGAGGACCCAGAGCTCATGGTGCATCTCCACCCCCATCTGCAGGGGGAACTGCAGCTGCGGAGCCCTCAGAAGCCTTCTCTTCCATGGGTCTTACTTTTGAGGTTACAATCCCTTTAAAGATCTGATGACAGCCACACACCAGCCCTCTGTTGGAGTTAGGCTAGGAGATTGGAAGTTGGGAAAGGAGGATTTTCAAGTGAGGAACTTCCATTAAGTAATGGGAACTCCCAAGCAGCTCATCTGATGGTAAGATCACCAAAAGCAGTAAGTGAGTTGGCTCTTGAGGAGAGTCCTGGCTTGGGGATTTACTTGGCGGCCTTGGTAAAGGCACAATGAACCCACAGGATCATCAGCTCAAGCCTGGTGAGCACACTCCAAGGCGGCCTGACCCTCACCCCATGTTGCCCCACTCAGTGAATTCCCCATTTCTTTGTTCTCACTGCACAAAGCCTGTCCAGTCCCTCCTGATGCAGTCTCAGTGACGGCTGGCCTCATTTTTAAAGTGATTGGCTACGGTGACACTCGTGGAGCCCAGTGATTGGTACCCATTCCCTATAAAACCTACTGTACTTCCTAATAAACTTTAGACCTGCGTCACTAAACCTGGTCTCCGGTGTCTGCATGTCATCCAACTGACGCCGTCGCCTCACCGACCCATCCCCTGATATTGCAACACCTGCACGTCTGGCAGGGTGAGTGCTCTCTGGTATGAGGGGACTTCCATCCACCACTCTGAAAGCTCTCCTCAGGAGTAGGCATGTAAAAGTTTCAACTGCAGAGGTGGAGCATGTGCTCCTAGAGGTCCTTAGTGTAACCCCTGGGTATCGGCAAATCATGCCTGGGATCCCGATGTCTGGAGCCAGATCATCTATGTCTTCCACAGGGCAGAGGTCCGAGAGGGCCACTCCTTCAGTGCTACCATCTTCCCTATAGTCACCACTAACCTGGCCTCACTGCAAGGGGTCCCTCCTGACTCTAGTGATTATGGCAAGATACTGTTAAAAGAGATAGACTCCCACATGGGGGCCGAGGGGAAGGAGGTGGAGCGTACCCTTCCCTGTTGTACAAAGAGACAGACTCGGCCAAGGACTCAGGGAGGGTAGGGCCAACATGGCCGCAACCAGGAAGTTCTTAAGGTTATGCCACATGAACAAAGGGAACCTCTAGGCCTGACCATAGACAAAGTAAAACCATTGGCTCCTTCCACACCAGTTACGATAGAGCCTCTCTATCCCTCTCTGCCCAAATATTCGCCCCTTTCTACACCCCCTCGTGCCCCCCCAAAGATAACACCACCACCCCCAAGGAGCTTTTTGACCAATGGAAAGAGGAATGGAAGGCCCCCAACCCCCTTTTTTACCGGAGGTCGGGGCAGCTCTGCCCCAACTCTTCCCAGTCACCATAGTTCAGGGTCAAAAAAACCCAAATGCCTGGACTCCCCCACCCCCATGACACTCTTCAAAATTACTTAAGGCAGCCCTTGAGGATGACATTCAGTCCCCCAGGTTTAATCAGCTCCTGGATACAATCAGTCATGCAGTAAACACCCCTTACAACTGGCAATAGATCGCTCATGCCTGCCTACCAGGAGGGGACTTCCTCTTATGGAAGGCAACTTACCAGGACAAGTGTGAGCAGCAGGTGAACACAATAGGCAAGGCAGTGTTGCAGGTTTAAATTTTGATGCCCTTGTGGGAAGAGGTCA
The DNA here is from genome assembly GCF_000622305.1 of Nannospalax galili. Classification (NCBI taxonomy): domain Eukaryota; kingdom Metazoa; phylum Chordata; class Mammalia; order Rodentia; family Spalacidae; genus Nannospalax; species Nannospalax galili. The sequence continues at coordinate 1,745,581 of NW_008360327.1, read as the reverse complement.
CTTTTAGACCCCCCTCCCCAACACAGGCCCAGGGACCTGCTCCCTATTTTGAGCAAATACGCCTCTGTGCTCTATGAGCCTTCCAAAGCATGCCAATACACAACAATACTAAACTCACCAAACTTGTACAAAAACCAGGTGAGCCTCTTTGAGACTTTGTTGACAGATGTCAGCAGAGTGTTAATAGAAAAATTAGCCGTCAGGGGGCCGCAACAGCCCTGCTCAAGGACTTTGTGTATGAAGGCTGCTCTACCCAATGCTGAATGGCAATAGGTCCCACCAGGCATCAGGAAATATCTGACAAGATTCTTGCTTGTTGAGATGTAGGGATAGCCAGGGCCCATGCCACTGCTCTTGCAGAGGCTATGGCTGCCTGCCACGTGGGAGGACCAGACGCTGCCAGAGACCAGCGTGGCTGCAAATGTGGCTCCTGCTGATCATATGGAGGCTGTTACATGACCTCCGAGCAATTAATGCTCAAATGAAGGACTTGGGGGCTTTGCAACCCAGCTTGCCACACCTCTCTGTGGTGCCCCATAACTTTGCAATCATGATCCTCAATATAAAAGACTGCTTTTACTCTATACCATTATACCGAGAGGATCAGGAGTTTTTGGACTTTTTGGTTCTGGCTACCATGCCTCGCCCATCCAGCGGTATCACTGGAAGTTTTGCCACAGGGTATGAAAAATAGCCCCACCATGTGTCACCATTTTGTGGCTCATGCCTGCCGCCCCCTGAAGGACAGTGTGATGGTCATCCATTACATGGATGACATCCTCTTGGCCCATCCTGATCCTGAACTTCTTCAGACCCTTTTTAAACAATTACTCCATAACCTAACGGCCATGGGCCTGACCGTGGCATCTGATAAAGTTCAGCAGCTGCCGCCCTTCACCTTTCTAGGATCTGTCCTTACCTCAGACATTAAGCCTATGGCCCCTACCCTCTCTGTCCCCAATTGTTTAACCCCTTCTGAGCTCCAAACGCTTTGTGGAAATATTAAGTGGGTAGCAACTTCCTTTCTTTCACTTCTGCCCAGCTGTTACTATTATTCACTCTCCTTAATGGTGACCCTTTACCTACCAGTTTTCGGGACCTCACCCCAGAGGCAAGCCATGTCATCACCCTGTTCAATGCCCAACTCCAACAAGCTACCCTATGCAGGATTAATCCTGCCGAAGAATTATTTGCTATAGTCATCCCCTCCCAAAACACTCCTGTGGGAGTGCTACCAGGGCCTTGCCCCGGCCTTTAAACACTGGGGCTCCTTTTCAGCCCCGACACCTCTCCCCCTGGTCTGTTGGAAGGATACTCTTACTGGCCACTGGAAGGGACCCCCACCTGCTACTAACCCAGGGTGGAGGATTTGCTTGTGTCTTCCCAGAAAATTCCAGGACCCCAGTGTGGATACCGGCCCACAATGTTCAACCCACCCTGGAAGTAGACCGACCTGCCAGAAGACTGACCCACCAACTGAGCAGATGGAGAAGCTGACCATTGATGACCACCCACGTGGAGGGGGCCCAGAATGCTCCAGATGACTGCGAGCCCAGTGACCGGCCCATCCGGTGACTTGGGGGGGACATTAAAAACTTGGTCAACCAGGTCCAGGCCATGGCCCCCAACCCGGAACCAGGGGCTAGGACTCTGTTTTTACTGATGTGTTCCATAATTACTGCCAATTCTCAGGCACGGGAACACCTCAGACAGCATCTGTTTACCATTTGGAGTAATAACTTCCTGAATTTTACAGCACAACTGACTAGGGACATCACCTGGCTTAATAACCCTGTGTACCACACCCCCCCATAGTTTCAAAAGACCTATGGGAACAAATACACAACAGATTTCAAGCCTTTTTCTCCCCTGCTAACTTGATCACATGGGCTATCCTGTTTGCTGCTTTCTGTATTGTTTTAACAGCATTTAAGTGCCTCTGTAACCTGGTTTCTAGAGTAAGCCATACTCAGGCCCTACTACTTGAGGTCTTCCAGGCTCAGGTACAAAAAGAAGGGGGAGATGAGGAGAGTCCTGGCTTGGGGATTTACTTGGCGGCCTTGGTAAAGACACAATGAACCCACAGGATCATCAGCTCAAGCCTGGTGAGCACACTCCAAGGTGGCCTGACCCTCACCCCACCCAGTGAATTCCCCATTTCTTTGTTCTCACTGCACAAAGCTTGCCCAGTCCCTCGTGGTGCAGTCTCAGTGATGGTTGGCCTCACCTTTAAGGTGATTGGCTACGGTGGCACTTGTGGAGCCCAGTGATTGGTACCTATTCCCTAAAAAACCTGCTGCTCTTCCTAATAAACTTTAGATCTGCGTCACAGAACCTGGTCTCCAGTGTCTACATGTTGTCCGACTGATGCTGTTGCCTCACCCCAATCCCTGAGGACCCCCAATATTGCAACAGGCTCTATCTGCTTAGCTGAGATGCACATCCTAGTTCTTAACCACACATGCCCTGTGACCCTACTGGATACCACTGATCATTAGGTTCATGCCACTCTGACTCCACTTCAATAGAAGATAGAATGAACTCAAGGCTCCTGGTACTTCATTCCCTCCCAGTCTGCCCACCATGACCTTCAATAGCCATTCACTATTCCCTATTTCATTAAAACTTTGCCAAACCTCTTCTCTGATCTCCTGTAGTCTTTTGCATGAGGAGGTGGCCCAGCCTAGCAACATTTCACAAGGATGGGCTCTTTTTCCAGTTCACCAGTAACACTTTTCCCATTAACAATATGCTCTCCCAAACACCCATGTAGTTTCTCGGGCCTCAGGACTCCCTGCAATTTAGCCTTGAATTCCAATGAATAACATCTAGTCTGATCCTTTCAGATGGAGAAAAGGGTCTGAAGTTGAAAAGTAACACAGCAAAGTCACACCCTCATTACCAATGGTCAGAACTCAGCTACCTCCTTTCCCCAAGGTGGCAGTGTTCACAGGTTCTGCAGGCCCACTGGTGTCATTAGTGCCATTATGCCTTTTCAAGTTTGTATTGATTTCCACTAAAGAGCTAGGAGAAACTGTCCCTGAACCTCAGGGCCTGAAATAAGCCACACTTATTTCACTCTTGAGTTTTCAGGTTGAAGACCCCAGCTGGCCTCAGTGGAGTAGAGGCAGATTCTTCCAGCCTCAGCTGAGCTCTTTCATGGCACAGAGGGGCAGTTGGCCAGTGGCTGACATACACTGGCTTATGCTGGAGTGGCTTGGATGCTTCAGCAACCTACCCTTGCCATAGGCTGAGCAGGGCAGGTTGCTGAAGTAGTCAGTGATTCAAGAGAGCAACCCCATTTCAGCATCTCATTTGCTAACATCACACTGACCACAGCTAGTGACATGACTGAACCCACAGTTAAGTGGTGGGCAGGTCTGTTGCCCACGATGAAAGTGCTGAGTTGTTATAGGGGAAGTGTGGGTCTGTGGGAACGGCCACGAGTTGGGAACTTTACTGCCATCTACCCATGGCTTATTTTCACCAAATATATTCCATATCATCCACTGTCCAGTGCTGCATCCCATTCACTTCTGTGGCCTAGCCACCAGCTCAGTGGGTAGCATGGAGGATGTGCACTGCTTGCTGGATGGAAAATGAATGCTCAGCATACAGGGCCTTGTCCTGACCTACAGGCTGAGCAAAGTGGAGTTTCTGTACATTGCAGACTTTCCTTAGAACCAGCTCACTGTGGGCAAGGATTCATCAGAGACCTCAGCCTCTAAGAGGAAAAGGGAAACTGGACTGCATAAAATTGAGAAATATAGCTTTATTTATGTCATTTCCATCCTGTGTCCCTCTATCTTTCTGATGGTGCTGCTTGATCTCGTTACCAGAGGATCTCTGCTGTACCCTCACTGCCCATCCCTAGTTGATTTTCTCGAATTCAAAATGATCTGTGACCTTCCAACAGAAATACTGAGGCTCTGGATATAAAAAGTAAAGAAAACAGGCTAAGGTTGGGCATGGTGGTGCACACCTTTATTCTCTGTACTCCAAAAGCAAGGTGGATCTCTGTGAGATCCAGGCTGGCCTGGTCTACATAGTGAGTTCCAGGCCAACTGGGGCTACAGGGAGACCCTGTCCCAAAAAAACAAAAAGAAAAAAAAAAGCAGTTGTTTAAACATTGCTTAGCTTTGACCTCTCTACTCTACCAGACCACACACATATGTGCACATGTGTGCACATACAGAACATTCTTCTTTTCCCCTGTACTAGCCATTTCTGACTCCCCTATAGACAGACTTTGCTATTTCCTACTAGTTATTATGAGTTTTACTTCTTCTATCTCAGTCTCCACCAGAGGACAGGCTGGGAATTGTTCAGGACAGACTAGAGTCGGGGGTTCGCCATGACACACCTTCAAATACAGTGACTCACCCATCAGTTCTTGCCCCCACACAGAGCATCAGAACTCTTGCCAGGCATGTTGTTAGCTAAATTTCCTTTGCTACCCTTGCCATAGGGAATCTGATCCAGGTCAAGACACAGCCTAAAGCAACCACAAGTGAGCCAGGCACTAGGGAGCCCTGAGGCAGCCTTGCTTATAATATGCTAGGCCAGGGACTAGTGGTTAAGAGCACTGGCTGCTCTTGCAGAGGACACAGGTTGGGTTCCCAGCACCCACATAACAGTTAACAACCATCTTAACTCCAGTTTCAGAGGATCTGATGCCCTCTTCTGGTCTCCATGGGCATTGCACAACATGGGTGCACTTACATGCATGCAGGCAAAACACTCATATACATAAAATAAAAATAAAATTTAAAAATAAAAAGTAATATGCCAGGCCAAGGCACTTCCTGCCAAATGACTAGGTAAGTCCTCTTCCCAGGAGGACTGCCAACTAACAAAATGAAGACAGGATACAGGCTTGTGGTTTTGCCCTGATACTGAACTTGATCAGATTTCTCTGTAACCATACCGCATACCTCTCACTTGTAAGATCTGTCCCCTGGAAGAACATGGCAGCTGATGAGGCTGTCTTGAGCCTCTCCAGTGTATCTGCCCACATATTTACAACACTCAAAGCAGGAAGCGCTCCTCCAGTAGCTCTTGGGAACCTGGGAGGAAGGACACTTTCATCTTCAAACTCCCCTCACTCACTCATGGGTCAATATACACTTGTTTTGATTATGTTTTTTGAACTAATTCATTTTATTGGTATCACAGACTGACTTATAGTCCAATAAGGATGATCAGAACTTAATTTCTCCTTTGTGTAATTTTAACTCTTCTCTTTCATCTTCTATCCCTGCTCCATCACAGAGCACAGCACAAGTCACTCAGAGGGTACTTGGAGCAAGGATGGGTGATTCACTATTCCTGTCAATATGGCCCTGAGTTTGAATCTCTGCCAGTGATATTTCCAATATATGGGGCCTGTGTTCATGCTGTTGAAATGTTTCTTAATTAAGAATCTTTTTTTCTATCATGCATAAATTAATCAAGGTAATGATTGTATTATTATTATTATTACATTGTACTTATAGAGCATGTACCTCCAAGGTACTCAAAGTAGTTTACAGACTTTTTTAATCTAATGAACTCTGCTAGCCTCTAGGCAAGATGGAGAGCAGGAGGGATTATCAGAGTCACACTGTAGGTGGAGAAAATGGGTCAGGCCAGAAGTGAAGACAGATGCCAAATGACTTACTCAGGTACAAGTTCTCCCTCTCTGCCAAGGTATGGGGGACAGGGGACAAGGTGGCCTCTGGAGTGTGGCACGGGACTCCTGAGTCTGCAGAAGTTCCATTCAGATGGTATTATGGAACCAGGCACTCCTACCACTGTCATCTGCCCTGATGTGACAGGACCATCATCAGAGCTGAGTCAATGTGGGTTCCTGGCTCTCCAAAACTGTAAGTTTAATAAACCTCTTTATAAAACGGGCTTCCCCAGGTATTTTATCATAGCCATAAAACCTGATTGAAACAGTTTTAAGAGAAAGAGTGATTGATTGTGTACAGTGCTGCTGAAATTTCAAATAAGTAAGGATTGAGAACTGGCAGATCTAGAAAAATGGAGACTTGACAAGAAGTGTCCATAGAAAAGAAGGACCAAAGCCTCTACAGGGCAAGTTCAAGTTAGAAGAAAAGGAAAGTGGAAACAATAAGGGTTTTCCTTTTATTTTAAAAAGGAATAGACGATAGAGGGGAAAGTGGAAGTATTTGAGGCCAGGAAGCCCCTCCAGCACTCTGGGCTGGCTAGGTGTCCCGCTTCTGGGTTGACACTTTGACTGTGTATGTCAGTATCCTCAAACAGGCTAAGTTCCTGCTAGTGGGAAGTACGTCTCAATCACCGCTGAGTTTCTGGATTCTAGGAATGTACCTAATACAGAATGGCTCTCAGAAAATGCTTGCTGAGCATAACTAAGTATAGACTTAAGCACAGTCAAATTCACTAACAAAGAAATGAAAAATAATTCAGAAAAAAATATTCAGCAAAGTTGTTTATACAGAAGCTAACTCAGATGCTGGCCTTGCGGTCAGAGTTAGGATTTAGAAACCTTTCACCTTCAAGAATAATATAGGGGAAAAAACAGAGCTCTCAGACCTATTTCCCTTCATCTCTCCCATGGCCAAGTGTGCATTAGAGCATTCTGTCAAGCCAAGTACCACTAGTGGGCACATACCACACACTAGCAGAACTGAAATCTGAAATGTGACAATGTTATAAAAGACTAGATTTATCAACCAATTCAAGCCATTTTTTTGAACTTGAATTTGAATTCAAGTATCTAACTGGGTTGCTGGTTCTGCTTAATTTCTTGGTTTCCTGTTACTTGTATAGTGGATTCTAGACAATAGATGCCTGGATAGAAATATATTTGCATTTCCTTCTCCACCTTATAGCAAGAAGCAGAAAGGGTAAGTGACAGTTTAACCACGAACACTTAACTCTGTGCCAAGCACCATATTAAAGTCTTTTCCATGGATTAACTCATTTAGTCCTCTCAGTGCCTTTACAGGATGGATCTTACTAGCCCTATTCTCCAAAGGAGAACATTAAAGCACAAGTTAGATTAATGTGTCCAGGGGTATGAAGTCTGTGAGCGGCCAGCTGGCTCCAGTGTCCATACTCTAAACTACAGCCTGATCTCACCTCCTCTTCCTCCCTTTCCTCCTCCTCTTCCTCTTCCTCTTCCTCCTCCTCCTCCTCCTCCAAAAGATCTAGGTTCCTAGGTATTCTAGTTTGTTTCTCCATTGCTGTGACAAAACACCCTGATCAATACCAACTTGAGGAAAGGGTTTATTTTATCTTATATCCCCTGGGTCACAGTTCATCACTGAGGGAGCCTAAGGTAAGAACTCATGGCAGGAACCTGGAGGCAGGAACTGGAGCACAGGCCATGGAGGAACACTGCTTACTGGGTTGCTCCCCGGCCCCTGTTCAGTTTGCTTTCTTATGCAACACAGGCCCGCCTGCCCAGGGGTGGCACCACCCACAGTGGTCTGGGCCCTCTCACATCACTCAGCAATCAAGAAGATGCCCCACAGACATGGCTACAGGCCACCTATGGAGGTAGTTCCCCAATTGAGGCTCTCTCAACCCAGGTGTGTCAAGTTGACACTAAAGCTATCCAGGACACTAAGAAAAAGCAGCAAAATCCACCTTTGCTTCCATCTGGTGAGTTGGTGTTCTCTGTGTAAGGAGCCACTTAGTTAAATAACTAGCTCTCCATTCCACCTTTGAAATGAGAAAGCATTTCTTAGAAGATGAACTTTCTATCCCATGTGTCCTTAGATGAATCAGTAATGTGGCTCATCACACCTTAGCTCCCAGTGTAGCTAGAGGTTTCATTCTCACTAGCAAACAAATGGCAATGGGGCTGGATCCACCTGTGTGCCCACAGAGGCACTCTGAAGGAGCACACTGAGGGCCCCATTTGTTTTTGGTGAAGTGAGATTACTACAACCTCTTCTAAATTACAGTTAATTTTTTCTATTTGTATTTTGTTTTAATTTTGAAACGGTGTCTCATATAACCACAAACTCTATGTAGGCAAGGATGACCTTGAAATTATGATCCTCCTGCTTCTTCCTCCTAAGGTAGATGACAAGTGTGTATCACCACTCTCAGTTTATATGCTAGGAATCAAAGCCTGGGCCTCATGCACGCTAGGCAAATACTCAACCAACAAATTAGAGTTCTGATAATTCTAGAAGAAACTTTCCATTTGTGAAGATCCCAGCAATGCACAAAGAACTTTTAGTGAGCCCAAACTGCATTCAATAATCTACACACTTTAAGAGGACAGCATGTTCATGGTTTGTAATTACACAATTCAAAGCTTTGCTACATGGTGTTCCAGGATTAAATTAGCTCATTAACAGTAGTTCTGTACCCTCTCTGGCATTAAAGGGGGGATCACTATTGGTATTACCATAGTCATAGGATGCCAGTTTCTTGATTCCACCAAAACTGTGACCAAGGGCTTGGCTTGGGGACCACTGTCATTCTAACATGCTCCTACTTGTCTTCTCAGAAGGATCTGACTCTCGCACTATCTTCCTGTGGTCCTAAAAGAGCAGTTCAGTTCCTTGGCCTTCACTCCTTGACCTGCTCCACAGATGTGTATCACATCTCATTTCCTGTCTCTCCAAGATGGTATTGTTCCACCAGGATGTGGGCCCAGATAAGCATAACACTCACTGGGTCATTCCCATAGAGATGGAAATCATTCCAGGAGTGAAATTTCATGCCATTTTACCAGGGTAGACTACGCCAGGCCCTTTATTTAGCAGCGCCTGGAAAGAGTCTTAGAGAATGAAGAATGCCCAGCATAAGAATCTGTGTGCATTTGCTGCTGTAACAAAAGACCCAAGATGACAATTTATAAAGAATAGAAATGAATTTTCTCACAGTTCTGGAGTATGGGAAGTCAAAGATCAAGGTGCTGATAGCAGGTTCAGTGTATGGTGAAGACTTTTTCCATCAACAGCATCTTTTCATGGTGACATCTTTACATGGCAGAAAGCAAACAGGCAAAGAAGGGACAAACACTATGTCCTCACATAGCAAGAGAGTGCAAGAGGGAACTTTTCTCAAGTCCCTCTATAAGTCACCTGCTAAAGACCCTGTCTCTTAATATAACCACAATGGGAATGAAGTATGAGCCTAAGTTTTGGAGAGGATACACTTGAATCATAGTCATGACTTTTCCCTGTAGATGCTCAATAGTCATACAACCACAGAGCTAGAAGGCCTTAGAGTTCATCCAATAAAGGGTCTCCTTTCCATATTGTTGGCATTTGTTTACCACTTCCCATCCTTTGGACAAAAGACTGAATGAATGATTTCATTCTTAGCTGGAATGCACTAGCTCCCTCCAAAGCCAAGAATGTAGCTAAAGCTGCCAGACACTCTCTTAGTATTGCCCACCATGTGTCTTTGAGTTTGTGGCTGCCTTTTGTGCATGTCCCACCTCTTTCCTTAGCGGGCTTCCTCTCTAGCATGTTTCACTCTGGTAGGAACTTCTCTTCCTACTTCACCAGTTTTAATCTATTTAATTGGCTATCCAGAAACCAGTGGTGTAAGAAGAAAAGGTACCCGAACACTGAGGCAGGACCTAAGTCCTGTCCACTGACAAAGGGCTTGAATTTCTGTGCATCAGTGGTAAAACTCACTTTAGCTTGGCTTACCAAGTGTTCATTCTTTAATTCAGGGCATATTTTGTACCAAAGGTTTGGGATCACTAGCTATGTAAATTTCAGAAAAGCACAAAGCCTCTCTAAAAGTGAAGCATGTTAAAGGGGCCCATAAAAATCAGCCCTAGCTGCTTTGCTCAATACCATATGGATGGACAGGTTGAGGCTCTTCATCATACTGCCAGCTTTGAAGTCCAAACTTGGAGAAGAAAAAAGATTATCAATCTTTAGCTCTATGATTACATGATTTTATTAAAGATTCTGTTCCTGGGGATTCTTTAATGCTAATTGCTTCCAAGGTGTAAATTGAACTTGCTTTTTGGAGCCTTAGACATCAGGCAGAATTGGGGCTTAATTAACATGTCTGAGTGTTGATATTTCTGCTGAAGATACTCTGCCTTACTTAGATCCACAATGGGGTTTCTAAAAAGGAACTGTTAAGGCCTTGGCTCAAGGGTTTCTTCCTAGGGCTTTGCATTATAAACACATGGCAATGAGTTTCGGGGATGTTTAAGTCACCCCATCCAGTCTCACCACCTAGAGCCAATTGTCCTCGACTTCTGTGTCTGCTGTCTCACTGCTGTGACTGCAGTGGCGACATACCTGATGTCTAAATATATAAAATGTTCAAAGACAGTTAACTAGGACTTATTTGTGCTTTGGGAATTAAAAAAAAGTAATTAACTGGTATTTTTAACGCATCTTCTCTTTACAGGATGATCTAGTTAAATGGTTCAGTTATAAGATCAGGGAATTTGGTACCTTTTGAAATAGTCCATCTTAAGTGGTTCCAAAGTTATCTTAATGGGATGATCACCTGTGCTTTGCTTCCTGGAGAAGCTAAGAGAGGACAGAGGTGACCTGAGGAGCAGGTAGAAAAGGCCCAAGGACATAGGGTACAGAGAGTCACCTGGGCTCAACAATGTATTTAAAATATTGTTTCAGGCTAAAAATTATTTTTTTCCTTCTTCACATGAAAGCAATTAATTTTCAGTGTTTAAAGATAGAAAAATCTTAATTTCTTAATTTGCTTAAACATGAAGTTACCAGCTCTGGATTTGGGTCAATCGATCAGCTCACAGCATTAGATGAGGAGTCAGAAACCTCTGGGTAAGGCCTGTTGCCCACCAGCCTCCACTACTTGTGAAATATGAACCACACCAGGTGTGGTGGTGCATGTTCAGAATCCTAGCCCTCTGAAGATTGAGGCAGGAAGATCTCAGTTCAAGACCAATCCATCTCAATCAAATAGCCATAACCACCTGAGCAAAAAGAAAAGCATGCGTGTATCCAGCCTCCAAGATGGCTGCCAGTGGTCCCACTTCCTCTCATTCTATGGGGCATTATCTTGATTGCATAAATTTTTTTAAAAAAATTTTTATTTTATGTGTATGAGTGTACTGCCTGCATGTATGTAAGTACACCCATGCCATGCAGTGTTCACAGAGGTCAGAAGAGAGTGCAGGGTCCACTGGAACTGGAGTTACAGGTGGTTGTTAGCTGCCATTTGGGTGCTGGGAATAAAGCCTGGGTCCTCTGCAAGAGCAACCAGTACTCTTAACTGCTGAGCTGTCACTCCAGCTCTTGATTGTGTTACTTGAAGTGGGAAGACCTGAATACTCTGGTGATAGCATTCCCTGGACAAGGGATCTTGTTATAAGTGTAAGGAGGGAGCCAAGGACATGTGTGCATTCATTCCTCTCTGCTCTTGACATGGATGTGATATGACCATCTGTTTTAAGTACCTGCTGCCTTAACTTCTCTGTTATCATTGTCTGCAATCCGAACTTGTAAGATAAAATAAGTTCTTTCTCCCCTAAGTTGCTTTTTATCAGGATATTTTATCACAGCAACAGAGATGAAGCTAAAGCAAATATCTTTGTCAGTTCAGGCCACTATAACAGAAATGTACACTGGATAGCTTATAAGCAACAGATAACTTATAAGCACTTGTGGCTGGAAAGTCTAAGATCAAAGTGCCAGCACTTTGGGGTCTGGTTTCCCAATTCACAATTATTTTCACTGTGTATTCACATGGTACAAGAGGCAAGAAAGCTCTATGGAATCTCTTATAAGGACATTGATACAGTTTCAATAGGAAATTCCCTCACTGGTTCATGTAATGGGGGCTTAGTTGTCAAGAAGTGATTGGATCCTGAGGACTCTGACCTAACCAATGGATTAATACCTTGATGGGCTCAAGATAGTATGGCATTATTGAGAGGTACAGTGAAAAGCAGGAGGTGAGCTCTGATTGGAGAAAATAGATGATAAGGGGAAGGGCTCCCTGGAAAGATGTATCTCGCCCCCCCTTCCTCTTGCTTTCTGCTTCCTGTCTACCAAGAGGTGAGCTGCTTTGCTCCACCACATGCTGCCTCCATGATAGTCAATCTCACCACATAGCAATGAAAACACCCAGCCATGGGCTGAAACCTCAGAAACCATGAGCCAAAATAAATCTTTCATTCTTTTAAATAGTTTCAGTCAACTGTTGGTGAAAGTTATGAAAAGGTTTAACTAACACAGACACAAACCTGCTTACCAGAATTCTAGTATCATGACTTAATCACCTCCCCCCAAACCTCATGTCCCAACAGCATTACCTTGGGGGTCAGGATTTTAACATATAAATTGTGGGAGGATACAACTATGCAGATCATAGCATGGTAAAAGAGTCAACCACCTTCTCTGCACAATGATCCTTCCCTCACACCCACCTCACAGGACAGGGGTTCAGCTTCATAAAGGAAGCTAAGGTACTTCCAGTCAGGAAGAGACCACAGCTCAAAACTCCTTCCCAGAAACCCACTCGAATGTATGAAATTAAGCAAGTCTCATAATCTCCCTGGCCTTAGCTGCCTCGTCCCTCTTGGCATGAACTGGACTAGCAATGCCCTCAAGCATCCTCCAAGCCTGAAGAACCATTAACCCAGGCTTAGTGTTTAGATCTCTGCCACCTCTCCCAATTCCCAGGGCTGAGGAGGGAGATCCATTGCAAATAGGGTGAGCCAAAGGTAGTCAGAATAAGGTAGGTTACCATCAAGGTCAACATCTAAAACCAGAGTTGACTTGAGACCAGAAGGGTCAGCATCAGAGGAAGCGGCGCTCTGAAGATGGTCTTCGGTGTTCCTCCTGGGTCTGTGCATTGGCCTCATATCCTCCCAGATGAATGCTTTCCTACCAACCAGGCCCATGAAAACCTATCAGCAGTCCACACTGGAGTCTGAAGCTGGGATTTTCAGCAGTAAGCATTGGAGGTGAGCTGTTCTCCATAAGAGCACCTTGGAAGTCACCAGAGGTTACACAACAGAAGGGATTATCATTGCAATCGAATTTCAGCAGAGGTAGTACAATGCTCTATTCCACTATGATGAAATGTGTCATTAAATATAGAAATAGATCAAACACCTTCCCACTGAGGTCCTCTGGTACTGAGTATCTAGGTGAGAAGCTGAGCATCTGTGAGAGCTCACAGAATGTGAGGGAGGTGGGAGAAAAAAAATCCCTCACTAGGGAGATGTACTTAACTAGACTTATAAATAGCTCGATCACAGCTCATTTGATTAATTTGGGGAAAAGGAGTAAAAGTGTTTTGCCAATTCATCAGATTTGATGCTTTCAAAGCAGTTGCTAATGTAAATATTAGCATCCAAAATGAATAAATTGTCTCTGGTAATTAAATGCCCTAATTTACAGGTTCCATTAGGAAAGAATAGAGATAATTTTCCCCTTAAATTAACTTTTCTCCCCTTGTCCCTTACCCTGTCTTAACTTGCTATCAGACGTCAGTGGATATGCTTGCAGAGGGGCTGAGAGGGATAGGGTTAGTCCCTGAAGACAAGGGTTCAAAAGAGCAGCTCCATGTGTGCCCCAAGGAGGTGGCCCTCCAATGGGGTGGCAGGGTGAACACAACCCTGAGCAGTGATGGTTATGGGGGCCAAAGACTTGAGGTTGGGATCAGGAGCTCTCCCAGTATCTATGTGAGGTCCCCTTGTGTCATCTCTCCCTAGATCAAAAGGTATCACTTAGAAACCTATTCAAGTGGAGGTGGCCAGAGGTGGGCTCTGACTAGTACCTTATCATAACTGTTGTTTGTGAGCCTCTCTCTTTCAGTTTCTCCTTTCCCACACAATTCCCTTAAAGAGACATAAATTATCCCCTAGTGTTCAAATTCCTCAGTGACAAGCTAGCTGGTGCCTGCAAGCCCTGTCTTGCCCATATCCTCACTGAGAGATAAAGATTTCTAAAGCCAACACAAAACAAATTAAGCTCGAGTGAGTAGCCATCCCCTGACTTGTGTTGGGAACATTGTTTGGACAGATAGGCCTAACTTCACCCCCAATTTATGTCTAACTTCCTGTTATTCTGCTGTATTTACTCAAATGGCAGCCCTGTGTTTCCTACTACTCCTTCCCAGGGCTGGGTCCAAAGGGAGGCAGTACTTCAGATATAGAGTTGGTATTTGCATGGCCCTAACAGTGAGCTCCTGTTTAAATTTGTGCCCTGGGCATCTCACTGACCCCACCCTAGTCCTGGCCTGCCCTCTGATAGCAACAAGGGGTTGACAGAAGTCTCACAGGTCTCTGTCCCTTCATTGCCAATCATTTCTCTACTATAAACACTTTATCTGGACTCCTGCAGGTTGGGAAAACCTGAAGAGTTCCTCTGACAAGCCCTCTGTCATTTGGAGACAAGGCTACTAATACCCCTTGTGTTAAGGATGTGTAGACCTGGCTAGGGTGCCATGGGGGGGGACTTAAGAATGGGCCTGGCTGGGGCCTGGAGAGATGGCTCAGTGATTAAGCACACTGGCTGCTCTTGAGGAGCACCTGGGTTCAATTCCCAGCACCCACATAAAAGAATGTACTTGGTGGTTGGGGCTCTTTGCCATTTTTTTAAAAATGTATTTATTTATTTATTATTTTTATTTTATATGTATGTGTTTTTTGCCTGCATGTATGTAAGTGTATCATATACATGTAATGCCTGTGGAGGCTAGAAGAGGTAGTTGGATCCCCTGGAATTAGAGATGGTTGTTAGTCACCACATGGTTGCTGAACTGGGTCCTCTGTAAGATCAGCCAGTGTTCTTAACCACTGAGTCATCTCTCCAGCCCCTCTTTGCTCTTTCTTTAATAACTGTCCCCCAGCCCTGAGAAAATGCACACTAAGGCAAGACTTCCCACCACCTTCCTAGCACATGAATGGAGGCTGAAAAACAGATGTTTTTGAGAAGAGATTGGTTAAGAGGGTGGAGAAGGACGGGAAAAGAGTCACCAGAGCCCTTGGCCTGATACTCAATGACTAGCCCTTACTGGGGAGGGGGTTGGGGAGCAATAATCACCAACTAGGCAGGTGTTTACATAACAAAAACCTTCCATGTGCCTAAGGCTGTTCTGACAGGGAATCCAACAAGCTTATATAAGCACACTACTTGTCTTCAAGGCCCATCACAGGGCAAGCAAGAAAGATGCAACAAGTCAGCTGACCATGGAAGTTGGAGCAGGCTAGGTTCAGGAGTAGATCCTGGCAGGGAAAGACTCCTTGTGGATATCAGGTGTATCAGTCAGAATAGGCTCTGTCATGCTGGGGTAACAAATGATCCCAGATGCTCCATGGCTCACAACATTAACAGTTTATATCCCACTTGTTTCTAACTTGTTCTACCTGGGCCAGCAGCACTTTGCTGATGTCATCTTTGCTTCAGAGCCCACACTAACAGGACATCTATCTTTGACATGATAAAGGGAAAAGAGAAAATTGGTTGGTGAAGCTTCAGCTTGGCTGTGGTCCTTGTCACGTCTTCTTGCATTCTCTTGAGTGAGTTCCACATTGATGTTCCAACATGTATATGACCAAAGCATCCATAGACCCAAGCAAGGAGATATAATTCTCCTTCAAGAAAGAAAATACGTGTAATGATATAATTGCTTAGCAGAGGAAACTCCCTAGAGGAGAAACCATGTGATATGGGTCTTGCAAGACCAGTACAGTTGAAAGAAAACCCTAATCCATAGAGGGAACTAATTCTGGAAATAGAAAGAGTAGGCTTTGGCAGCAGATCTGGATTAAGCTATCTGCACCTCAGTTTTCTCATCTGTTATTTGGGTTTAGTGATGAAATATATTTGATAGGCTTGCTGTGATGATAAACAGTAATACACATACCTTTTTGGAATGGTAAATAAATAGTAATAAAAACACACTAGACAAATACCAGCTTTCGTTGTTATTTCTGGTTTTCTGTAAATCCAAAGAAATAAATACCCCAAGTGTTTTTTGGAGAAAATACTGTAGAAAATATTCTTATGTGCATAAAAGAGTTCTGGTAAACAATGGTAACAGCTAAAGAAACAACCGGAGTGGAACCAATTAAGGAAGAGGACCACCAGTACCTAGCTGAGAGGTTTGGGTTGATTATGACCCCTGAAGGTGTGGATCAAGGGTCTCCCTTCTCAGTGGTCACTTGGAGGTGACATGGCATTTCCATGAAGGTCACTCCAACCCCATCTTTTTCATGGGGACATGGAAATTATGTCACATTGGCATGACTCAGTGCTATGTCCAATCTCTTTCTCAGACTGTCTGGGTGACCCTGGACAAATCCCTTCGCCTGTCTGAGTCCTGGGTCTCTGTCCTGTGAAAGGAGAGGTGAATTTGAACATCAGCAAGAAGCCCATCAGTAATGCCAATATTTTCCTCCACTTTCTCCAGTCCATAGTGAGCTTGGAGCTTTCAGAGGTTCTCTGACATCCCATCCTACAACTTTTCTTACTCACTCACTCCTACCCCATCTCAGGTCTCTTCCAACCCTCTCCTCCCCCTCAACAACCCAAGCTTCTTGTTCCCTAGGAAACCATGGTTTTACCAACATTTCCAGAGGACAAGAGTCTAAGTGAGCTCCAACACTGCCTCTTCCCATTGGAACTAGAAGGGCTGGTTTGTATTTGATTAGTTTGCAATATTACATATCTTGTAAATCTTTTAATCTATTTAATAAGGAAAAAGTTAAAACATGCACACACAACTAACCAACAGTCCCGATTTGTGTTTTGTCTGACTGGGAGTAATATTCATGTCTACATGAGGATGGCATGTAATTAACATGTCATAATCAAAATGACTAAGTTTGACACATTATAATCACTGCATGGAGATTATAGCATAGCCAGGGGCGATCCACACAGCCTATCTTAATATCATTTGCATAATGAAAGCATGGTGGCAGTAATAGCTTTTTTCTCTTGTTATCATAATTTTACCCAGGGCTGCAAGGGGCTCCCGCACTGTCAGATGTTGCCTGTTAAAAGTCATTGTGGCTTGAAGAAGGCAGCAAAGTGACCCAGAGTCTTCCCCTGGGAACAATAGCTCTATGGCAGGCTCCTAATGGACGGAGTGGGGCAGCATGAGGACAAGTTTGCAGGAGGATCTCCTGCCAACCTGTACCTAGCAGGCATTTGGACAATCTGCTCTCCCCAAGTCTCTGGCTTGCACCAGATATGAGATCACCATCTGATTGATAGTAATTGCTGACATTCTAAGATCTTCTTAGATTCCAGAAAACCATGGCGAAGTAAGTATTACCCTCTAGGCAGACCCCTTATACTCTGGCAGTGCTTGAATGGAACTCTTGTCCATTTACAGTCATAATGCTGACCATGAATGAGGTCAAAGGTATGGACAAGTCTTAGAGCCTGGTAAGCCAATCAGTCCACCTCCTTTTCATGGCCACAGACCATGTCCTGAGCCTCAGTGAATGCCTTCTGCAGCCAATCAGATGAGACACTGAAAGAACACCCACTTGCACAGGGTCCCCTTCCTTCCTAACTAACCCCACATCCCATTGAAACCTGCCTTCTTTACAACTCCCTGCTTGGCCTGCCCCTCTGTGCTGGATAGCTTTAGTGTCAACTTGGCACACCTGGGTTGAGGGAGCCTCACTTGGGGAATTGCCTTCATTGGACTGGCCTGTGGCCATGTCCATGGGGCATTTCTTGATTGTTGAGTGATGTGGGAGGGTCCAGCCTACTGTGGGTGGTGCCACCCTTGGGCAGGTGGGCCTGTGTTGCATAAGAAAGCAGGCTGAGCAGGGGCCAGGGGAGCAAGCCAGTAAGCAACAATCCTCTATGGCCTGTGCTCCAGTCCCTGCCTCTAGGTTCCTGCCCTGAGTTCCTACCTTAGGCTCCCTGATGAACTGTGACCTTGAAGATATAAGACGAATAAACCCTTTCCTCCCCAAGTTGGTACTGGTCAGAGAATTTTGTCACACCGATGGAGAAACTTAGACACCCTCCATCCCAGCCAGGTACCACTCTGCTCCTATTCCTACCTCTCATTTTACTGCTCCAGTTCACTCTCTGATCTTCCAGAAACCTCAGCTAGAGACCCACCTATATCTAGACCCACAAGTACTTCCCAAAGCACCTGTACAATTACAATTTAAGCCTCATACCATCATATTCCTTAGGACAGGAGGGATTTTTTTTTTCACTAGGATCTGGCCTTAGGAATAATAATCCAATATATTTTTTAATTTTTATTTATTTTTCTTTTATGTGCATGAGTGTTATGCTTCCAAGTGTATAAGTACACCTGTGTCATGCAGTGCCCACAGAAGACAGAAGAGGGCGTTGGATTCCCCTGGAACTGGAGTTATGGACAGGTGTTGGCTGCCATGTGGGTACTGGGCTTTGAACCCAGGTCTTCTGCAAGAATAGCCAGTGCTCTTTACTGCTGATCCATCTCTCCAGTCCCCTAATCCAATATATCTTGAAAAGGAAAATATTTAGTCCTGACCAATGAAAAGGAGAGGTGGTGGAGAAACCTGTCAGACATCACCTGAGTAAGTGACTAAGGCCAACATCACCATGAAAAGCCCTATGGATACCATCCATCCGGACATACTGAAGACTGTGCAGGAGCTAGTCTGAATGGAAAAAAAAGTTGTCTGTGGGAAAAGTAGGGAATCAACATAAAGCTGGTCATGTGGTTAACATTATTGTACAAATGTTGTATCTCAGTTTGGTAAAGGTCTTAGTCATGTAAGGTGTTAACATTGGAGAAAACTAGGTGAACAGATGTCTCTACCTCTAGGTGAATGTTGGCTTGGGGTAAGGGGTGAATCTCTGTACTATCTTTACCACATTTTAGACTACTAAAATTCAAAGTTTAAAAACTGAGTTCACAAAATTTCATACACACAGAGACATACAAAGACATACACACAACATACACCGACACTTCCTAAGGCAACAGAAATCTCAAAAGCTTTCAGTAAATGGTCAAAGAATCCAGTGTGAGTGGAAGTCTTCATTCCCAAAGACATTCCCCATGGTTTGACAAATTCTTCCAGCCCAACTGATGACTCTTTTGACTCTAAGCCATAATTACATTTTGGGTTGCATATGACAGTGTAAGGAGGGGAATGTGCATGATTAGAAACCCCTATAACACAGAAATACCTCATTCTATGGAAGCCTTCCATCAAATGGCCTTGTTCTGTAGCTCATGTGTAACATCATAAAGACGCAAATGAAAATAAGTGCATTGTGGTTAAAATGTATCAGAAGAAATAACTTCCCGCAAGACCCCACAAAAGAGCTAAAAAAAAAAAAAAAAAAAAAAACCCTGCCATCTCATAGATCCACCCTTCTGCTTTTATATAAAGGAACATGGTCTTAGAGATTTTAAGCAACTTGTCTGATATCTCACAGCAAATTGGCACAGAGATGGAACTGGGACCCAGAGATTGAGGTAAAATCATAGCTGTTCATGTCCACAGGGGCATCTACTTGGCTTTAGAGACCAAGTGATGATCCTCACTTCAAAGTCAGCCAGGAGCCTGGTCAGTTGCTACTCCCATGCCCAATGTGGCCTCTTCTGGCATTGATGGCCTTCCCAACTGGTTCTGTTTTCCTAGGAGCTGCAAGCTGTTCTGCCCAGAGACCTGCTTCCTAGATCCACTCTCTGGATATGGCTAGATGTTATTCACAAGGCCCCAAAGCTAAGAGCTTTGTTGCCAAGTGAGGGCTGGTTTTGCCCTGCCAAGTCCCCTCCCTTATTTGGAGGGCTTGTCATTCACTGTTGACTGCAAGTCATCAGGGTCCTGGGAAGGAAATGAGGCCAAGGAACTCGGGCACAGAGCCCCCTGCTTTGAGGGAACTGCTGACTCACAGCCAATGCATTTTAACACAGGGAAACTCCCAGAAGAGCAGAAGAGCTGCGCCTTGGCTCCCAAAGTAGGGCTTTCTGCTCATCTCCAGGCCTGAATGAATGCCATCATTTCCTCCTAGGCCAGGAAACTGTACACACACACACACACACACACACACACACACACACACACATTCTCCTAGCAGACAGTGTCCTGCACATCAAGGGGGTCATTGCTTAAACTTCACAAAGCATCTCCTTACTTAGGAGGAAACTCGGAGTTAATGACATTATTTGGAAAGTCATGTAAAGGCTCCTCGCCTGCAAAATTATCTCCCAGCACCCTTCCCAGTGTTTGGATCCTTCTATCAGCTCTTCAGAAGAGTTTTTGTTTTTGTTTTTGAACTTACTTTCTAGTGTTGGCTGCAAGGGACAGAATCTATTCAAATTCCTCTAAGCAAAATGTAAGCACAACAGTAATTTGGGAGCAAGAGAAAAGTAAGGATGGCCCAGTCCTATGAGGATCACCACTTCCTCTGATAAGCTCTGCCCAAGCTCAACTAAGCTAGGTGCTTCCTCTATTTTCTCCAAGCTCTGTATGACCTCCCTGCCCAACTCCTAGCATAGCTAATAACTGGGAATAGTTGCTTTCCTTCTCTTTTTCCATTAGAATGTGAACTCTGGAAGGTCTGAGGTATATCTGTTCCTGGTACTGGTACACTACCTAACATAGCAGCTAAGTAAGACTGAGCAAGAGGCTGGCATGAATGAAAGGTCCCATCATAAGCCATGTGAAAGCTAGAGACCCTGGGATGTCAGCAGCATGTTGTGGATCCATTTTCAAAGCCTCAGAACTGAGGATGCCAATGATGTAACTCTCATTTCAAGATTGAAGACCTAAGACTCTGGGAGGCCATGGTGTAAGTCCTGAATCCAAAGGCCAGAGAGCTTAGAATTATGTTGTTCAAGGGGAGGAGGAGCGTGTCCCAGAACCAGAAGAAAGCTTGTTTCCTCTCTCCATCCCTCCCCTATTGAATGATGCCCACCCACACTAAAGACAGATCTTCTCCATTCGGTCCATTCACTGGTCAGTCTTTTCCAAAACACTCTCCTGGGTAGATCCAGAAGCAATGTTTTACCAGCTTGCTAGGTATCTCAACACAGTCAAGTTGCTACCTATAGTTAACATCACATGCATTAAGTTCTATGATTATGTCCCTGTTAGATAGGTGATGTCTGATCCAGATGCTAGGGTACAGTGGCATTAAAAACTTTTCATTTCAGCAAATTTGCTCCCTCTATTTTTTGGAATGCATCTCTTAGAAAACAAGTGTTCAACTTAGATCATTTGTGTTTGTTATTTTCAATGGCAACTTTCCCAAGTCCTTAGTTCCCAGGTGGTTGGGCTGTTTGTAGAATGGTAGAAAACTAGCCAGGCATGGTGGTATACAACTTTCTTTAGTTCCAACACTTGGGAGGCAGAGGCACGTGGATCTCTGTGAGTTCAAGGCCAACCTGAACTACACAGTTCTGCGTAGTGAGCTCTAGGCCAGCCAGGGCTACACAGTGAGACCCAATCTCCAAATAAGAAAACCAAACAGAACAAAATAGCAGAGAACCAAAATGAAGAAGTAATGGTTGAAGAGAGCTGTTATTGTAAAGTTGTTCATGTTATTGCCTTCCTTTTACTTTTAAAAAGCTTTTATTTATTTTTATTTTATGTGTATGAGTGTTTATCCTGCATGTATGTAAATGCACTGTGTGCATTTAGTGCCCACAGAGCATCAGATCCTCTAGAACAGGAATTATAGATAGTTGTTAGCTACCATGTGGGTGCTAGGAACTGAACTTGTTAGCTACCATGTGGGTGCTGGGAACTGAACTCGGGTCCTCTGCAAGAGCAGTCAATGCTCTGAACTGCTGAGCCATCTCTCTAGCCCCAACTTCTGATGTGGCACTCTTTGTAAAATGTTTGTGTTCACCTCTTGTGACATCTCTTACAAGCACAGAGCCTGGGGCAGTTAACTTAATGTGTCAACTTGGCTAGCCTATGGTATCTAGATGTTTTGTCAAACACAAGTCTAAATATTGCTATGA
This sequence comes from Nannospalax galili, assembly GCF_000622305.1. NCBI lineage: Eukaryota > Metazoa > Chordata > Mammalia > Rodentia > Spalacidae > Nannospalax > Nannospalax galili. The sequence continues at coordinate 1,723,681 of NW_008360327.1, read as the reverse complement.
AGGTCATTTTCAGATGTGATTAACATTTAGCTCAGTAGACTGGATAAAAGAAATTATCCTTCATTATGTAGACAGCCAAATTCAATCAGCTGAAGGCTTTAAGAGAAAACATTGAATTTCCCAAGCAGGAACAAACTGTCTCCAGATTCTCCAGATTGCCCTTAGGCACCAGTCAGCTCTACCTGCTAGCCTGCTTTGCATATTTCACACTTGCCAGTCCTCACAAGTACATAAAGCCAGTTCCACCAAATCTCTCAGTGGAGGATAGATGGAAAGGATGGAAAAAGTTGTGGTTTGAATATGAAACCCCCCCCCAGAGACTCCATCCTGGTTACCTTTATTGCCAACTTGACACAACCTAGAGTCACCTGGGAAGAGGGAATCTTAACCTTAATGGAAGAATTTCCTCAATAAGACTGGTTATGTCTGTGAGAGATTGCCTTGATTGATGGTAGATGTAGGCAAGCCCAGCCCTCAGTTGGTGGCAGGTGGGCCTGGGCTGTAAAATAAAACTAGCTAGGGAGTCAGTCAGTAAGAAGCACTCCTCCATGGAGTGTTTAGGTTCCATTCTTGCTTAAGTTCCTGGTCTGACTTCCCTTGATGATAGACTGTGACCTGAAAGCATAAGCTGAAATAAACCCTTTCCTCCACTAAGTTGCTTTTGGTCATAGTGTTTATCGTAGCAAACTAGAACAGGCTCATATTTTAAACATTTGGGCCCAAGCTTGAGGGACTATTTTGAAGGCTGTGGAGTCTTTGGGATCTGGCTGATAGAAATGGGTCATTAAGGGTGAGCTTTTGAAGGTGACAGGCCATCGGATTCCTGTCCTGTACTCTCTGTTTTCTGGCCTGCCTCCATGTGAACAAACTGCTGCCTCCCACTCTGGCTGTCATGGACAGAGCCACCCCACCTTGCCTCTCAACCATGACAAAGTGAAATCCCTCTGGAACTGTGATCCAAAATAAACCTCTATTCCTTAAGTTGTTTCTGTCACATATTCTGTTGTAGTGAAGAAAAAAATAACTAAACAATAGATAGATGATAGATAGATTAGATAGATAGATAGATAGATAGATAGATAGATAGATAGATAGATGATAGATAGATGTTAGATAGATGATAGATTGATAGATAGATAGATGATAGATAAATAGATAAATAGATGATAGATAGACAGATAGATAGATGATAGATTATACATATATGTTTCATATATTGGTTCTGTTTCTCCAGAGTCCAGGCCAGTTCTTGCTGTCCTGGCTACAGATGGAGATAAAGATTAGAGTTGGACATGGTAGCAATCCCAGCACTGGGAAGGGTAAGGCAGGTGGATTGCTGTAAGTTTGAGACCAATGTGGGCTATACAGTGAGTTCCAGGACAGTCTGAGCCACAGAGTGAGGCCCTGTCTCAAAACAAAACAAATCAAAACAAAAAGAAAGAGATTAGCTTGAACAGGCTCCTGGATAAACCTGGAAATTTACTATATTATTTTTATTGTGACAAATATCTCATTATTTTCTACTTTGTGGCTTGATTTTGTTCCTCTCCCACCCCCCAAAACTGAAGCATTCATTTAGGAGGCAGAGGCTGGTGGATCTCTGTGAGTTCAAGGCCAACCTGGTTGACATAGTGAGTTCTGGGCCAGCCAGGGCTACGAGGAGACCCTGTCTCAAAAAGAATCCCCCACAAAAAAACCCTGCAACATGGGGGATAAAGACTAATACAACCTGGACACTTGAAGTTCTGTTCAATGAAGGATGGGGTTTTGTGGTTTCTGTTTGTTTGCTTGCTTGCTTGCTTGCTTGCTTACTTGAGGTTTTTTTGTAAAATGTTGTCTAACACTGTAGGCATGGTAGGTCCTTTGTCAGTTGAATAGGAATAGTCCATGGAATAAAGATTGCAACCACGCCTCATCACAACTGAGGAGTTGCCCTGGCTCAACTTGGATTTCATCTCGCCCCTACACTCATTCACTTGTCCAAAAGAAAACCTTTGACTCCCATGAATTAATCAATATTTATTATATACAGTGTCCTAATTAGATTCATGCTTATTTTGCAAATGATTCCTCTTGAATTAACCCCCACAAAAGAAATAAGTGCGATTCACAAGACCTGCAACTTCAAGTAATTATTTCTTTTGTCTGAGCTTATGGTTCCAAAGGAATAGAGTCCATTGTGGTGGGGAAGGCAGAGTAACAGGCAGTATTAGCAGGAACTGGCTGATCACATTTCAACCACACAGGAAGCAGAGAGGGAAAGCAGGCAGTTGGGCAAAGCTATAAACTCTCAAAGCCCACCTCCAGTGATAAACTTAACTCCAGCAAGGCTGTACCGCCATAAAGTTCCATAGCATCCCCAAACAGTACCAGGTGGGGACCAAGTGTTCAAATGTATGAGCCTAATGGGGACATTCTCATTCAAACCATCACAAGGAGAAAGGACAATGGGGCATAGCTTTTAAAAATATCATAGCTTTGAGAGCGCTATGAAGGTGCCACGGGAAAACATCAATGGATGATTGATACCTGCTTCAATACCAGCTTCAAGACTAAATAAGCACATCGGTGGCCAGTACAGCATAGTCATTGGCACAGTAGTGGCACTCTTATCTTGGGGGCAATCAACAACTACCTAATTTGACTAAATGCTCACTCAAAGGGAGGAAATTCAAGTGTGGTTATGTAAACACAACCTAATACACATGGTTGGAGTAGCCACAGATCTTAGACAAAACCCCAAGACTGTCACATCGCTAGACTAATATGATTTCTTACTATGTGCAAAATATGTATCCTTATATTTACAGACAAATATCCCAGTCATCACTCATCAAAGAAGCTCACCAGTGAGAGACTATTACCAAGTACCACAACTGGTCACACATGGACATTGTCAATGAATTGCCCAGGCCTAAGTGATACATCTACAATGTAACCTCTGCACCTAAGGCTTATGGAACATAGAACGGGGATAATGAAGAGGACACTAATGAATCTCTCAGTTCTCAATAATGAAGCTTCCTCATGCAGCAGAGGGCCAGGAACACAAAAGTTCGCAAATAGCCAAAGTGTAGCGATCAAGAGTCTGCTGAACATTGGTCCTTGGACAAGATCCCTTTATTAAACTTTACTCACCCAAGGCTCAGGGACCATCATGGAAGAGGGGGTGGAAAGATTGTAAAAGCCAGGGAGGAGGTGCATGACCATATGGAAACAGAGTCCCACAAGCTCCTGGGAACCTTCTCATATGATTCTATAACAATGGTTTCAACATACACAAGTCCCATGCAAACTCAGGCAGACAATAATCCAACATAGAACTGGGAAAAAGAACAATAGACCTCAATCTTGTCTGAAGGAATAAGCTGACTAGACTTAGTGGATGGACTTGCACTGGGGAATGGCTGGGGACACTGACAATTCAGTGGGCGTTAACATGGATGACTGAGTACATGGGCTCCAGTGGGGGTGGGGGGAGCTATGGGAGGGTACGAGTGGGGACAGGGGTATGAAGATGATTAAGATTGTTTGAGCTGTTCTATATGAAATACACAAAAAGTTCAATTAAAAAAAGAAAAATATATTTTATTACACTTGTGTGCATGTGTGTGTATATCAGAGGATGACTTTCAGTAGTCTGTTCTAGCCTTCTACCATGTGGGCTCTGGGGATTAAACTCAGGTCATCAGACTTGGTGGCAAATGCTTTTACCCACTGGAGACAGCTTTCAACCAAGTATCTTTAAAGAGCATTTCCCAAGTCCTCCATTCAAAAGCTTCTACTCATACTTAATTGGCCACCTCTACCTTCAAGAAGGCAAGGAAACTTTAGCTAAGTATATTGCCATTGCTGATGATGCAGAAGTATTTGCAGATCTGGAGAAAGGGGAGAATGACTAGAGCTAGGCCATCCATGGAAGAGAGGGGAAGGAAGAACTAGAGAAATAAGCAGATCCACCCAGAAGGAGCCTTGTCCATATGTTGAGAGAACAAAGGGAGCCTGATGGCAAAAGGCTCACTCACTACGACTGGCATACTTCCTCAGTTGCACAGGTTGGCAGCAGGGACTAGGAATCCTGCCATAGAAACAGTGTTCAACTATATATCACTCTGGCTAGGTTCAGAGGCAGGTCTCATTCTTACATTGGGTCTTCCAGGATGTCCTAAGCCAGCTGAGCTAAGCAGGTAACAGCTGCTGTTATGGACAGCTCTCTAACACTGTTAACTGACAACTCTAGCATCAAATACAAACCTCCCTGAAGTGATGGCCCAATCCCAAAGATGCCTGGCATGTAGTCACGAAGCCTTTCCCAAGTGTACTCAAGCATGGCCATACCCTGAAAACCAATTTTCTTTTTGGCGGGGAGGGGTTGAGATAGGGTCTCCCTGTTGTCCCACCTGGCCTGGAACTCTCTGTATAGAACAAGCTTGCCTCAGTCTCACAGAGATCCTCCTGCCTCTGCCTTCTGAGTGCTGGAATTAAAGGCATGAGCCACCACGCCTGATTTAGAAGACCAAATTTTTATCTGAGAAAACATACCTTTGTGGTCAGCTACCAATTCAAAGGCAGCATTTTAACCTACTCTTGTCTTTCCATGTCAGATGTACCTGGTGAGTGACCAGTCAGGCTTGAGATGGCAGCCATCTGAGTCCTGTCACTCCTTCCCATTGTCTTCTGCCCCAGCTCTTGCTCTCTAGTTTGGCTTTTGGTCACTGGATGGGTGAGACCCTGATCGACTGCCCTGTGGATGGTCTGTCCTCACCATTACCCTGACTCCAGGTGGAGCACAAAAATGCCCTGCAGAGACTTCCACCCTCCCAATGGCTTGAGTGGTCACCTGACAGCCATGGTCCCCATCTCCAGTAGCAGCCTACTAAATGATACACACCACACATAAGGAATTCTTTGCAGATAAGCTAAAGCACCACATTGCAGTTATGGGTAGAAGATGGACACCACCATAACTGGTACCCAAGAAGCCAAGAAGCCAAGAAGTGTAAATACGCAAAACCTAGCTAGGGAACAGGATAGCCTTCCTAGGAGCAAAGTGGGGCCACAGTGTTGCTTTTGGCACACCCAGGGTTTCATCGTTCTAAATTTATTACTAATATTTTCAAAGTAGGAAATTGCACACTAAAACCTAGATTTTTTTTTCTTTCTTTATAAAAAATAAAAGTGTGGATCCTGCACGGTACAGCATATCAGAGCTGAGGAGTGACGGCCCTCACTAGCCATCCGCAGTAGCTGTCAGCCTTCAGCTGTTCTCAGGCCTTCTGGACTCTAGGACCCAATTAAGTCTTTGTTCCACCCTCACCTTCTAACAGGAAAGCTCAAAGAAATTGCATCACTAAGGTAGAGGACTGGGGTATTCACTTAGACAAAGACAAAACCAGGGGAACTGTGAAAATAAAAGTTCCTATGGGACAGGCTGGACCATCCTTTGGGAACAGTTGAGGCTGGAGAGGGAGGAAAAGGAAAAATAGAATGAAGGAGAAATCAGTCATAGGGAAAACTTTAAGAACATAATGTAGTATTATAAGAGGATTTGGTACCGTTTTATTGTTTGGTACATGAGGTAACCAGTTTCCATCTTACTAAAACAGAGAGAGATGTAAGGGAGAGATAAGAGGGAAGTCTTCCACAACCTGCCCTGCTCTACAGTACTCTGTAGCTGTGTAGGAAGTGTGAGCGTACACAGAAGGGTGTTGGGAGATCTCTGTTATGCAAAGTTGTAAGCCCCTTCACACCGGACAGCTCATGCAGCTCGGGATTAATGTGCTGCGGGCTCCTTTCATAGCAGGGTGTCTTCCTGGCATCTTCCCTGTCTCTCCTTTTGAAGTGTCCGCCACCAATGCTATAACATAAACATGGCCTTTGGCTCTGAAAGATACCATGCCTTCCTGTAATTTTCCTAGCA
>NW_008360327.1:1704981-1717598 GCF_000622305.1 Nannospalax galili | reverse complement strand
GAGCCTTGAGTCTTGTGTACCGGCGACCTGATTCCCCCGGAGGGCAGCACCTTCTGTTACCGACCCACGGACACCAGCTTTCGCCATCTCTGTGCCTCTTCCCTGTGGGGTTCAGTGGCCAGGAACCCCGCAATCCTGAGGAAAGTTACACGGGTGTAATAGGGATGGGATTCTGGCTGGACAATGCTTCAGTAGCAGAGCAAGCTCCCAACACCAGAGAAGTTACGACAGCCACCAGCTGCCGTCACTCCCAGAGACGCGGGACCCAAAGCAGCCGCTGTGCCGCTCCCAGAGCCGCCGCTTCCCAGAGAAGTCTGCGGACCCGCAGGGAGTGAGCGCACCCTGCGCCCAGAGAGAGCGCAGTCGCCCATAGAACGGAAGTGCATATGTAGATGGATTAGATTCCATGAGCTAGTATCTAAAGAAAGCCCAGTACCTTTCCACTCTGCATCTCTCCCTTCACTCACATTCTACCCAAACCTCGTCCCCACCAAGTAGCTCCCACCTGGCCCGGTGCCCAACACACAGTAGACATTCAACAGACAGAAGACAGTCAGCAGGCAGAAACAAAGCCACTTGCCCACTGCCATGATCCCTTCCTGCCTCACAATGACCCTGAACTCACGTTCTAAGACTCATCTTTGAGTTTCCTGGGTCAATGAGAGAGCTGGAAAAGGGGTGTCCCTCCTCATCTGGGACCCCACCTGTCCCCACATCTTCTTCCAAAGATGATGACAACAATGGAAACCCTCCTAGGGGACATGTAGTTCATCCCCCAACATGTAGTTCATTCCCTTGTCAAGGAAACCTGTGAGACTCCGAACTTCATGACCTCTGACACAGAGTGGAGAATGAGAGGAAGAATTTTAGTGATGGATACTTAGGGTCAGTCTCCTGGATTATACCCAAGCTTTCTGGTCCCCAAACAAACTTCTGCTTCTCCATGACCTTGAGCAGCAATGAGCAGAGAGCTTGGGGTTTTTGTACATGGGAGTGGGGAAGCCCAGGATCCTTTGCTCCATTCCCAGCCTGGCTTCACCAGCAATCTGCCCTTCAGACATACCAGCCACCAGCAAGAGCCAGTACAGAAACCATTTCTAACAGTTCCAGTGATGAGTGTGTACGTCATTTCTACTGTTGCTGTGTTGTCAATGTCCATGGAGAGGAGAAGAACAGAATGTATGTGCACACATGATCACATTTACCACTGATGCTGATTAAAGGTTTATGAGAAGCAAGAAAATCGGATAGGATTTGGCCAGAATCCGACCAAGTTTTCCATCCCTAAGCCATTAAGTCCTGACAAGCCATTATTTTTGCCTTGGTGTGGAAGGAAGCCTAAGTTAGGGAATGTAAATGGCAGGGCCCAGAGTGTTTGAGATGATTATCAGATTTGTGTAAGATGTACTCTGCTCTCTAAAAAAGCTCAAGTGTGCATGTACATACAGAGAGAGAGAGAGAGAGAGAGAGAGAGCTTTTCAGCAACCCCAGCATACGTCAAGCATCACAAGGGCAGGTAGGTATTGGTAGAGCTCCAAATGGGAGCAGTTGAATGGAACATTCTAAAAGTTTCCAGAAGTCTCAAAGGAACTATGAATGTACCATGTCAACCTGGTATGTCTTCCTGGAGCATGATTCTTCTCTGATAGACACAGAGAAAGGGCCAGTAAGGAGGTGGAAGAAGTCATTTCCCTAGAGTATCAAAATGGAGTCATTAGGAGCAGAGAATGAGACACATAGCTTTAAAAAAAGGGGGGGGGGCTTCAAACTTTCTGGCAGTTTTACCTTCTGCCCTCAAATCCAAAGGGCACAACACCTCAGAATTCAAGTCTGTATTCCAGAATACCTGCCTTCCTTCATCTTAAATCGGAAGGGTAGGATGAACATACAATCAGCCGTCAGCACACTTCGAAAGATGCTGATAAAAACAGAAATTTTGTCATGCCGCTGATGTCTTTAGCTAAGCTGAATAAATCTGGAAAGAAAAATTAACTATTTCCCTAAAATCTCATAAAAGAAGAAAAGCGAAAGCCTTTAGAGGTTCCCAGACAAGCGTGGCTATTTTCAAAACAAAGTTTGATTAGAAATTATAAGAAGCTAGAGGTAGTTTTGAAAATCATGGAGGTGGTCAGATAATTCCAGGAACTTAATCAGGCTTAGCAAAGCAGTGATAGAAATGCAAATCAGAGGCCCCTGGACCACTGGGCCAGCAGAGAAAAACCTGGAGGCGGAATCAATTTCTTCTCTGAGATTAAAACTGCAACCTTCCTAGGTTGGAGGCTGAGGTGTAAAGTTGAGGGCTCCAGAAGTTCTTGGGAAATGGTAGGTCAGTCTATCACCACTCCATCCAGAGGCAACTTCAAATTCCTGCTACTATCCACCTCTCTAAGTCTAATTACTTTAGCAAACACTTTGAGACTGCACCATGGTAATGCCAGCAGTCCCAGACTTTCCACAGGTAAGTGTAATCTAAGAAATCTGCAGATACCACTCATCCATCATGATGATACTTGACACCATGATGCAAAGCAACCAGAGAGTTCACACTGAGCTCTGACCCCCTGGTCCCCATTCAGCCTGGAGTTCATTGTAGCAGTGAGGTGAGATGGACTCCCTCCTACATGGATGCATGATACTAAGAGCAGGATCCTGCAGTTGGGGAGATGACTCAGTCAGTAAAGTATCTGCCATGGAAGCACAAGGACCTGAGTTCAGACACCAAGCCCCAAGATTTTTTTTTTTTAAAAAAAAAGCAGGCACAGAGTCACACATCTACAACCCCAATATTAGGAAGACAGAGACAGGAAGATCCCTGGAGCTCACTGGTGAGCCAATCTAGCTGAATCATTGAGCTTCAGGTTTAGCGAAAAAACATGTCTCAAAAAGATAAGGTGAAGAAGCATTGAGAAAGACACCAGTGTTGACCTCTGGCCTGCACAGACAGACAGACAGACACACACACACACACACACACACACACACAGAATAGGTAGGTAGATAAATGTAATTTTGAGAGAAAGACAACAGTGTTGATCTCTGGCCCGCACAGACACAGACAGACACACACACACACACACACACACACACACACACACACATACACACACACACTGAGCAGGATTCTGGAGGTCACTTTCTCTGTTGGAGTCCCAGTTACCTTGGGAAACTTATTTTATCTCTCTGAATCTTGGTTTTCTCATCTGTAAAATAGCAATAATAATGAAAACTGATGAACTCACCAAGAATATGAGCTAATACAGACCCAGAAAGCATTTCTTGTGCCTAGAGCACAGTAACTGTTTAATGAACAGAAAGTTGTTGGTACTACTCTCAGTTTGAGGTGTCTGACCCAGTGCAGTCATTCTCTACCAATAGTATTGGAGCGCCAGCCTTATACGCATGAAGTGCTAACCAGGAAACACTGGGTGATGTCTATGATCAGTACGTCAACTAGACAACTTCACTTCGTGCCTTCAGGTGGCTGATAATTTCCCCTTCCCTAAATTCCCACTCAGGGAAAAAAGTAAGTCCATCCTTCAGGGTTCAGGGAAGAGCGACCCCTTCAGTCAGCAAAGAGCCAGAACCAGGGACTCAGATTCAAGACCTCCAAGAGTCAGTGTGAGGCTAATCTCAGCTAATCTCGGGTGTCAACTTTATCATATCTAGGATCAACTAAGAGGCATGTATCTGGAATAGCTTAGAAAGGCATTTCCAGGAAGCATTAGCTGAGGGGAAAAGACTGGGTGGTACATTCTGTCAGTCCGAGGGAAAATCAGTTGCTTTCTGCCAGCCTGCCTTCATCTCTTGCTGGTAAGGGCATCTACTCTGTTGCTGCCACTGCTGCTGCCCTCCTCTACAGACATTAGAACCTATCTTCTCCAGCCTTCCAACATGGACTGAAGACCAATGATACTCCAGGAATCCTCCAGGCCTTCAGCACTAAGTACCAGACTCCAACTGTGCAGACACCAGGTTCACAGCCTCTCTGGTATTCAGACAGCCACTGTTGGACTATCCAGTGTATATTGTGTAAGTCAATCTAATAATTCTACTAATTCTGTTACTCTAGAGAACCTTAATACAGTCAGCATGTGCACACGTGCGCACACACACACATACACACACACACACACACACACACGCATGCACGCACACATACACACACACCAGCAGTATCCACATCCAGCCTTATCTGTGACCCGCCTCTAAGGAGAGGGCTCCTCTGTATTCTAAATACCTGTCCTAACTTTATTTTATTTTCTGTCTTGGATATTGTTATGGTTTGCATATGAAATGTTGTTCCCACCCCAAATCCCTGCAAAGGCTCATGTATTAGCAGCTTAGTTGTAATAGCCTGAGCTCCTCCATTTAGTGGAAGATATCTTGGTGAGCTGTCCCAGACCCTATCCTGGCCCAGGGCCAGAAATTCCAAGAAGGGCTGAGGAACACACCCATATAATCCTGGGAAGCTCCAGTTGAGGCTTATCTGGCTTTTGAGGCTGCATATCTGGCTTCTATGACTGCTTGCTTGCCCACGTACAGGAACAAACTTCTATCTTGAATGAATCTTGTACCAAGGACTTTACCTTTTGGAATTTATCTTTAAAAGTTCCAATTCCCTCCCAGTTAGGGCAGCATTCTCTAAATTGGCTGAGAGAGTTCAGTCACTGGCAAGCTAAATGAATTTGTCTGATTCGGAACTTTTTGAGTCTGAGAGGTTTTTCCCAGTGATCTTGAACTCCATACCATAGTTACCACTTGTTGGGCTTTGGGAAGCGACTGGATTGTATGAGCTTTCACTTTTTAATGGGTATTAATCTACTGAAAGAGTCATAATTTTATGGCATTATTGGGAGGTGACAGAAATTTCTAGAGGTGGATTCCAACTGGAGGAAGTAGGTCACTGGAGCCCTTCCTTTAGGAGCATAGCTTGCTTCTGGCTCCTTTTCACCTCCCTCTCTGCTTCCTGGCCATCATGAGGTAAGAAACTGTTCTGCCACATGGTCCTGCTACCATATCCTGCCTCACCATAGGACCCCAGTGATGGAGCAAACCAACCATGAACTGAAATGTCTAAAACCATGAGCCAAACTAAATCTTCCTCCTTTTAAGTTGACTTAAGTATTTTGCCAGAACAATGGAACTCTAACACTTCCCTATAGATTTAGAATGTTTCAGCCTCTTATGTTGGTTAGTTTTGTCAACTTGACACAAACTAGAGACACCTGGGAAGAAGGCACCTCAACTGAGGAACTTGACTTCCTCTATCAGATTGGCCCATGAACATAGTAGCTATGGGCATTTTCTTGTTTGCTGGTTGATGTAGGAGGGCCCAGCCCACTCTGGGTGATGCCATCCCTGGGCAGGTGGGCCTGGGCTGTATAAGAAAATAGCTAAGTAAGCTAGACAAAGCAAGCCAGTAAGCCACATTCCTCCATGGTCTCTGCTTCAGTTCCTGCCTCTAGGTTCCTGCTGTGAGTGCCTGCCCTGAGCTCCTGCCCTGGATTTTCTCAATGACAGACTGTAAACTAGAAGTATAAGCCAATAAACCCTTTCCTCCCTCAAGTTGGTTTTGGTCAGTGTTTTATCACAGACAACAGAAAGCAACTAGGACACCTCTCTTCTCTCCTGTCTCCAGTGCATTCTCTGTCTCTCCCCTCCAATCAGTCATCCAGCCCCTCCAATCTCCACTCTACTCAAACTGTCCTGACAAAAGTTATCAACTCTTCCAGCCAGTGGATCTGGCCCCATCTTGCTGGACCACTCTGTTGATGCCACTGTTCATGTTCCCCTCTTTCCTGTCCCATGGATGCTCTTGCCTAGTGTCTGCCTCTATGACTACTTCTCGCTCCACTTTCCTGCTCCTCCCCCAGAACTATCACTGTCCCTCACGACTCTTTCTTCAGTAGTCCTGTCTCTCAAATCACCATCGACCATTTGGAGAATCCAACAAAAGCTAAGGATCTTCCCTCAACCCCAGCTCAAATAAATCTCTGCATATACATCACAGGATTGATCAGTCCCTAAGGTTCAACCTTTGAACTTCAGAGGAACCAACGACATTTTGTTTATGCCTGTGCCAGACCAAATTTCTCTCATGATCCCCAGGTCTATATACCCTTCATCAGCATCTCCCAGTTGTCCCTCAGACACCTCAGTTCAGAATGTCCAAGTCTAAAGTCATTGATTGGCCCTCCTATAAAACCTGTTTTCTGGAATTTCCCTCTTAATGGTACCACTACCCACCAAGGAGGCCTGGAGTCTGTCAAGTCTTTTGTCTCGCAGCACCCATGCTCAGTTAATCCCACATGCCTGTTGGTCTAGCTCCTCACCTTTGGAGCTGTCCCTGTTTTTCCCACACCTTCTCCAAACTCAGGCCACTGTCATCGCTCACCTGAGTTACTGTTGGTTTGTATCATTCTAACTAGCCATTCATACTGTCAAAAAGGAACATCCATCCCAGCACGCAACTTTCTCACAATCCCTCGATGTTCCTCCTACCCCAGTGGTCTAAAGAATTAGCTCCCAAATTGTGTTCCACTATAGAGTTCTCACGGGGACTTTAAATATCTAGCTTTCACATTCTAGAACCTTTGGATGATTAAATGTCTTATAACTCTATACCATTATTTGCTTCTGTATTTACTACCACATTAGCACCAAGATGACCTACTTTATTAATGGAAAAAATAGAGGTAAGATGAAAATGACAGGGGTTTCTCCCAGCCAAAGGAAGAACCACATCAGGAAAGAAGAAACTGTTGTGCAGGAGAAACTGTTCTGAAAAAAATAATGGGCCCTGGAACTGAGAGATAAAATACGGCCTTTGTAAAAATTGTCCTGGTGGTCAATGTCACATTCACTTCAGATTCACACATAAACAAGCATCATGCATCATGCAAGACTTAGGTTAATTTGAACGTTGTTAGTTTTGCATTTCAGTCGCATTTTATTTGTAAATTAAGCTTAAACTTATGCAAAATTGCTATTTCATTTATTTCTATCCATATATAATTTTACAATGAAAATAATTTAAGGAGCTGGAGGGGCATTTGGAACTTTTTTCTTTGAAATAAGGTTTATCTGTTATTGAAGTTAGAGGGTAACTTTCCTATCCTGTGACATGATCCAGAGGCCTCCATCACCTGACTCCTGCCTTCTTCCCATCTGTCCATACTCACCTCTTATCTCCTTTGACCACCACAATCCAAATCCACGTGCCTATATGATGGTTTGGTTCATGTGTTGAAGGTTTGGTGCCTTCAGAAGTGGGGGGAAGTCACTGATCATAAAGGCTCTAACCTAATCAATTAATGTCTTGATGGATTCATAATTTGATAACATTATGGGGCTGGGGTGGGGCCTGATTGGAGAAAGTAGGACACTTGGGGTATGCTCTTGAAAGACAAACCTTATCTCCAGTCCTATCATCTTTCTGCTTCCTGCCTGTCATGAGGTGAGTAGCTTTCCTCTGCCATACTTCAACCATGATATTCTGCCTCACCACAAGCCTAGAAATAGGCAGTGAAATGACTGTAGATTGAAACCTCTGAAACTATGGACCAAAATAAGCTTTTCCTCCATCCCAGGAACAGAGAAGCTCAGCAACCTGTATTAATGTAGTTTCCCAAACACAATGGACCTTCACTCAGAAAGTAAGTGGTACTCACTCAGCAATGTGTATGGGCACCAAACAGCTCAATTATCAAGCTAAATAATATGAAATACAATGATTTTAAAAATTAAAATTGGGGCTGGAGAGATGGCTCAGCAGTTAAAAGCACTTGCTATTCTTGCAGATGACCCAGACTTGGATCCCAGAACCCACACTGGGCAGTTCACAACCCCATGTAACTCCAGTTCCAGGGGATCCCATGTTTGTCTTCTTCTGGCCTCTGTGGGTAGCTACATGTATGTAGATAGGCCCACACATAAACACAAAAGAGTTTTCAATTTTTTAAATAAAGTAAAATAAAAATGAAAAATTTTAAAATACTTTATTATTTTTATTTTATGTGTATGAGTGTATTGCCTGCATGTATGTGAGTGCACCCATGTCATGCAATGCCACAGAGGTCAGAAGAGGGCTTTGGATTCTCCTGGAACTGGAGTTAAGGATGGTTTATAGCCTCCATGTGGGTGCTGGGAATTGAACCTGGATCCTTTGCAAGAGAAGTCAGTGCTCTTAACTGCTGAGCCATCTCTCCAGCCCTGAAATTTTTTTTTTTTTTTTTTTAGTCCTTTTGAGACAGGGTCTCCCTGTACCCCCAGTTGGCCTGGAACTCTCTGTGTAAACCAGGCTGACCTTGAACTCACACAGATCCACCTGTCTCTGCCTCCCCAGTGCTGGGATTAAAGACATGTGCCATTACACGCAGCTGAAAATCAATTTTTAAAACCCATGATGAACAAAATATTAAATAAAGACCAGATCAACAGTCCTGCTATGAGTTTTGTTTAGTGTCTTAACTGCTTGGAATTTTCTCCATGGCCTTATCAGCCTGCCACAAGATCCCTGCTTCTGTCAGTCACTTGCTGAGTGGCCTTACAAAATACACTTCATTTCTTTGAACCTTATTTTCCTCATCTGAATATGAAAACAATAATATCATGTGTGGTTCTGAGGATTACAGAAGCTAAAATGGTTAACACGGTGCCTGTCACAGGACATCACTATTGTTAGCTTCTGGTGAGGATGCCTCTGGTATCACCTTCTCTATGGAGCCTCTTCTAACATCCCTGACATCCCTCAGAAACATGCGAGAGTTTTTTTCTTAATCTCCCATTATACAGTACACACATCTCAATTACAGGAAAAAATATATCATCTAGATTTGACAAATATCTACTCAGAACCAATCACATTTCATGTATCCTGTTTGGAGATGGAGCTACAGGAGCGCATAAAATAAACATAGCCTCATTCCTATGGCATTAGCAATCTCCCAGAGGAAATGGACAATTAAAAGCGTTACAGTAAAGTGTATTGAGGGAACTGGAAGTAGTTCTGTCATGCTAGAGTACCAAGGGTGAGAGCTGAGGTTGCGGGAGAAACAAAGCCAGGTGGCAAAGGGCCCGGTGAACCAGATAAGGAATTTGGAATTCGTTCCACAGGCGATTAGGGCCACTGAATGTGTATCAGTACAAATGGAAAGAAGCCCAACATCCTGGGCTTAGTGAAAAGAACTGAAAACAGGACTAATGAGCTGGCTTTAGGAAGACAGAAAAGCCATCAGGGTCTGGTCTTGCCATTTCAGCGTAGTGCTTTCTAAGCCCATTTCCTTCTTCAGCTACACATGAAAGTCACACCTGCTCCTGCCTCATATTCTCCCAAGTTCAAGACCAACAAATCCCTTCTCAGATAGTTCTAGTGGAAGCCCCAGGCCTGGTTTGGCTTGATATCTCATCCTGGACAACCACTGGGAGTAGGAGCATGAAATGAGATGATTCATTTAAGTAATATGATATATTGCATTCCACTCCCCAAAAATGGAGTGAGGTTAGGACCGAAGGAGGTATCATTCCTAAAGGAAAATCAAATATTTGATACCAGTTGGTAGGTCACTTACCAAGCATACTGTAAAGCCCTATATTCAATTTTCCAGCACCAAAAATAATAATAATGATAATGATGGCAATTCAATACAGAAATATTTTTGCAAGTAATGATTTTGTGATGAGATTTGTAATTTAAAACAAGCGATCAAACAACCCAGCACTGTGATAGCCCTGTGGGGAATGGGTGTTCACAGCCACCCCAAGCAGGAAGAAGAGTGAGTCTCCACCACAACGAGCTAAGTGGACAGTAGGGTGGAGGAATGGAGTGTTTAGAGGTAGAGTTAATGAGTAGGCATGGAGTACAGAGATCTGAATGTAGAAGCCTACAAGAGCAGCCTTGGTGGAGGGGAGACAGTTATGTTCTCTTGGGGTGAGGTTGGAGTGGTTCACAGAGCCTACCTGTGCAAGGGTCCAAATGAGTCAGCTCAGAAGGGTGACCTGAGCTAGAGATACAGACTCAGGCCACCAACACACAGAAGGCAAATCCAGCCTTAAGTGTACATAGAACCTGCCAGCTGACCATGTGGAAGAACCTGTAGGATGACCATGCGGAAGGACCTGTAGAATGATCGTGTGGAAGAACCTGTAGTATCACCATGTAGGGGGACCTGTAGGATCACCATGTGGAGGGACCTGTACGATCACCACATGGAAGGATCTATAGAATGACCATGTGGAGGGACCTGTAAGGTGACATAAGGAAGAATCTGCCAGCTGACCATATGGAGGGACCTGCAGCCTGACAATGTGGAAGGCTGCCTCAGAACCTTAGTGAGAAAGAAGCAGCACTAAGACATAAGCCCAGGAGAGAAGCCAGAGGAGAAAGAAAGCCCCAGACAAAAGAGAACCAAAGAAAATGGAGTTGTGAAAGCCAAGGAAAGAGAAAGTTGCAATAAGAGGATGAAGGCCATAAGAATAGATGTCACCGGGAGACCATTCAAGATGGACTGAAAATAGGCCATGGGGTTTACCCACCAGGAAGCCACTACATCCTTGGAAATAAAAATTTCTGTGAGATGGTAATAACTTGAGGATTAAGTATATGGGAAGTGGGATATTTCTTACAGAGGCTGAGTCCTGAAGAAAAGAGACTGGTGAGGAAGCTAGAGGTTGCATGTTTAAGATGAGGGCTGTGAACTTACACGGGTATATATTCTCTGCACAGTTGAAAAGTGCTATAGGCTTTGATGTTGGGAATGTAGCTTTACTTCAGCAGCATCTTCTCCTTTATTCTTATGGAGATAAGAAGATGAAGGTTAAGGGGGCTAGAGAGTTGGCTCAGCAGTTAAGAGCACTGACTGCTTCTGCAGAAGACCCAGCTTCAATTCCCAGCACTCACATGGTGGCTAACAACCACCCATAACTTCCGTTCCAGGGGAATCCGATGCCCTTTTCTGACCTCGATGGTCTTTGCACGACACAGGTGCACTTAACATACATGCAGGCAATACACTCATACACATAAAATAAAAATAGTAAATAAGTGGAAAGGGGAACACTCATCCACTGCTGGTGAGATTGCAACTTGTTCAACCCCTATGGAAAGCAGTGTGGAGAACTCTTCAAAAACTAAAAATGAACCTACCATTTGACCCAGTTATACCACTCCTTGGCATATACCCAAAGAACTCATCCTATTGCAGAGACACTTGTACAGTCTCTTAGATAAAAGCCGGACAGGGAATAGCCACAGAAAACACAGGAGGACTCCAGCATAGCAAAGCTTATTTCTTAGGATCGCTGGTGTCTGGCAGCTCAACTGGGGAAAGAAAGGCAACCAGCCACCTGCTGACTGCTGAGGAAATTCTTATAGAGGATTGGGGAAAGTGGAAGGTGGCAAAAATAATCTACAGTTTCAAGGGAAGTAGCTTGAACTGAGACCGCTCTTACATCAGTGAGTCTGGGTGCAGGGACCTGTTTATCTTCTAAACTTATCTGAGGAACAGCTTTGTGCTGAGACACCTCTAAATGCAGCTGGCTGGCCAGTTCCTGTTTTGCAAGAGGACCCTCATGGCCTGTCTTGTGAGGTTTTATTACCCTGGGGGTCATCTGCAGACCTGGATTCTAACACATCTATGTTTGTTGCTGCTCTTTTCACAATAGCTAAGAGATGTAAGCAATCTAAGCGTCCCACAATTGACGAGTGGATAATGAAAATGTGGTTCATTTATACAATGGAGTTCTACTCAGCAGTAAAGAAAGATGAAATCAAGAAATTTGCAGGTAAATGGATGGAACTAGAAAGTGTTATACCAAGTGAAGTAACACAGATTCAGAAAAACAAACAACATATGTTCTCCCTCATATGTGGATCCTAGCACCAAATCCTTATAAGTGAGTATGTATCCAGACATAACTACAGGAATCAGGATAATGAAAAGGAATCAGGGAGGTAAAGGAAAAGAAAGAACCTGAACGAGAAGAACAGTAGGAACCAGGTGTTAGTAAGGAAGATATGGATAAAAATGGGGTTATTTTAATGGGATGGGGGAGAGAGAGTTATAAAAGGAAACTTGGGGATAAAGGGAAAGAAGGAGCTCAAGAGAGGTGGGACCATAGGAGAAGGGTATTATTAAGGGAGAAAGGGGGAAAATGGGGGCACTTTAAATGGGGAAATTATGGTGGAAGGGTTAGACAATGAGAGAGATAAATAATGCTTAGCTAGTTTAAAAAAAAAAAAAACACAGGAAGCCGGGCATGGTGGCACACACCTTTAATCCCAGCACTTGGGAGGCAGAGGCAGGCAGATCTCTGTGAGTTCAAGGCCAGCCTGGTCTACATGGTGAGTTCCAGGCCAGCTGGGGCTACAGGGAGACCCTGCCTCAAAAAGGCCCTCCCTCAAAAAAACCAGAGGGAACTATATTAGTCCAACAATAATCTACTGACAAATTATGTATACAGCTAGCTCAAGGACCATAATATATGTATACTCAAGGTTTATCTGAGAACCTTTGGTCTTTGCCCAAGATTTATCTACATAGTGCATGGTATATAAAAGTACCAGACTGGTGGAACTAACCTTCTTGGATGTTTAACAGCCATACTTTGAGGCCTATACT